>NC_133655.1:218779301-219105131 GCF_009905375.1 Apium graveolens | reverse complement strand
TTTGTCCATTTCTTGGTTGAGGTAGATTAGCCCTAGATGAAGAGACCTCAATGTTGTCTTGTGTGTGATTGAGTTTTGATTGCTAGAAACTCCTCCTGAGTTTGTGGATCTTTGATTTGAGATTGGGGTCTTTCTATGGGTGATCTGCCTTGACTTCCTGCTCCTTTTGATAACCCGACGGATGGTGAATTTTGAGTACCGACGGATGAGGCATTGTCTTCTGACGGATAATACAGATTGCCTTCCGACGGATGAAACATTATGTAACTCGACGGATGTTGAGTTTTGTGCTTCATTTGTAGTAGATTTGTCTGCATTATCCTTAGACATGTTTCTTGATCACTCTCATCATCACTTTCATCACTGACCATCTCAACATTGTCGAATTTGAGGCTCTCATGGTAATCTCCATCTATTAGTCCTTCAATCTTTTATCAAACACAACATGTATAGATTCAACAACAATGTTGGTTCTTAGATTGTAGACTCTATATGCTTTACCAACAGCATATCCAACAAAAATTTCTTCATCTGCTTTAGCATCAAACTTCCCATTTGATCAGTTTGATTTCTCAGAATATAGCTTTACAGCCAAAGATATGAAGAAAGTTCAGAGTTGGCTTCTTGTTCTTGAAAATTTGATAAGGTGTCATGCATCTTGCTTGGATTAATCAGAGAGATGTTCTGAGTGTGGCATGCAGTGTTTACAGCTTCAGCCCAGGTATTTGGTAGTTTTGATTCTTCAAGCATTGTCCTTGCAGCTTCAATAAGAGATCTATTCTTCTTCCACTACTCCATTCTGTTGTGGAGTCCTTGCTGCTGAAAACTCATGCAAGATTTCATTTTCCACAAAATGCTCTCATGACATAGTTCTTGAACTCAGTTCCATTATCACTCCTGATTCTTCTATCTTTGAAATCAGGATGATTGTTAACTTGCCTTATGTGATTGATGATGATTTCACTAGCCTTATCTTTGGACTTTAGGAAATATGTCCAAGAGAACTTTGAGAAATCATCTACAATTACTAGGTAAAATCTTTTCTTTGAGATTGACAATATATTGACTGGTCCAAACAAATCCATGTGAAGCAGTTGTAGAGGCTCTTCAATTGCTGAATCAAGTTTCTTCCTGAATGATGCTTTAATCTGCTTCCCTTTTTGGCAGGCATCATATAGTCCATCCTTTGTAAACTCCACCATAGGAATGCCTCTAACTAGCTCTTTCTTTACCAGCTCATTCATGGTCTTGAAGTTCAAATGGGATAGCTTCTTGTGCCATAGCCAACTTTCATCTTGACTTGCTTTACTAAGAAGACAATTTACAGATTCTGCTTTAGTTGAGTTGAAGTCAGCTAGATACACATTCCTCTTCTCACACTAGTGAGAACCACTTTGGTTGTTTTAAATCACAACACAGGTTTCTTTGTTGAAGGTTACTGAGTTGCCTTTATCACAAAGCTGGCTGATACTCAACAGATTGTGTTTGAGACCATCCACTAAGGCAACCTCTTCAATGATGACATTGTCCTTTAAAATCAAGCCATATCCCACTGTATAACCTTTGATGTCATCTCCAAAAGTGATACTTGGGCCAGCTCTCTCTTCAAACTCTGTGAGCAGGGTAGAATCACCAGTCATGTGTCTTGAACAACCACTATCCAAGTACCAAAGATTCCTTCTGTTTCCCTGCACACATCAAAATCAAATCAAGTTGATTTTGGTACCCAAGTTTCCTTGGGTCCTGCCTTGTTAGCTTTTTTCTTCTGTTTCTTAGGTCTTAACTCATTTGACTTAGGAATTTCAGATTCTTCCTTAGTCATTTGGGTTGGGCCTTTGAAACCACTAGATGCAACAGAATTATCATGCATGTTATGGCTAACAGGAAATGCATGCTTGGTACAAACCTGTTATTCCAGTAAGGCATGCTAAATGGCATTTGAGGCATATTGTATGCATCAATATGGATTAGGTGCAAATGGCATATTAGCAAACTGTGCATTCATGTTCTGTGTAGGCATAGCATTAACAGGCATGGGAGGCATGGCATTCATGTTAGAGAATTGAGGCTGAACAGACATGGGAGTAGGCATGGCAGATTTTGCAATTAACAGACAATGATTTACACTACCACATTTGACACAGATTTTCTAGGAGCATATTTGTCAGGTGTGTAGTTATTATGTTTGTTAATCCCTACTTTTACCATTTCCTATTGTTTTTTCCTTTTAGTCTCTGTTTTTACCTCTATCATTCTCAAGTCTGTCACTTAACTGTTTTGACAGTCATGTGACCAACATTAGCCTTCTTCCCTTTCTTGGCTTGACTGACTCTCCTGAAACATAGTTCTTGGAAACAGACCCATACTTTTCATTTAGCTTGGTTAATTTGGCTTTTGCTAATGGGTTTGCTCACCAGCCGACGGATGAGGATTTTTATCATTCGACGGATAACACTTTTGTTATCCGACGGATAGTTCTCATCTTCCGTCGAGTCTACATCTGTCAGCAATCCATCTACCAAAATAGGTTCTAGTTTCTCCTTATTCTTTTTCCAGGCTTCATCACAAAAAGACTCAATTCTTTGAACCTTGGTGATTTGAGCATGAACATCTCTAGATGTTTTCCATGCTTTAATCACCTCCTGTTCACGATCGAGCTGCTTCTTTAAAATTTCTTCCTTTTTCAAGGACTCAGTTAATTCCTCTTTGGCAATTCTACACTCAATTTTTAGTTTCTCAAACTCAACAAACTGAGACTCAAGCACATTATTGCTCTCACTCAAAAATAAGTTGCTTTCTTTGATTTTAGCATTTTCTTTAGTGAGGGACTTAAGTGTAACACGCAAATGATACAATTCTATAGACATGTCATTTATTGCATCATTACACTCAGCTTTAGATAAATGTGCAAGGTTTGTAGTGATTACCTGATTGCTTGAGGAACTTGTCTCTGTTTCATCAGACTTGGCCATAAGGGCTAGATTGACATAGCTGACATCCTCATCTTCATCCAAACCATCAGCTGCCCAGTCATTCTCTTGTGTAATAAAAGCCCTGTCCTTCTGTTTGAGTAGATCAAAGTATTTTTGCTTATAATCCACAGACTCAAATCTTTTCTTACTGGAATCTGACTTTCTACACTCATTTGCAAAATGCCCTGCCAAGCCACATTTGAAACACTTGAATTTTGATTTATCCACCATATTTCTATTTGGCTTGGCAGCTCCAAAGTTCTTCTTGAACTTGAGCTTGACAAATCTTCTTGAAAGGAATGCTAGGTGCTCATCAATGTCCTCCATGTCATCTTGACTCAATGAATCTTCACTTTCTGCAGCTAGCCCTTTACCCTTGCTTTCACAGGCCTTTGAAGTTGATTCCACAGCTTCCATCTTCACTTCCTTCTCCTTTTCCAGTTCAGCCACTAGTGCAATGGATCCTCCTTTCTTCTGTCCTCTCTCCATTCTTTCATCCTGCTCTATCTCAAGCTCATAGGTCTTTAGAATGCCATACAGTCTCTCCAAAGTAAAACTCCTTATAATCTTGTGAGTTTCTCAATGAGACTGTCATTGGTTTCCATTCCTTTGGAAGAGATCTGAGAAATTTCAGATTGGAGTCTTTAGTCTGATAGACTCTTCCATGCAATTTAAGAGCATTTAGTAGATTTTGGAATCTACTAAAAATGTCAGTGAGTGACTCACTTTCTTCATTGTGAAAATGCTCATATTGCTGAATCAGGAGCTGCATTTTATTTTCTCTTACTTGTTCAGTACCATCACAGATTATCTGTATTGTGTCCCAAACTTCCTTGGCAGTCTTGCAGTTGATGATGTTATCAAACATGTCTGCATCAACACCATTGAACAGAATGTTCATGGCCTTTTTATCTTTCCTGACTTGTTCAATATCAGGATCAGACCATTCATGCCTTGGCTTTGGAACAGATGGTTCATTTCCTGTTGCAGCTCTCATAGGAACATGAGGGCCTCTTTCTATGCAGTCCACATAGGCCTCATCTTGAGAAAGCATATGAAGATGCATCTTTACCTTCCAATGATGGTAATTATCTTTATCAAGAAAAGGAATCTTGACTCCAACATCCTTCTTGTTCATCTTGCTGAATTGTTTTGATCTTTAAACTCTTTGTAGATTAAGAGCTTGCTCTGATACCAATTGTTAGTCCCTTAACAATATAGCAAGAATTACAGAAGGGGGGTTGTGTAACACCCCCAGATCCGGGGTCGGGGATCCGGGTCGTCACGGTCTTTCATTCCACAATATCACTTCACTTAATTAATAATAAATAACCTTATGTTGTGACCCCACACTAACACACACCACAACCCGTTATAGTCTCAGAGATGAAATTTAAATAAGTACAAGTCTTTGAATCCACAATTTAAAAGTTATTACAACCCAAAATGATTACTTGATAAATTTACAGTTAATTGCCATTATCTGCCACAAGTTATAATTATACATAATTGATTCTCAAAAGTAGATGGTCTGATCTACAATAGATCTACCTCTGCAGCTATAGCAGCTACAACATCAACGGGAAGACGCGGGACGCTTCCCACGCGCTTGCGCTGGGTCTGCTGGAGTCTGGCCATCTTTCCTAACTGTTGTTGTGTGATGAAGAAATAAAGCAAGGGTGAGCAGCAAGCCCACCAAAATAATATGTATAATGATTTATAATATATGAGCCTACTCATAATACTCATGAAAGTCTTGGTCAAAAGAAATGAACCAAGTTTGATATCTTAATGCGATGAAGTCGCAAAATATTCAGTATATATACATATATACTTTTCAAAATCTTTGAAATACTCTGTCAGGCATAATATACACAGAGTTTCAGTTTATAAATATATAAAAATATCATTGCAAGGTGATCTCATATATCTAACCTTGTCTCAACGTTTTTCTAAAAATCTTTGTCATTCATAAGACAATTATTAATTAGATATAAGTTTAAAAGATGAGGTTACCAAATACCCCAATATACTTATATCTTTCCCAATACTACTTGAACTACCACCGTTCAAGTTATAATCAGTTTCAGAAGTTCATCACATAGATGAGACTACAAGACAAGATTTGAATAGATTCAATCTTTGAAATATTATTGAATGAAATAAAGTTACGAGATACTTTATTTAGTCCCGATATATATATCTACATATATATATCTCTTAAACATTTCCTGGAACCTCTGTTATGTAAAGTATGAACAGAGTTTGAAATATCCAATGAATTTTGGAAAGGAAAAGAATTTTGGCATAAACCAGATATCTTGCTGATCAGGCAAAGATACCAATAAGTAACCTTTTCTACTAGTAGATGGATGAATCCCCCACCGGTCATCACCCTGGCCACATAAGGACCTTGTGCTGGACCGCCACCCGGCCTCTTACGCGTTGATGGACTGCCACCCAGCCACTTACACTTTGATAGACCGTACCCCGGCCTGTCGCTTATGCCGACTCAATTAGATGGGCTTACTTCCCGAACATTGGGCAAGTAATCAATTCATTTATCAAAACAGCAACCTTGTTGCGAATATAAATTACACCATAGAGCCGGATCCCTCAGGTTTTGAGCGAGTATTTAAATCCCCTTAAAAGGAAGATCTTAAATATAAAAATGAGTTTTGGGATCCGCTCTAACTTTAAAAATCATTTTGAAGACTCGAAAACACTTTAAAGAGTGTTTGGAGTAAAGCTGATTTAATGAAGTAAATCAGTCCCCATATATTAGAAAATATCTGAATATTATTATTTAAATAATATTCCCATAAAGAATAATCTTTATAAAAATAATTGAAGTAGAAGTATTAAAACTTATACTTGAAATAAACATTAAATAACCAAAGATATACTTATATGAAAGTATTATCTTTATTTGAATAATCGAAAATAAGTTTGATTATTAACACTTTATTCTCTAATGAAATAAAGAATATATTTCAGTAATAAGCGGAGTCATAATACCTCGAATGAATATTATAAATAATATTCATTAAATAAAATAAAGGAGTCATACATCCTCAAATGAATATTCAAATAATATTCAATTAATAAAATAAAAAGAGTCATAAGCCCTCGAATGAATATTCAAGATAATATTCATTAATAAATAAAGTTATCGAATAAACCTTATTCGATTAATAGTTTGGAAAACTATAACCATATATATAAAAATATATATATTATACTCGGGAACATCGACTCCCGGTTTAGAAATATGTTCACCTTTGGGTCCCCTATACTAAGGGTATACGCAACTACTGCTTATCTCTAGCATAGGTATTATGCAACTATAAGCATCGAAATCAACAGATAGATAACCAGATTACGAAACAGACATGCATATATACCATATCAGCATGCTCCAATATATCGCAAAATTTGCTAATAACAATCATGCACTTATCACAAGATAATGCATATACATATATTTACATCACAACAACAGTATAACGGGTAGAAAACTTGCCTGAGCGACTTGGGGTGATAAAAGGCTCGGGACGAGTCTGGTAACCTATAAACAACAAGTAAGTTGGAATTAAACCAAAATCACTTGTAAATCTATACTTTAACTAACTTAGACTCTAACGCTTATTTTGCGCTCACTGATTCGCTTAAGTCACTCGGGTACCCTCGGCTCCACCATTTTTAATAATTTAACCTTTATGAGTTTTAAAGCGATTCCTTCGCGAGTGTCTTACCAACTGCCTAACACACTTACCATAAATGTTTCATACATTAATTAACCCTTATTGGTCTTTAACCTATGTTTCAAAGTAAGGCGAGGGGAAAAGTTTCGTTCGCGAAACGCCGTTACTTGAAACGGTCATTTCTCCTAAACCGTGCATCGGAATCGAACGAACTACATATCAAAACGAAGCTCGTAACATGAGCTATCTAAACATGGCAGTGGTCATAATATAGCAGGGGGTTCTCGGGTCCTAATGCTATGCACAAAAACAGTCCAAAGAAAATCGGACGTTACGACGACTATGTTTACGCGATTTCCAATATTTTAAACCATTCAAACCCATTCCAAATCAACCTCAAATCCAACATACAACCAACATCCATCCTCATCACATCATAACAACCCCAACCAATTCAATTTAATCATTCATACTTATGCCTAAGCTTAACTTTAATCATACTTAAGTTCTTTTAATCAAAACCACAACATTTACCATTCCATTTCACTACCATTTCAAATCCCAAACTCTAATCACAACAACAAGCTACAATATCATCCTACTAATCAAAATCATCTTATAATATATAGGAATCTAGGGTTTGGAGATGGTATACCTTCCTTGAAGTGGTGGGAGGAGCTAGGAAGCCTTAAGAAGCTTTGAGAAGTCTTAAGAATGTTTGGATCTTCAAGAAAACAAGAAAAACTTCAAGTTAAAAACTTGAAAACACTATTCATAGTCTTCTTCTTTGATTAAATGAAGAAGATTGAGAAGGAATTAATGGCTTAAACTCATGATATAGCCCTAACTAAGCATGAAGATGATTAGGGAATTAACTCACCAATTTAGGAGGCTTGGATCTTGAGTTTTTGAATTCTTGCCCATTTGCAATAGTAAAAAGCCGAGAGCATGATGAACCATGCCTTGGTTTCTTTTTGATTTTGATGAAAATGATTTTTCTTGGCTTGGTTGGCTTGTTTTTGTGTTTGATTTAGTTAATTACCTTGTTGCCCTTGAATTTGTGTGGTTAAAAAGCCACCACAACCTCCTTCCTTCCCATGTCATGCTTGTGTCACCTTGCACATGTCATAATGCTCCCACTTGTCCACACCTTGTGGTTTGATGATGTCACAATCCCTGGCTTCTTGTACAAGCTTGTCTCTTGGTCACTTATTTGTTTTACGGTTCGCTTATCTTTCGTTCTCGTTTATCGTTTGAGGGATCATACCCGGGATCTTATTACTTAGGTTCCCTTAACCTTTCTCAATATATTGTATTCCTTCTATGATCCTCTCTTATAATCCTTTAATTTAAATCATTTTTATCCTGTTACCTTATACTCAATTCTCTCCGTATCTTGTGGATTTCCGGGAAAAATCAAAGTGTTCGGAATTGGATTCTGACGATCTTTACATACACTTATATACCACATAGAGTACTAATAATATCCCATAAGATCAATAACAGAACCCCTACATAGCGTGGCATGAAAAGTTTTCTCGTTCAGCAAAAACACTATTCATAAGGGTTTCAAAATTTCTCCAAAATTGGGGTTATTACAGTCTCCCCTCCTTAAAAGGATTCCGTCCCGGAATCAGATAGAAAACAAATGGGGATACTTGCTTAGCATTACACTTTCTAACTCTCGGGTCAATTTTTCCACATTGTGGTTCTACCACCAAACTCTGCCTAGTTTGATAATCCTTCTCCTAAGCACTTGTTCCTTTTCACTCTATAACCCTTCCTGGTTGCTCCATATAGGTTACGTCGGGTTGCATATCTATGCACTCATATGCCTCTATTTATCTGGCATCTGAATTACACTTCCTTAACATTGATACGTGAAACACGTTACGACCTGCTACATGTTCGGGGTTAGGGCTAGCTCATATGCTAACTTCCCAAACGTCTTAATATATCCAAGGGTCCAACAAATTGTAGACTTAGCTTTCCTTTCTTTCCGAACCTCATCAATCCTTTCCAAGGGATACCTATATCATTACTAGGTCCCCTATTTCATACTCTTTATCCTTTTGTGTCAAATCAACATACTTATCATGTCCATCTTGGGCTACTACCAGCCGTCCTCTGATTAGATCTATCATATCCTTGGTCCTTTGGACTACTGCGGGTCCGAGCATCTTGCGCTCTACAACTTCATCCTAACATAAGGGAGATCGACATTGTCTTCCCTCAAGGATCTCATAAGGTGACATCTCGATAATGACATATGATCTATTGTCGTAAGATAACTCAATCCGAATTAAGTGATCATTCCAAATTCTTTCAAGTCTATTGCACAGACTCTCATTATTGCTTTTAGCATTAGAGCTTCTGCTTCTCAATACCCATTCTTTTCCAGTTCGTAATCGCTACTACCTTCCGTTCCTAATATTATACTGGTTATACTTTTGCTCGTTAGCGTTCTATAACCTTTTAATAACCACGTCAACCTTAGTATCACGAATGTGTTCCCATTCCGCATACTACCACCACTTTATTACTCCTTTTTCAGTTGTTTCTATTTTCCAAAATTTGATCAATCAAATAGAAGTAAAGGAATTTGTTGAGAGATCACTATGATCATGAACACTTGTTATATCGCATAGTTAGTACAGAAGGTGGCCAGCCTTTAGTACTTGACAAGCGATTAAACAATAGCTGGTATCCTACTCGGCTTCTATCACACAGATAGATAGTCATTCGGCAATACCTCCCCTTTTGGAAGGGTTGTTCTTCTCAGCTTACATGAAATGAAAAGAAGAGAAAAGAACGAACTGAAGAGAATTGTATATATGAAAAAAATATACTGCCACAAAATATCTGGCTTGGAACCTACCTCTGAACTATAGAGGTTTGTCATAGGAGAACAAAACATATACGTATTTATATCAACATCAAGCATTATAGCCTCGTATTTCCCATGCCTAAATATTTTTGCTATCCCGTCCATCATTCTATGGACCCACACTCTTCCTTGAGCTTATACATAATCACCTTTGAAACTCCCTCGACATCGAAAATCGAATCTGGGATCTCATTCTATACATCATCGTTACTAGAATTCTATGCTTGCACCGCAACCTTCCTCGTATAATAATACGACTCTCTATTGATAAGAAAGAATAATTATTCACTAGGTAGATACTCTACTTAATTAGTCTATCAATGATAACTTATACACTACCATGACCCGATTAGTGGTACTCAATCTCAACACCCATTCCAATATAACTCTCACGGTTGTAATCAGCTCAATACTCGCAGAATCATTGCTGCCTTACTATGGTCCACCACTGACCTACTGTCGTCATTCATTTTTCCATAAAATCTTAATATCTAACCATACAGAGTCTATACATGTCGTATCAAATTCTCCTAAGGAGTTAACATAACCACCAATCACAATTCATGAAGAACACTCCAAACTCTGACGTACTTTCATGACATGAAGCAGATAAAATTGCAGAAGAGTTTCAATCAAAGCAACGATAGCAGGTTAATACCATTTTTAATCATATGCCTTAAATAGAAGACTTAACTCAAAGGTTCGTCTAGTCCTTTTGGAAACATGGTCCTGGCTTATCCCAAGATAGGACCTCCTAAGATAGATAGCCCGTTCATGGCGATTACATGAATTAAACTTTTACCAACTACTATTACAGTTGGATATTGCACAGTCATCAGAAGGAATGTCAATCTTCCAAACCATAATTGAACCTTCAAATTTTTAACCATCATCACTGTATTCTTTTGGCACACGCGCCTATAATTATCCTCTTACCTTTAAAGTGTCGGCCACCTCTTTGGCCTTTCCTGATAGTAAAATTTCCTTACAGTCAATGTCATTTTAACCACCTCCAAATAAATTTTCTACCTTATTTCCGATCACTGCTTGAGTGAAGATGTTTTCCTTAAAATCAGATGGGAAAAAGAAAAAAAAAATATCACCATTTTTTCATAAGTTATTGCCTCAGTCTTTAGAGGCTAATCATTGTCAAGACTGACTCTCAATCATACTTAGAACATTTTTTTTTTAAGTCCTAATTGCCCTGAACAATTTCGACCATTACTGGTTCGATCCATACTTTCTCGTGGTTTAACACGTGCCCCACTTGGCATCATTATAATTACGTCATATTTCCTTTATCCACATTTCTATTCTTGAGAATTTTGAATATTACCTTTTTCCTTATAAAACCTCTAAGGTTATCCTTCAATCGTTCCTCCTGTATTCCCTAGATACAGGGCATATCACAATACCATTTACTAATAGTAGAACCATTGTCTATATACTTCTACAAAATTTCTCCACTGATTCTTAAAGGTTGTTGTTACCTTAACCCTTTCCCAATCATACTGTCAAAACTCATACTGTCCCTATTAAGGGTGACATGCCAACCTTTATGCAGTCCCCTATGATTCATTTTAAGTTACCAATGTTCTATCCTTAATTCCACCTTTAAAAGGTACCTGCATCCTTCCACGAATAAATCAAGTCATATTTCCTTGATAGATTATCATATTCATCATTCCCACCTCGATAGTCTATACCTAACTTCATAATAGCATCCTTATTCAAATTGAGGTCAATTCATATGGCCTCTAAAAGATAACAACGGTTATCCGCTTGTCTTGCCTAATTTGGTAACGATAACAAGGATGTTCTGGAAGATATTGGTCATGTTCAACGTGAACTTCTTCTTAATAATTCCTTATTTACTTTTGTTGTTTATCTCAACAGTCACCTCAATGTTGGGATATCTTTCATACCTGGCGTCTCCCTTTCTGGGTATCAAGCCACCGGTCTTACATTTCCCATTCTTGAAGGTCACTTCCTTCATCCAATTTTCTTAATTTCTTACTTTCTTGTCTCCTCAGTCTATCCGCGTCTCATTATTTATCCTTCGAATTACCTCAAGGTTTCCTCGAATCCTCCCAACTTAAAGGGGATAAAATATACATAACTCTTATGCCTTCAACCATCAATTTTAACTCATGGTGAATCACCCTCATCCTGACGATTACATACTCTTCTATTTCTATTTCTACGAGTCTTTAGGGTTTCCTCATACCCAACTCCCTTATCATTCCTCAAACTCTCTTGCCTTTATATTCCTTTCTCTTATCGTTATTTCATGAACCAACACAACATAAGCATTGATTTCAAACATCCCGTCATTCTGGATTCGTGTCTTCAGAACGAATCTTGATAACTTTTACAACTTAGATTCATAATTCATCATACTCGTGTGCCTTTGTTCTGGCTCTAAAGCTTTTACACTATTCCATAACCTTGGGAATTACTTTCCCGAAAACAATTGGCTGAACTTTAATCAGTTTATTATAATCTCTTGCTCCGTGCCTTCCTTGGCCTTTCACCAGTGGGTGGTCTCTCTCTTGGGAGGGTAAGTGACAAAAACAGTCCTTTTGAGATTCGTCAATCATTTAGAATCTCAAATGATTCCTATATTTCCTTTAGCCAGGCTCTTGCCTCGGCTGGGTCAGCTTGTTCCATGGAACTCTGAGAGCTTAGCGACTTAAAGGTCCTGAAAGAATTTCTCACCGCACTGTCTCCTCAGGGTGGTGGTTGGGGATAATAGTCTAAGTTCTTTTTAGACAGGTCCATGAATTGCCGTATAGGAGTACCGTCTCGGGTCTCCTTTCCTTACTCGACTTTCTGTTTCCTTAGTATGAAATGTTTCATCCTACTCCCCATAATTGGGGTCATCTTTTAATTTAAAATCCTCATTTTCCACTCCATTATGTCATGGGTTCCTTCTATCTTGATGGCGACCTCCCTGACTATCACGTTCAGGGTTTGCTCTAAATCTTATTCCTCAAACTATGGCTCTCATCTAAGTTCTCATCCTTACGCTCTTGAACTTTCGGAACCCAAATTCTATAGGAATACCTCATTATTCCCTTATCATCTCTCTCGGTATTAATCTCATATCTATTTGTTGGCTCTCTGCCTTCATTCATCACTTTTTCTGGCACAATATGTTCCTTTCCAATAATTCGGGCTGTATTGCAATCTCAAACAACTTTTCGGTACCGGCTCCGGTTACCTTCATATCTATTTCCATTTTTTTTTTATTTTTTTTTTTTCAAAATCTCTTATCAACCCTCCCAAAGTCATTATCATCTTGAGTCTCTCCTTTTTACTAAGGGCATCAGCCACCACATTGGCTTTCCCCGAATGCTAAAGAATCTCCCAATCATAATTCTTGATTAGCTCTAACCGCCTCCTCTGGCGTATGTTGAGCTCTTTCTACGTAAAAAGGTACTAGAGCTCCTATGGTTTGTGTAAATCTTGCACTTCTCTCCATACAAGTAGTGCCTCCAATCTTTAGGGTAAAACTATTGCCACGAGCCTAAGCTCATGGGCGGGGATATCGAATTTCATATTACCTTAATTGTCTTGACATGTACGCGATTACCTTACCGTGCTGCATAAGCACGCACCCTAAGCCCTTGTGCGAAGCGTCACTACACTTCACAAAATCTCCTTTTCCATCCGGCAATGCCAGCATAAGGGCCATCACCAACCTTTGCTTCAGTTCTTGAAAGCTGTTCTCGCATTTCTCTGTCCATTCGAACTTCTCAGTCTTACGAGTAAGCCGCGTTAAAGGGGCTACAATCTTTACAACTTGAACGAACCTCCGGTAGTGACCGGCCAATCCTACCTCTGGTAGTCGACCAAACCATGGTCATCAATTCATCAGTGGTCCTTTATCCAATCCTGTCAGGATCCTCCATGGGATCCTCCTCAACAACTATCCCTTCTAGGGCAACATCCTCAACCGCTAAATCCTCAATATCAACATCATCCGGTCCTGCATTAGGACACTCTATCGGATCCACAATCCGATCTCCAATTAGTAATAAAATATCATCGCGATGTTGCTCCTCAACCTCAGGGTTCGGAGTCCCGCTACCATATACGATAACGAACTACGCTTCTATCACGATATTTATAAGGGTTCCCATAAGGGTTTTAACTGTCAGTGCTACGTTAGGTAGCCCGACTATGAACTTGGCAAGAGTTCTTATTATCTTAGTTAACTTATTATCTTAACGTCCCATCATCTCTGAGGTTTATAACGCTTAGCTCTGATACCATTTCTGTAACACCCCCAGATCCGGGGTCGGGGATCCGGGTCGTCACGGTCTTTCATTCCACAATATCACTTCACTTAATTAATAATAAATAACCTTATGCTGTGACCCCACACTAACACACACCACAACCCGTTATAGTCTCAGAGATGAAATTTAAATAAGTACAAGTCTTTGAATCCACAATTTAAAAGTTATTACAACCCAAAATGATTACTTGATAAATTTACAGTTAATTGCCATTATCTGCCACAAGTTATAATTATACATAATTGATTCTCAAAAGTAGATGGTCTGATCTACAATAGATCTACCTCTGCAGCTATAGCAGCTACAACATCAACGGAAAGACGCGGGACGCTTCCCACGCGCTTGCGCTGGGTCTGCTGGAGTCTGGCCATCTTTCCTAACTGTTGTTGTGTGATGAAGAAATAAAGCAAGGGTGAGCAGCAAGCCCACCAAAATAATATGTATAATGATTTATAATATATGAGCCTACTCATAATACTCATGAAAGTCTTGGTCAAAAGAAATGAACCAAGTTTGATATCTTAATGCGATGAAGTCGCAAAATATTCAGTATATATACATATATACTTTTCAAAATCTTTGAAATACTCTGTCAGGCATAATATACACAGAGTTTCAGTTTATAAATATATAAAAATATCATTGCAAGGTGATCTCATATATCTAACCTTGTCTCAACGTTTTTCTGAAAATCTTTGTCATTCATAAGACAATTATTAATTAGATATAAGTTTAAAAGATGAGGTTACCAAATACCCCAATATACTTATATCTTTCCCAATACTACTTGAACTACCACCGTTCAAGTTATAATCAGTTTCAGAAGTTCATCACATAGATGAGACTACAAGACAAGATTTGAATAGATTCAATCTTTGAAATATTATTGAATGAAATAAAGTTACGAGATACTTTATTTAGTCCCGATATATATATCCACATATATATATATATCTCTTAAACATTTCCTGGAACCTCTGTTATGTAAAGTATGAACAGAGTTTGAAACATCCAATGAATTTTGGAAAGGAAAAGAATTTTGGCATAAACCAGATATCTTGCTGATCAGGAAAAGATACCAATAAGTAACCTTTTCTACTAGTAGATGGATGAATCCCCCACCGGTCATCACCCTGGCCACATAAGGACCTTGTGCTGGACCGCCACCCGGCCTCTTACGCGTTGATGGACTGCCACCCAGCCACTTACACTTTGATAGACCGTACCCCGGCCTGTCACTTATGCCGACTCAATTAGATGGGCTTACTTCCCGAACATTGGGCAAGTAATCAATTCATTTATCAAAACAGCAACCTTGTTGCGAATATAAATTACACCATAGAGCCGGATCCCTCAGGTTTTGAGCGAGTATTTAAATCCCCTTAAAAGGAAGATCTTAAATATAAAAATGAGTTTTGGGATCCGCTCTAACTTTTAAAAATCATTTTGAAGACTCGAAAACACTTTAAAGAGTGTTTGGAGTAAAGCTGATTTAATGAAGTAAATCAGTCCCCATATATTAGAAAATATCTGAATATTATTATTTAAATAATATTCCCATAAAGAATAATCTTTATAAAAATAATTGAAGTAGAAGTATTAAAACTTATACTTGAAATAAACATTAAATAACCAAAGATATACTTATATGAAAGTATTATCTTTATTTGAATAATCGAAAATAAGTTTGATTATTAACACTTTATTCTCTAAGGAAATAAAGAATATATTTCAGTAATAAGCGGAGTCATAATACCTCGAATGAATATTATAGATAATATTCATTAAATAAAATAAAGGAGTCATACATCCTCAAATGAATATTCAAATAATATTCAATTAATAAAATAAAAAGAGTCATAAGCCCTCGAATGAATATTCAAGATAATATTCATTAATAAATAAAGTTATCGAATAAACCTTATTCGATTAATAGTTTGGAAAACTATAACCATATATATATAAAAATATATATATTATACTCGGGAACATCGACTCCCGGTTTAGAAATATGTTCACCTTTGGGTCCCCTATACTAAGGGTATACGCAACTACTGCTTATCTCTAGCATAGGTATTATGCAACTATAAGCATCGAAATCAACAGATAGATAACCAGATTACGAAACAGACATGCATATATACCATATCAGCATGCTCCAATATATCGCAAAATTTGCTAATAACAATCATGCACTTATCACAAGATAATGCATATACATATATTTACATCACAACAACAGTATAACGGGTAGAAAACTTGCCTGAGCGACTTGGGGTGATAAAAGGCTCGGGACGAGTCTGGTAACCTATAAACAACAAGTAAGTTGGAATTAAACCAAAATCACTTGTAAATCTATACTTTAACTAACTTAGACTCTAACGCTTGTTTTGCGCTCACTGATTCGCTTAAGTCACTCGGGTACCCTCGGCTCCACCATTTTTAATAATTTAACCTTTATGAGTTTTAAAGCGATTCCTTCGCGAGTGTCTTACCAACTGCCTAACACACTTACCATAAATGTTTCATACATTAATTAACCCTTATTGGTCTTTAACCTATGTTTCAAAGTAAGGCGAGGGGAAAAGTTTCGTTCGCGAAACGCCGTTACTTGAAACGGTCATTTCTCCTAAACCGTGCATCGGAATCAAACGAACTACATATCAAAACGAAGCTCGTAACATGAGCTATCTAAACATGGCAGTGGTCATAATCTAGCAGGGGGTTCTCGGGTCCTAATGCTATGCACAAAAACAGTCCAAAGAAAATCGGACGTTACGACGGCTATGTTTACGCGATTTCCAATATTTTAAACCATTCAAACCCATTCCAAATCAACCTCAAATCCAACATACAACCAACATCCATCCTCATCACATCATAAAAACCCCAACCAATTCAATTTAATCATTCATACTTATGCCTAAGCTTAACTTTAATCATACTTAAGTTCTTTTAATCAAAACCACAACATTTACCATTCCATTTCACTACCATTTCAAATCCCAAACTCTAATCACAACAACAAGCTACAATATCATCCTACTAATCAAAATCATCTTATAATATATAGGAATCTAGGGTTTGGAGATGGTATACCTTCCTTGAAGTGGTGGGAGGAGCTAGGAAGCCTTAAGAAGCTTTGAGAAGTCTTAAGAATGCTTGGATCTTCAAGAAAACAAGAAAAACTTCAAGTTAAAAACTTGAAAACACTATTCATAGTCTTCTTCTTTGATTAAATGAAGAAGATTGAGAAGGAATTAATGGCTTAAACTCATGATATAGCCCTAACTAAGCATGAAGATGATTAGGGAATTAACTCACCAATTTAGGAGGCTTGGATCTTGAGTTTTTGAATTCTTGCCCATTTGCAATAGTAAAAAGCCGAGAGCATGATGAACCATGCCTTGGTTTCTTTTTGATTTTGATGAAAATGATTTTGCTTGGCTTGGTTGGCTTGTTTTTGTGTTTGATTTAGTTAATTACCTTGTTGCCCTTGAATTTGTGTGGTTAAAAAGCCACCACACCTCCTTCCTTCCCATGTCATGCTTGTGTCACCTTGCACATGTCATAATGCTCCCACTTGTCCACACCTTGTGGTTTGATGATGTCACAATCCCTGGCTTCTTGTACAAGCTTGTCTCTTGGTCACTTATTTGTTTTACGGTTCGCTTATCTTTCGTTCTCGTTTATCGTTTGAGGGATCATACCCGGGATCTTATTACTTAGGTTCCCTTAACCTTTCTCAATATATTGTATTCCTTCTATGATCCTCTCTTATAATCCTTTAATTTAAATCCTTTTTATCCTGTTACCTTATACTCAATTCTCTCCGTATCTTGTGGATTTCCGGGAAAAATCAAAGTGTTCGGAATTGGATTCTGACGATCTTTACATACATTTATATACCACATAGAGTACTAATAATATCCCATAAGATCAATAACAGAACCCCTACATAGCGTGGCATGAAAAGTTTTCTCGTTCAGCAAAAATACTATTCATAAGGGTTTCAAAATTTCTCCAAAATTGGGGTTATTACAGGTTGAATGGAATTCTTGAACCTTTTTCTTGAAATAAAAATGTTCAACTCGATTATGGATATATTTGTTTTGATTAGCACAATGCGGAATGTAAACTTGAATGAATCAAAATATAAGTAATTAAAAACACGAGTCTTTAAAAACTTTCTGGTGGATTTAAACAATTCCACCAGAGATATATTTAATATATCGAGAGGACTCTGTGTGCAGAAATGCTCACAGCTGCTTACACAAATAGAACTGCTAAGAACACAGGAAATGCTAAAGATAGTGCTTACAAAGATTTCTCTGTTGTTGTTTCTTAGCTATCTCAGTTATTTTTCTATTTGCTACTCTCTTGGTTTATATATTACCATGATTACAAAGTCAAAAGAACTGAACAAATATAAAATCTAACAGTCTTGATCTTAGCTGCTTTTCGTCCTCTATTACCCAGTTAATGGGCTTCCACAGTGTACTTGTATCCAACTCAACGGCTGTGTGTGAGCTTTCACTGTTCAACTGATGTTTGAATCTTGATATGATCATCTGTCGAATTTCAGATCATCCGTCGATGACTTAATTGATCATCCGTCGACTGCTATGTTAAACATCTGTTGATAGTCATTTGATCATCCGTCGAAGCTTTGTTAAGCATCCGTTGGTAGCTATTTTGGTCATCCGTCGAAGCTTTGTTAATCATCCGTTGGTAGCTATTTTGGCACTTGACTTCATTTCACTTATACAGAATTATAAGACATTGCTTATGTACAGTTAATCAACCTATTCTGCATATCTAGTTAAAGTCAACATGACTTATATGCTACTCCAGATTCTATACAAAGGTGCATACAACACTGTGCTACAAACTTATTATTACATAAGCTACTCACTCGATGGATAATAAGTTAATCATCCGTCGGGACTATAATGAGTTATCCGTCGGGACTATAATTCTTATCCGTCGAGTGCTACATTATTTCACTAAGTAAAATCTACTTAGATGTTTTGTTTAGGTAATCATCAAGTACACAACATATTCACAACAAAGTAAGATAACATCAATGTCTGCTGATCTCAAAGATTTGAATTCTTCCTCCAAAATCCTAAGCTATTCCATATCAACTCCAGGATTTTCTATCTCAAAAACTATTCTACTCACCTCAGAATCAAAAGCTTGAATCTTTGGATTCTTGTAGAATAGAGTTGTTTTCTTCCCTTTCATTTAATGTTTGTAGATCCTGACTTGCTTCAGCACCAGCTTCCATCTCCAAAATGCCTTGGTCTTCATCATTATTTGTGAATTTCAGAGTTTGCTGAGATTCAGTCATAGTTAGTTCCCTATTTTGCACAGTCTTTGTGACTTGCCTTCCAGCTCTCCTCCTCTCTCCACCTTGTCTAGATTGACTAGTGGTTTTAGATGTACCACTAGAACCGATCAGATCTCCACCTTATTTCTTCAAGTCCAACTCTGTTGAGTGGCATTTATGACACTTTATTATGCTCTAATAAGCTTTGAATTGATGCATTTGTACTCAAGTTGTTAAGTGTTTTAACGTGTTTTCGAGTATTTTTGCATTTCAGGCATTATCTAGGTAATCAGGTGAATTAGCATTTTTTTGTGCTAATTTGGTGTCAAGGTGTTGTTGGAATAAAAGCTCGCGAAGATCGGCTCAAATTTGTAAGAAAAAGAAAAGAAGTCAGTTTTGGCAGAAGCCCAGCGCGCCCGCGCTGATCAAGCGTGCGGCTGCGCCAGAACTTCAGAAAGCCAGCGCGCCCGCGCGCCCGCGCTGATCAAGTGCGCAGCCGCGCCAGGTCGGGTTTCAGAATTCCTGTTTTGAATAGAAGACTGATTTTCTGGGGTTCTATGCTGATCAGGGCTACTATATAAACAACTCTAGGTCATTTTTAATAATATAAAAAAATCTATATCAAACCAGAGACATATCAAGGAGAGCCATAAGAAGACCGTTTTAGCACGATTCAACGAATATGAAGAAGATCTTGTTTTTACTTGTGAATCTTTATTTTAAGTTGTATTTGGATTCTAGTTTTCTTACTTGTGAACCTTAATCTTATTTTGTACTTGGTTTTATTTATTCTTTATAAAGACTACATTTGTTAGATCATACTTTCATTAGAACCCACGTTGATGATGAGTCCGATCATGGGCTAATCATTATCGTGGGGTTCTAGCGGATTTATTTATGGATTTCTTTAGTTAAATTGTTTTGATTCCTTAGTATGTGGTGATTGTATGATACCCTAGTATTGGTTGTGCGTATTCGTCTTATGATACCCTAGTAATTGATCGCGAGGTGGTTAGTGCCATTTTATCGTCCATTTTATCTCGAGATTCTTCGTCGAGCTAGCGACGTAAAAGAAGCACTTCTTGGGAGGCAACCCAAGTATGTTGTACATTAGTATGTAGAGGAAACAAGAAGAAAGGAGAAAAAAAAATCAGAAAAAGAAAACAATTCAGGGCCAACTATAGAAGTTGGGCACGCTCGCGCTGATCAAGCACGCGCCCGTGCCGTTTTTCCAGTAGCCAAGCGCGCCCGCTGTACTAGCGCGCGCCCGCGCCGGTTTTCCAGAGAACGAGCACGCCCGCGCAGTCCTTGCGCGCGCCCGCGCCGGGTCCCTCTTCGAAAAAAATAAAACCGCAGTTTTAAGAGAAAATCTGGATTTTTAATCAAAAATCAATTCCAAACCGATTTTTACGCTTCCACATCCAATAATTCCTTCTCCAAATCAAACCCATTATTAGCACGATTCCCATAATCAATTTCCACGTCTATTCCTTATCAAATTCACACCTTTCCACCTATAAATACATACACTTATACACAACTTCTCCACCAAATCACAAATTCTCAGACACAAATCTCTCTCAAACACTTAAAATTTTATTCTCTCTCATTCAATCCCAATGGCACCCAAGAGATAAAGAACACAAGTTGGCAGTAGCAGCACCGATTCTTCATCTGTGGGTGGTGTGAGGCCCAGGTTTTCTACTCCTGAGGCTGAGGAGGAGTACACGAGGCTTCTCTCAAAGCCTATTGCTAATGAGCGAGATTTTCTGCCATCAGGGAAGGATGGTAAGCTGTTAGAGATGATTCTCGAGATGGGCTGGATTTCTTTTTGTGAGGCGCCCGCTGCTGTGCCCATGAGTGTTGTGCGAGAATTCTATGTTAACGCCAAGATGGAGAAGAATGGCTTCACGGTGGTGAGGGGGAGGACTGTAGAGTACAGTGCTGATGCTATTAGGACGGTGATTGAGCAGCCATGAGGAAGGTGGGTCAGGACATGTAGAACGATAAGATTGGTTACACGTTTGATCATCTTCCAGGAGGTGTGCCCCGCGATCAGATGTTGTTATTCCCAAGGAACTAATAATGAGATTTATAGAAGGGGGGTTAAATGTAAATCTCAAAACTTTTTCAGGTTTTGAGCAGTTTCAAAAGCTAAGCGTATGATGAACAATTATGTGTGAATTGCTTTGAGCAGGTGGAGACAGATGTATATTCAAGACATAAATGTAAAGAACACAAAGGCTTTAAAAACTTTTCTGGTGGATTTGTTGTTCCACCAGAGATGTGCATTTCAGAAAATCTGTGATACAAAGAGTTGATCACAGCTGCTTCCTAGTACAAACTAGATGATTTTCTCTCTATGTTTTTCTAAACAGCTCTGGAAAATTCACACCTAATTACTAGCTGCTACTTGGTTTATATATCACCAAGTTTACAAGTGAAGACAAAGATAAAATACAAATATAAATAGTTCTTCACATGTTTCTTCTTCATTTCTCTATCTAATGCAATCTAAGATAATCTGTGAATCTTTGAATACTTCCTTGTTTGTACTAGAATGGAAATGCCGCTTTTTATTGATTCCTCCTAGAGGCTACCATATTCCAATAGTCTCTGTCAACCCATGTGCCTCTGTCAGCTTATGAATTGTCACTATCAAATGCTATGGAACTAAGCATCCGTTGAAGCTTTCATCCGTTGATGGCTTTATCCGTTGATGCTTTAGTGACATCCGTTGATGCTCTAACAGTTGAAGCTTTATCCGTTGATGCACTCATCCGTTGATGGATGTTATCCGTTGAAGCTTTAGAGACATCCGTTGAAGCTTTGTTTCTCATCTGTTGAAGGCCTTTAATCTATCAGTTGATACTACTTCATTTATACAAAATTATAAGGCATGGAATATTTACAATTAGCCCTCCTATTTGCATATCCACTAGTAGTCAACATGACTTATAATTTCCCACAACTTCTAAGAATTATAACTTAAATGCAGAGACTGAGATGTGCTATAATACTAAACTTATTTCTAAGTAAAGCTACTCCATCAACGGATAGCCAAGATGGTGTTATCTGTTGATGCTACAAACACTAGATTTCTACTTAAGTGTTTTGTTTAACTTATCATCAAACTAATACACATATTCCAAACAATCTCCCCCTATTTATGTCTACTAGAATTGTAGGCATAAATTCAGGGTTAACTTGATGATAACAAAACACTTAACAGATATATGAGTTGAAATTAAGTAAAAATTCAAAAGTGCTGCAAAAGTGTATGTACTGAGATAGAATTGAAGATTTACAGTGTTTCCAAGGGTGCTCCTTTAGTCTGAGTAAATCATTTTCTTTTCCTTTGTTCCCTTGTGTTCTTCCCTAGCCTCCTGTCATTTTCCTCTACTTGAAGTTGGAGTTGTCTTTAGAATTCAGCTTCATCTTCTTCACTGATATCCCACTTAGATTGCATGTCCTTGAGAGTTTCATTACTGGCAATTTTAAGCTGGTCTTCAAGTCTGAAAAATCTTCTGACTCCTTTATTGTCTCTGAACTCCATCAACTAATGAGGTGATTTATAAATTGTGATTCCATGCTTAGGGATGAGTAATGTTCTAGGCAAGGAATTTGACTCCCACCAATTTTTCCTTATGCTGGCAATCTTGTTGAGAATCTCAGTTTTGGCAGTCCTGGTAAAGGCAGTATCCCTTTTGATAGCTGAGTAGACTCTAACCAAGGTAGAATAGCCCTCATTTAGAATTCTTTAAAGAGGCCAAGTTCTTTCCACATTTGCTTTATATTTGAACACTAGCCTTTCTAGTAGCTGTTTGTAGGCACTTATTCCTTTTACTTCTTCCAGCTCATCCAGGAAGAGTTCAATATATGTATGTTCTTTTATGTCACAAATGTGAATATAATCATCCTTTGAGGCTTGTGGCTTAGGCTTAGGTTTTTGTTTCTGAGTGAATTTACTTGAGGTTAAGGGAGGTGTTGATTTGGATTTTCTTTTCAGTTTCTTTGGTGGTAGAGAGGTAGTTAGGAAGGTAGGTAATTTGATGTTGTCCCAATCAATAGGTTCCTCTTTAGGGATGATTGTTTCACCATGAATTTTTATACTGGGATCAGCCACAACAAGTTCAGGAATAGAGGGTAGTGGTTTAGATTTTGATTGGGTTTCCTCAGTGTCATCTTCACTCTTCCTTTTTGCCTTGACCTTCTTTCTGTTCCCTTTCTGCCATTCCTTTCTTTCCTCACTTCTTTCCTCCACACTCTCACCAACCATATTCCCCATATCCACATTTATGCTTTTAGTCCTGTCTCCTTCACTCTTGTCTTTAATTTTCTTCTTTTCTTTAATTTGACTTGACTCTAGCTGTTTTTCAAGCTTTGCTTGTGCTCTTTTGTCAGCATTCAGCTTTTTCGCTTCTTCCTTTAGCCTTTTGGTCTCTTCCCTCTTGGCTATTGAGAATTTGGGATGTCCTTGCATCACACAGATGCTCTTTCCCTCTCTATAGATGATAGCCATATTCATTCTTTCCACTACATCCTTAGTCTCTTTGTGCTTTATGATGTGACCACCCAAAACTTTGTTTTCATCAGGCTTTGGAAGAGGAAAATCCACATCTTTTAGTTGAGCAAATCTTAGAGGGTTCTTTGTAGAGTCCTTGTTGAATCTAGTGGTTGGCTTGAGTATCATAGGCTTCAGGTTCCTGAAAGAAGTTTCTCCAACCTTATTCCTCCTTACTGGCTTGTGCTCCATTGTGATTTGCTCAACTTTTGTGCTATGTTTCACAGATAAGGATTTTGTAGTTGAAGAGCCAAACACTTGTTGCATCCTTTCATCAGTTTTTCTCCTTTGCTCTTTCACCTTCATCTCAACTGCTACTAGCTAGATTAGATCAATTCCATCAAGCTTTCCTTTGATTTGAAGTGTTGGAGAAGTAGTGATGGATGGAACTAGCACTTTTGATATTTGTATATGTTTAGATGGCCCCCTTCCCCTTCCCCTTTATTCTCCCCCTTTTTGTTATCATCAAGGAGAGGGGTTAAACCCTGTGCTTTAGCCAGTTGCATGAGAAGACTAGTCTGAGACTGTTGATTTTGAAGAATGGTGACCACAGAGTTTTCAATAGCTTGAACTCTTTCCTCCAGTTTGGCCATCTTATTTTCAGCATCTGATTCTCTTTTCAGTCTCAGTAATAGTTCCTGCATGGTACCAAAGGGCATGATTGAATCTAGCTTTTCAGAATTGTAGGACTTCAAGTCAGCTATATCCTTCTTGAGCTCATCCACACTCAGATTCTGTCTTAATTATTGTAGCTTCATGAGATGTAGAGAATCTAGGTGGGCTTGAAGAATAGCCTTGGTACCAGCATTTGAAGTGTCCTGAATGGCCTTTTGGATAGACATGACTTGTTTGATTAAGGATACATTGAAATGCCCTGGTGTAGACTCCTTTGTCAATGCCCATTCAGGTAATTCTGGAATAGAACTTGGGCCTTCATCTCCCCCTAAGTTCATGCTTCCATCAAAATAATCAGAGTCATCATCATTAGAATTTACCCCAAATTCTTCAGATGGCTCACTAGCTGTAGAAGGCATCCTATTGACAGCAACTTTATCCCTTTGTAGAGATTCTGAAGTATGTACTAGATTTAAGGTCTTTTCTGCCTCCTCATTGTCCTCAATAGCCAACAGTTGATAGACTGACACATGATGAGTAAAAGTGTCAGCATCCAAGGAAACGTTATCAATTATAGCTTTGTAATGTTGCTGAAATTGTCTTTCATTTTCAGCATCATCCACAATCATTGACTCACTAGCAATGGCTGGATCCACCCTTATACCTCATGTACCTGCTTTTCTCTCAATTTCTCTCTTTTCTTGCATCAGGGGCTCCCCCTGGCTCACACTCCTCACATCCTCACCTTCACCTACTAAGGTGGTACTCCTCTCACTTTGTTTTGCCATGCTGGAAGAAATAGCATGCATATTTGGACTCTCAAGCTCTCCGTTTGCCAGGGAGCAACCCAACCTCTCACTCAAGTTTTCACTCCCTTCCCTCAATCCTAGAAGTGATTGTACAGTAACCATATCTTCTACACTTGGAATTAATTCAGTTGTTTGTGTAGAGACCATCAACAGATAAGGAGTCTCCGTTGAAGGTGAAACTGATGGTATCAACGGATAATTTCTGTTAAGCTTATCCTTTGAAGAACAACCACTTGTCAACGGATGATGAATATCCGTTGAAGAAGGAAAAGAAGTGGAAATTGAAAGTGACATAATTGTTGAATCTGTGTGGATTGATTTTAATTTAGGTGACACAGATTCTTCAACTAAGTCTGAAAGAATTGGCTGATGATCCAACAAATCATCTAAAAGATGATGATCACCAGTATTTGAGTGGGGCTCCTCCCTGAGTTGTAAAGAGGGAGAATCAGGAATTGATATGAATATCATGTCCACATCCAGAGATGGTGATGGAGAATTTGGTGATTGATGTGTGTCAATTTTGAGAGAATGGGGCTGTGACTCCACATTTGTTGGAGTCACATCAAGATAAATTTGAGAAGGCATAGATACAGGTGGTTGTATATGTGCAGTGTGTGCACCCTGTATGGAAACTGGGGTTTTGACCCTCTTTCTTCTTGTAAAGGCTTTTACAGGTGAGTGTGTGGCTTCAATGTCCCTCCCTCTTTTGTTCTGTGTCCCTGGTTGGGGACTATTTTCAATAGTTGCACCCTTTTGGGAGGATGTAACTAGGGATGAGTTTGAATCCTTTTCAACCACCACAGTCTTTTGAGAAACTGTGGCTTGGCTAGCTTGGGTACCACTCACCTCTCCTACCTTATTCTGGGGGTTTTCTTGATGTTCACCCCTCCCCTCACCACTAACACCCTGTACACTCCCCTCAAGGTTCATGGTAGGTGTTACAACTGTTGTCTTTTGAGAGACAACAGAGGTGGCTTTCTTTGACTTAGATTTTGAAACTTTAGGTTTGGTGGCCTTGGTAGGAATCTGTTGGGGCATTGACACAGATCCCATGGCCACACTTGAAGGCAAAGAAGTGAGGGGGTTGGAAGAAGTAGGAGTTAAAGAAGTATTTACCTCACTTACCTGAGGTGCATTCATGATTAGTAAGTATACCAATGGCACTTGACTGTTGAGGTTAATTCTCAAAAGGTTTGCAAGGACCCTCTTCTCTTGTGCCCAGCATTTGAGTTTATTACTCTCATTAGTTATGACCAAACCTTCAGCAACATGGTTAGCCAATAATATAAAGAATCTGGCATAGTAGATGTTATGAGGTCTATTTGCCTTGTCACCTAACCTAGTACCCAATTCTAGCATAACATAATTGCTAAAATTAAAGTACCTATCAGAAACAAGCATATAGAGCATATTAACAAGAGATGAAGTTATTGAATCAAAATTACTAATTTTCCCCGAGAAAACCTTGATAAAGGCATCACTAAGAAAACTCCATTCTTTCCTAAGGCCTTTTCTCCTAATACTGCCTAAACTAGTAGAATCAAAGGAATAGCCTATGGAATCTAACATGCTAGATACATCATTATCAGTGTATGGTGTCATGGCATTGTTTTCAGGTAATTTAAAACATGACTGTATATCATCACAGTTAATACAGTAATCCTTACCTTTGAGAGAGAAAGTGATGGTCATAGAAATGGGGACCTACACTTGCGTTCACACGAAGCTTGATACAGTGGCATTCCAAAGCTGACATTGCTGATAAATGATCGTTCCAGTGTTTTCTTAAAACTCCACCTCTCGACATATTTTACCTTTCCTGAATCACTTTCGTACTTTGACTCTCTATTCAAGGATGATAGGCGGTACTCGTTTTCAACCTGGTTTCCAAATATTTAAACATCTCTTACTCTTTCCAATTCGTTTACTAACTCCTCGGTGGTCTTATTTACATCCAATCTTTCCAGTTGGCATAATGCATCTGTTACAATACATCTTTGCTTAGGTAGTTGTTAATGGATTAATTCAGAATATTTTGTTAACCCTAGTCAAAATTTCATTCTTGAAGACTCAACGTATAGTTGTTTTCCTTCTGATTTTTGAAAAATCCTTGGGCGTTCCACACAAACTTTCTTATTCTTTGAATAGCTGAGGATGTTATCAATACATACAATTTGCTTATCCAAGTACTCCTTATACACCATGTTCCTTAATTCCTTATAAACAACTGATACACTTGTTATTTCACATAATATCGCCAGAGCTTATAATGCTTTTGTTAGGTCACACACACTGTAGAGGGGGTGAATACAGTGTAAAATACAATCAAATCAAACTTTTAATATTTCAAGTAACAGAAAACAAACTTTATTGAAACAATAAACTCTGTTACAGTATGGAACTGTTACCTCTCAGTGATGAACAAATATCACGAGAGCTGCTAGGGTTACAATGAATAATCTTCTCGAATATGATAACACTTATAGTGTAAACCCTATGTCTGTGTTTATATACTACACAGTTACAAGATAATCGCTAATTGATATGGAATATAATTCTGCTTCCTAAAATATATCAATCAGATATCTTTTCTTCCAAGTATTCCATTCTTCACGGAACTCCTTCTTCATGCATATCTCTTCTTATGTTTATCTCGATCTTCTTTCCTTTAATCAGCTACTGTCCTTATCTGAATGTCCTTCAGCACTTAAGTTCTGATATCCATCTTCTGATGATTATCTCCTGATAATATAAGTACTGATATCCTTAAGTCCTGACTTCCAGTAAGTACTGATTTATCCTGTTTAAGTAAGATCTGAAAACTAAACATAAATCATATTAGCCATGACATTATCAAATATATCTAACAATCTCCCCCAACTTGTAAATTAGCATAATATACAAGTTTAATAGATATTTGATGATGTCAAAAACATTAAGTACAAATGCATGAGAATTAGACTAGATAACTACAACTTACAGTCCTTAAAGCTTTACCAACATTTAATTTCTGATAACAGCTTCAGTCTGTACAAATATCAGAATTTAATCAGTTGTAGATCTTGACTTGGCTTCATCTTCTGATCTCTCTGATGTCAGGAGTTGTTCTGAGATAGTTCTTCAACAAACATCTCTCAGCATATCTAAGTTCATCAATCATCCTCCTTTTAGCAACTTTAAGCTCTGCAGTATCTTCACCAGTTTGAAAGATTGCAGCCCTGAGATCATTAACCTTTGCTTTTCTTATATCCTGATCCAGTCTGATCAAATAAGCTTTATCAGACTCAAGATTGAATTCCACAGCCCTGTAAACTAGAAAGGTAGTTATAATTTTAGCAGTGTTGGGCTTCATTTCAACTATATCACCCTTGTGATCTCTGTACTTTGGAACATATGTGCTGTCAGACTTAACAGAATAAAGCCTTTTCTGTCTCTGAATCTGATCCTTCAAATAGTTTGCAACACTTCCTGTCAATCTGTCATCCACTTGAAGTAAGAATATTACATGCTCCAATTCTTCAAAATACTTCAATGGAATGGCATTTTGCCTTATATGATAAACCCTACCATCTGTCATGAAGTACAACAAGATGTGTTCTTTCAAGTAGGTATGGTAAACCATTTTTACAGATTCTAGTTGATTCAATCTCTCAGGAGTTACTCCAATACCTGGTTCACTCAAGGAAGTTGGATCATTGGTAGTGTTCTGTATTCTTCTTTCATCAGCACTTCCCAATCCAGTTTTATCTCTTGCTTCCTTTCCAGTAACTACATTTTCTTCAAAACCACTTGCAGCAGTCTTCAGAGGTTGAGTCTGTTTTGCTTTAGTGAATCCTGGTAGGAGTGTCTTTGGTCTATCTTCTGATATCAAGTTAACTTGAGCTGTGTCAGAGGTTACTTGCTTATTTGGAATATCAGAACTTACTTTATCTTGACTCTGAACAACTTGAGCCATGTCAGAGGTTGTTTTAAGAACTTTTCTTGAAGTCAGAGCAAGATCATCCTTTTCATCTGTGATTTCTTCATTCTCAGGAGGCACATAAACCTTGATAGGTTCACCAACCTTTTCTTTACCCTTGGATCTTGGATCTATCTGCGGTTATGATTTAGCCAATGTCGAGTCATTCTTCTAAGCCTCTTGAGAAGCCTAGATCCCCCAATTCCAGAATCCTTCTGAGAAGTCACTTTCTCAGCTTCTTTAACAACAGGTTCTGAAGAAGGAACCTGTTCCTCAGTATCAGATTCATCTCTCAAAGCAATCCTCCTTCTCTTTTGAGGTGTTTGAGGAACAGTCTTTGTCCTCTTAGGTTTGGAAGATGAAGGCTTCACAGTAGGTGCTGAGGATGAGGGTTGAACTGTCTGTGAAGTGGAGAGATAGGATTTGATATATTTCCTGAGGGTTGGTTAAGTAGAATGAGTGGTAGGTGCTGATGGTTGTTGTGGTGTTTGAGAGGTTGATGTTGGTTGGACATCAGAATAAACAGATCTATAAGTATCAGGATCGGCATTTACTAAGATATGTTTTACAGACTGAGGAATCTGTAAAGGTCTAACCACTGATTTCTTAGTGTCAGCATTTATCAGGTCATTAAAGTAGCGTTTTGCAACCTTAAAAGGTGGAGTTGAGGAACTGACTAATTGAAGTTCATCACTACAAAAAGTAAATATAAGTTGACAGAATCTAGCAAAATAAACAACATTCCTATCCTTTGTCATCCTATCCCCAATAAAACCAATTATTGCAGTTGCAAAATCAAAATGAGTTTGGTTTATAATAGCATACCCGATGTGCTGACTCATTATAGGAATAGCATCAAAATTCGAACACTTGTTCCCAAAAGCTTTAGTGATGCAGTCGAAGAAGAAGCTCCATTCCCTCCTGATATGAGCCCGTTTCAACTGCCCAAGCTTTGCCAAACTCTGTTCATACCCCAAACAGGCCATTAACTCCTGAAGAGCTGATTCCTCTGGAATTGAAAAAGTACATCCTTCTGGGAGATGTAGAGCCTTGCGTATTGTACCAGGAGTGACTGTATATGAAGAATCACCCACTTCGAAAACAATACTGGGAGTGACATGTGTACCACCATTATCAAAGTGCCCAGTCCGCCAAAATGTCAGAACTTGTTGGCTCGAAAAGACTGAAGGCTGGGTCAATGCATACCCAATCTCACTGTGTGTAAGAAGATCTTGCACAAAATGCAATTCAGATGGAGCTTCAGCATGATCAAGAATTGCAGCATAGTTGTTTGGAACAAATTTAGCTCCATCAATGATTAAATCCTTTGGTGCCATGAGAAAAATTGATATTTAAGAGTGCCTGTTAGGTGTTTGATAAAATGTCTGTATGAAAAACCAACGTGAGAAGAAGAATGAGAGTAAAATCAAGTAGAGAGAAAAAGTATGAAAGGAAATAAAAGATTAAAAAATCCTCTCTCTGTCTTACTTATACTCTTAAAAAAAATGTTACCGTTGGACACCTGTTAGACATGCAGTAATAACGGATAGTTACTGGGCTCGAGAAAACAGTAATCATTACTTACCCACTTGTAGTTTTTCAAGGAGAAACCGTTCCACTTACCCATTTATTCCATTAATCAAGGTGAAACAGTTTTAATTCAGAATTGAAACCGTTCCCACTTATTTAATTATTGTTCACTGCAACATCAATATTCTGAAAATAAATCGAGTGAAAATGACCAAGATAAATCAGATGAGTAAGTACTGATAAAGGAAAATCAGAACTTAAATTAAAACAGAATTTATATGGTCATCAGAATATGAATATGTATCAGGATTTAACAATGCATTAAAATATCTCAAAGACAAGATCTTGAAACAAAAACAAATTTCATTAATATATTAAGAGAATACATTCATGAAATTTAAATTACATCAGAACTTGTACAAGATTTCCCTAAGCTGCTAAACCTAACGTCAACAGCCTTTATCCTAGCTCAAGAAGCAGGGCAAGGCTGATGATGAAGAAAAACAGGAAGAAGAAAATAAATCATTTCTTCTTCCTACTCTTGATAAATAGAATGGCGAGTCGAATGATTTGCTTTTGCTGGCGGAGAGCTTCCAGCCTTTCCTCCTCCAATCGCTCCAGATGGCGATGGTAGTCCATGTAGAAGAACAAGAGGTGGGTGAGTACCTCCTGGGGAACAGAGTCCCGTATCTCATCAGGAATGGCAGTGACGTGCCATTCCTGCTGCCAATCGGCACAGCTCAGCTCCATGTTGAAGGTTTCGTAGTTCAAAAACATATTGTATCTGACCATGATGTTTTTGATAGAAAAAGTATGAAGATGAGTTTGTGAGAAAAAATTTGATGGGAAGACTGAAGTGAAGTGGTTGCTTATATAGGCAGGAGAATGTCAGGAGACGCAAAGAAATTTAATGCTGACAGGTAGAATTAATTTTACCTCGTCTCCCCAGACTTAGAAAAAGAAAAACATTCATTGGAAAGGGAAAACATGATTTAATGCACACAAGAAGCAAGTAAAAGTTGACTGTTCAAGTACGAGTACCACTATCCCTAACCATAGTGACTATTAATCTTCCACTTCAACATATTCAGGTTTAAACTGAGACTGTTTCCAAATTTTATCCACAAATAAGTCAAGTAAAGAATCATACGTTAATATCAGAACTTAGACTTATATCAGAACTTAACAGTCATCAGAACATAATTTCTTAACTCGAAAAATAAATGCCTATCTTAGTAAGTCCTCTCATAAATTCTGATTATATTCTTCAGAACTTAATCATCAGAATATGTAATCAGAACTTGTCCTCAGAATTTGTACAATGTGACACAATGACTGTTCATCTAAAATAACATAGATCACCACAGTGATTTTCATCATTCATATGGAGTGATTAGTGTGTGCATTAAGCTAAATATCAGACAAAGAGTAAAGTCTGATTCACTTCAGTACATCTTAGAAATAAGGCATAACTAAAACTTTGCTAAAGAGCTGTCATTATTCTGAAAGCTACTGTTGAATGAGTTCATGCTTGAGTCCACCTCAACTATTTTGTGCTAATTTTGTGCATCTTTTTAAATTCCTTTTTACATTGGCTTCTCAGTGTAAGTGAGTCACGACTGCTTATCAGAATTTATGCTATTATCAGAGTATTTCTCCAGTAATCATAGAGTGTGAAAAGTCACCAAGAAAATATTTTATTTGCTTTTCTGATGCATATTACTTAATACCAGCAATGCACTTGGGTCTTCCCTTCCACATTTTTACTCTAGATCTCAAAGGAGTACCTGATTTTTAATCCTTGATTCTTTTGCTTTTTCTTTTGATAAGTGAGGTTTATCAGCACTTAGTACATTCAACAGATTTACTAGCATCAGAACTTAACAGATGAGTAGCATTATTCTAGTTTGTGACTTAGTAATAAGATAGACAAAGTAAACTCAACTAAGCTCAATTATCAGAATTTGCTTGTGTCAATAGATTTCCACAGAAATATTACTTCTTATATGGGATCCCTTGTTTATTGAAGACTACTAGTTCAGCATCTAGCACAGTTATCCTCATAGGATTGAATAGTTACTTAAATAGACATATCACTTATCAGAGTTTAAAAACATATATCAGACAATAGTCAGTACTTAAACACATTTTTCAATTAAGCACAGAATACACAAAGAGATTAAATTCTGTAAATACTGATTATAAAGTCTGATGCAACAGAGCAGAACTAAGCAGATTTAGAGAAAGAACCTTAAACCATTCCAAGTTCATTTACCAATCTTGTAAAGGTAGCTTCACACAATGGTTTTGTGAAGATATCTGCTAGTTGTTGATCTGTTGGAACAAAGTGCAACTCCACTGCACCTCCATCTACATGTTCCCTGATGAAGTGGTACGTGATGCTGATGTGCTTTGTCATAGAGTGTTGAACTGGATTACCTGTCATAGCAATAACACTTTGATTATCACAGTAAATAGGAATTTTGAAATATGTTAACCCATAATCCAGTAACTGATTCTTCATCCAAAGAATCTGTGCACAACAGCTTCCTGCAGCAATATACTCTGCTTCTGCAGTTGATGTGGAAATTGACTTTTGTTTCTTGCTAAACAAAGAAACTAATCTGCCTCCAAGAAATTGGCAGCTTCCACTTGTGCTTTTCTTGTCAATTTTGCAACCTGCAAAATATGCATCTGAGTAACCTATTAGTTTAAAATCTGATTCTCTGGGATACCACAATCCCAGATCAGTTGTTCCCTTAAGATACTTGAAAATTCTTTTCACAGCTGTTAAATGAGGTTCTCTTGGATCTGCTTGAAATCTTGCACAAAGACAGGTAGCATACATGATATCAGGTCTACTAGCAGTTAGATAGAGTAGAGAGCCAATCATACCTCTGTAATCAGTAATATCTACTGATTTATCAGTATCCTTATCCAGTTTTGTTGCAGTGGCCATGGGAGTAGATGCACTTGAACAATCTTGCATTCCAAATTTCTTCAGCAAGTTTCTGGTGTACTTAGTTTGACAAATAAAAGTGCCTTCTTCATTTTGCTTGACTTGAAGGCCCAGAAAATAGCTAAGTTCCCCCATCATACTCATCTGATACCTTGACTGCATCAGTTTGGCAAACTTCTTGCAAAGTCTGTCATTTGTAGACCCAAAAATGATATCATTAACATAAATCTGGACCAGAAGTAAGTCCTTTCCATGGTTGAGGTAGAACAGTGTTTTGTCTATTGTTCCTCTGTTGAAACCACTTTCCAGAAGAAACTGAGCTAAAGTCTCATACCATGCTCTAGGAGCTTGCTTAAGTCCATAAAGTGCTTTATCAAGCCTGTAGACATAATCTGGATGTTTGGAATCTACAAAGCTTGGAGGTTGTTCAACATATACTTCATCCTCCAATTCTCCATTGAGAAAAGCACTTTTCACATCCATTTGAAACCTTATGGCTTCTAACCTAGCAACTGGTGCAAATGTTTCATCATAATCAATTCCCTCTTGTTGAGAATATCCTTTTGCAACCAGCCTTGCCTTATTCCTTGTAATTATGCCATCACTGTCAATTTTGTTTCTGAACACCCACTTTATACCAACAACAGACCTATTCTTTGGTCTTGGCACTAGGGTCCGGTGTTACGACCGGTATTTTATGTAATATTATTTGTGGATTTGGTATAATATTAAAGTCAAATAAAAATATATTCAATGATTGTACGCTAGTGTGAGTGAAAATTTCTGCATTATAAATTTGCTTTGTGTAGTATATGATTTTTCAAAGCAAGAGTTTATTTAATTTCTTTATTTTTGATTTATAAGGAATATTCTAAGCTTTGGAAAATTTTTCTTTTAAAAGGTATTTTGTTCACAAATTTTGAAAATGATTTTATAAAGTCTCTAAAAATCCAAGTTATTTTATGGTATAAATTTTATAATTTTTGAACTTATATTTTATTTTATAAAAATAAATCATTATAAATTTTAGTTGTCATATTTATCAAATTACATAAGAGACCATGCATGCAAATCACCCTTCTATTCTCTCAAAGGGAAAATAAGACTTTTCCAACCCCACTAACTCATTTGATTATTACCAAATTACTACATTAGCCTTGCATGCAAAATGGCCTAACTTTAGCTAAAGGACATTTTTGTAAGTTCTCATTCCACTCATTATTTGTCAACCAAAAAGTATAAAACAAAAAACTCAAAGTGGGAGAAATCATTCCACTCATTCCACACTCCAACACACCACAAATTTTCTCTCTTTTCCCCCTCCCACCTTGCTCTCGGCCGAAGGCCAAATCCCCCACCCCCCTTTCATTTTCAATTCATTCTTCATCTTCCCAAGTATAAATCTTTTACCTACATTCATCTTATATCCTTTCCAAGTGTTTTGAGACTTGGAATTTGTTCCATGGATGCATGTGTAGTTCTTATGTGATCTCCAAAGAGAAACTCTTGATTCTTGTGAATTCAAGAGCTCTCTATGAGATATATTATGTATATGTGCTAACTAAGTGTTTTATCGAGATATCATGCTTTAAAATCCTTTGCATGCTACTGAAATTTCATTATATATTTATGTTTAGCCATGCATGCTAGTTTTAAGACATTAAAATGATGATCAACCATGTTTTGCATGCTATTCTTTTCGAAATCATGTTGTTATGTTTAAAAATCTATAAATGCGAAATAGGTGTGCTTAAAATAGATTGTTTCCATGATAAATTTCTTATTAATACTTAAAAGAAGTTATATTTCATGATTATTAAGGATGAGTATTAGGTGCAAGTCGATTTTGCAAGCATTTAAAACTTTATGCCTAGCCGAAATCTTGTTATGTGCTTTCCATGAGTTGCATGTTATATATTTAGTTGCATGTTGTTGTTTTTGGGCATGGATGATCTCACCCAAGGATATTTTGAGAATAAGGGAGTTAGTTCAGTAGATTACCATGTATAAGTCTTGGTTTAAGTATTGAGTTGTTGTTAGTTGAGTTTGTCAAGTCAAAACCTTGGAAAATGAGAGTTATAGTTTCTGCAGAAAATCAGTTTAGTACCCTGAGGTTTAGAGTGAGTTTTGACCATGTCATTGATGTGCACTTTGAGGCCCAAGCCAGCAGAAGTTAGTATTGGGAGTATATAAAAGGTTTTAGGAGTTGGTTGGAGGTTTGCATGTCATTTGGTTAGGTGCACAACTAGAATCACAAAATCTGTCCAGCAGGGGACAGTTTTGTTGCAACTTAGAAATAGGGAGATTTGACCATGTCATGGGTAGGCCCTCATTAGGCCCAAATGGGCCTTAGTTAGAGGGAGTGTCAGAGAAGTTTTTCCAACCATAGTTCATAGGATATGAGTTAGAACCATGTGTCACAAGTTAATTCAAGTCAGGGCGTTTTCTGCCCAGAAAAGCAGGGGAACCTTGGACTTTTAGCTTAGGCCCAAGAAGGCCCAAGCCAGGCCCTTGAGCCACATCAAGCTTGTGAGATGACCTTAGGTCAGGAGAGTCTTGTGTAAAAGTTTTGAAGGAAAACTTGTAGTTTAAGAGTGCCTAATGCACTCAAGAAACTATAGTTGTCATTCTGAAATTTGCACCAGTGAGCACTATCACTTATCACGTAGTTTTAGAACACTTAGAAGTGAGTATTAGGTCGACCACCATAGTTTTAAGATGATATAAGGTCAGTATATCAAAAGGCAAAAGTGAGGGTCAATAGGTTTTGGATAATTTAGGAAAGGCACATCGAGTTAGGGAGCCAAAATTTGAAGACTTTGTCTAGTTTAGCGACCAAGTGACTTAAGTGGTGAGTGGAGATCATCCAAGCCTAGTGTTGCATTATGGTATATATGGTGTTATTTGATATTAATATACGATATGTGATTATGTGGCTACGTGTGTACATTTGAAATATAAAGGTGGATATAAATTAGGTGCGTATAGGCCTAAGTGCCATCCATGTTTAATTTCGGGTTGTAAATAGGTTAAGATGGTAAGAATATATTATAATGAGGATTATTATTATTTATGTAGGATCTCGAGACGAGGGAAAACTTGCCATAGAGGTCGAGTGAAGCTCCAGTTGCTCCTACCAGTCAGACCAGACCAGCCTATCTCAAGGCAAGTGATTCAACTTGACCTTCATATTTACTATAAACAGTTCATATATATCGATGCAATTATCCTGGGTCATTTTGATATGTTTAAATCAAGCGTATCTCTCGCTTATCTTTGAATTATATAGAAATGCCATGAACCCTCGAGTATGTATTGCAAGTAGTTCAAAAGTCTTTTCATGATAGTTAAATGCCATGATAAAATAAAGAGTTGTTATATTACTTGATTGATCCTTTTGATTAACATGCTGATGATTCTTAAGTATTGATATCTCATCCTGATACTTGAACCCCTATAGAACCTTACCTTGAACTCTGATAGTCAGAAACTTACCAACATGATTCCTCATTGATTGATACCCTCTTTCATATCCTAAAGCTTGAGAATTCTGATATATATACATCCTGAGCTAGAGATCATTACCTTAACACCCATAGTATTCGTGAAGCTTATCTTCTTAATGATCCAACACCTGTACCTTGACGAGAAACCATTGCTTTGAGCCCAGTTTGGCATTACCCCTTCATATTATCCATTAGTCTCACCATATTTTCCTGTCCAAGTTCTGATATATGAAAACCTTTTGGTTACCCTAATAGAGTAAAGTTTTGTGAATCATGGCCCTGAGATTTAGTACCATATTTCCCATGTTTCGAGTTAATCTATAATCCCTTAATAAAAATATTTACTGTTAAAAGAGATTTTGTTACAATTCGGCATCAGCTTTTGAAATAAATAAAATGTGGGTTTTCAGTCCGAAAGGGGGATAAATGTTTTCTTGAATAGTGGATCTGGACTGAGACGCGAGTCATTTCCACACTTATACTAGGCTTAAAAGTTGCCTAGGGAATCCCGTTAATGTTTTAGAACCTAGTGAGGTTCGGGATTACTTCGCGGCTGATCACCGGCTGTAATCTGTAGTGTCATAAAATGATTTTGATTAAGACATGATTTTAAAATTGTTTTGATGCAAGCAAAATGATGCCATCTCACATAGTTTTATTTCTCGTTATCATTAGTTATGTCTTTCCATTGCCATTCTTAAAAGTATATCTCAATTTATGTTTTGTGTCGTACTGTTAGCACTTGTTGAGCATTTGGCTCACTTCTTGCTTTACCCTGATATTACAGCTAGCAGCTATGGTTAGATTCAAGCAGACTGCCCGTAAGACCTGTGATGCTGATGCTTATGTTCGAGCTCAGGTAGAATAAGTAATAATAGCTGTGTGAGGACTCAGTATTTGTAATCAGATGTAATAGTTGGTAGTGTTGGGCTGTTCCATCTTGGATTTGGTTGTGTATTCTTCATTAAAATGATGTAATAACTATATTTATTTTGCTGTTTAAGTTAGGGGTGTGACAGGTTTTGGTATCAGAGCTACGGTTTAGAGTCCCTGGACAGCCCAAATAGGTTATAGGATTTGTGTGTAAGTTATAGATATTATGCGAGAGAGTAGGTTAAGTAAATTATTATTAATACTCCTCTTATTGGTTGTCAGGAAATGGCGCATTCCTCGTCATCCTCTGGGTCGGACGACACTATTGCTTTCTCCGTGTATGCTGAGTTGAGGTGCGAGTTCGACATGCTTCAGGGCAAGTACGACCGACTGATAGACCGACTGAAGAACGTGTATCCGGACAGCCGAAACTACAAAGGGAAGCCCAAGGAGCAGATGACTGTGAGACTTGAGACCTTGGTTCAGTACGTCAACACTAAGCTTGAGGAGATGCCAGCACACCGGGACCGTACCAGCCAGTATGTCATTCAGATGGTGGAGGATGAGCTCCAGAGCATTGTGAAGACGCTTCGAGAGGAAAAGACTACCAAGCCCCGTTCAGATGGAGTGGAACCTTACTTCTTTCCATTTACCTTTCATGTTGTTGTACTATCAGACTCTATGGAATCCCCAGTTGTTTCCGTTGTTTCCTTTAAATAAGCCTGTTATTCCTAGAATCGGACTTTGTCCCAATCCTATGTACTGTGACCTTTAAAATTTCAATAATTATGTGCTATTGTTCCATTTGCTCTCAACTGTTATTTTATGTTTTTATCATCATATCTGCTTAATTTGGAAACTTGACCCCATATGTAAATAAGAATGCCATGCGATACCCTCGAATCATTTTATCATTCATATATGTTTTGACACAACTCTTATTTCAGGATCATGCCTCCCAAAAAGAAGAACCCAACAACCACCTCCACCACAGACCCAAATATTCTTCGACTACTGGAAACCTTGCAACAGCAAACCAATGCTATAGCTCAACAACAACTAACTCTTCAACAACGAATTGAAAACCAAGATAACCGTGAGCCACACCAACCACCTGAACCACCAGTACCACCTAGACAAATTGTCACTTTCAAGGCTTTTCAGAATGTGAATCCACCTGTATTTCATGATACCACTGATCCAGTGATAGCTAACACATGGATCAAGGAGATGGAAAGGGCTTTTGAGTTGGTACAGTTAGGAGACGATCAGAAGACGCCGTATGCTACTTACTTCTTGAAGGGAGAAGTCATCTATTGGTGGGAATCAGTAAAGGCTATGGAAGTCACTCAGCAGGTTTCTTGGGAGAGATTTAAGAAGTTATTTCTGGACAAGTATTACCCTAAGTACATGCAGAATCAGATGGAGCTAAAATTTCTTGAGTTGAAGCAAGGGAACATGACCGTATTGGAGTATGAGAAGAAGTTCACTGAGTTGTCAAGGTTTGTGACAAAGTATATCAGCACTGAGGAGGAAAAAGCAAAGAAATTTCAGCAAGGATTGGAGCCTTGGATCAGAGATAGGGTGGCTATGTTTGAGCTTGAAACTTATGCGGGAGTAGTACAGAAAGCTGCTCTGATTGAGAATAATGGGATGCAGTCAAGGAAAGAGAGGGATAACAAGAAGAGGAAGGTTCCATTTTATGGAGAAAAGTCTGAAGCCGGAAGTTCGCAAGATCGGAATATAAAGAGGATTGGTTTTCAGAAGGGCAGAAATTTTCAAAAGAAGGGAAATTTGGGCAAAAGGCAAGAATCAAAAGGGAACAACCAGGCAAGCCAAGGGCAAGTTGGAGAAAACAGGTTCCAGAGACCAGAATGCAAGCACTGTGGAAGAAGGCACCCCGGAGTATGCAATAAGCTGAGCATGACCTGATATAGGTGCAATCAGAAGGGACATTTGGCAAATGAGTGCAAGATGCCGAGGCCAGGAGTTACGTGCTACAAGTGTGGGAAGACTGGACACATGGCTAGGGAGTGTAAGGCAACCGGACCAGTCAAAGCTCTGATGAACGTGGCAAGTACCAGTGCAAGCGTGCCAGCTGAGGTATTGGCATTACCTCCACCACCTACACCAACCCCACAAGCAACAACAAGGACATTTGATTTGAAGATGAAGGATGCTGTACAGAATTCGGAGGTGATAGCAGATACACTTTTACTCAATAATGTCAAAGCTAAAGTATTGATTGATTCGGGAGCAACAAGATCTTTCATATCAGAATCTTTTGTTGATAAGCTCCAATGTGATAAAATGGTTATGAGTGAGGTAGTAAATGTGGTAATTGCGAACCAAGAGAAGATTCCTGTGAATCAATTTTATCCAAAGTGTGAGATTGATATTTCGGGGTATAAGTTCTCAGCCGACTTGATACTCTTCAAGTTGGGAGAGTTTGATATAATTTTAGGAATGAATTGGTTATGAGAGAATAGCGCTCAGATAAATTATAAGACCAAGAGAGTGTATTTAAAGACGAAGAGTGGAGAGAAGGTAGTATTTAAGGGGCAGAGGCAAGAGCAACTATTTCTTACAATTGTTCAGGCTAAGAAGTTACTTAGAAAAGGTTGTGAGTCGTTCCTGGCATATGTAGTGGATTCAGAGAGAGGAAGCCTCAGCATGAAAGATATTCCTGTAGTTAACGAGTTCCCCGATGTGTTTCCCGATGAACTACCAGGCTTACCACCAGATCGACAAATTGAGTTCGAGATCAACCATGCTCCAGGCACGGAACCAGTTTCAAAGGCCCCGTATAGGATGGCACCAGCAGAAATGAAAGAGTTGGCGAGCCAGCTACAAGAATTATTGGATAAAGGAGTGATACGACCAAGTACGTCGCCATGGGGAGCACCTGTTCTGTTTGTAAAGAAGAAAGATGGGAGTATGCGTCTATGCATAGATTACCGGGAATTGAATAAGGTGACGATAAGAACCGCTACCCGCTACCAAGGATAGATGACCTTTTTGATCAGTTGAAGGGAGCAAAATGCTTTTCGAAGATTGATTTGAGATCGGGATACCATCAATTAAAGATCAAAGAAGAAGATATTCCTAAGACCGCATTCAGGACCAGATATGGGCATTATGAATTCCTAGTAATGCCGTTTGGATTGACCAACGCTCCGGCCGCATTTATGGATCTGATGAATCGGGTATTTAAGAAGTATTTGGACAAATTTGTCGTGGTATTCATTGATGACATCCTTATTTATTCTAAGTCGGAAGAAGAACATAAGCAGCACCTCTGGATAGCATTGGAGATACTCCGACAAGAGAAGTTGTATGCCAAGTTTACCAAATGTGAGTTTTGGTTAAAGGAAGTTCAATTTTTGGGGCATGTTATTGGAAATGAGGGAGTTAAAGTGGATCCGGCAAAGATTGAGGCAGTTATGAGTTGGGAGAGGCCAAAGACTCCTACGGAAGTGCAAAGTTTTCTAGGATTGGCCGGATACTATAGAAGATTCGTCAAGGATTTCTCGAAGATCGCCACACCATTGACCAAGTTAACCAGAAAGAATCAAAAGTTTGAAAGAGCACAGAATGTGAAGATAACTTTCAAGAGTTAAAGCAGAAGTTGGTAACAGCTCCGGTGTTGGTACTTCCAGATGATCAAGGGAATTTTGTAATATTCAGCGACGCTTCACATAAGGGTTTGGGTTGTGTGTTGATGCAACACAGTAAAGTGATCGCATATGCGTCAAGACAGTTGAAACCGCATGAGTTAAAGTACCCGACGCATGACTTGGAACTAGCCGCCATAGTGTTCACACTCAAGATTTGGAGACACTACCTCTATGGAGAGAAGTGTGAAATCTACACGGATCACAAGAGTTTAAAGTACATTTTTACTCAGAAAGAGCTCAATATGAGGCAGAGAGATGGCTGGAATTGATCAAGGACTATGACTGCTCGATAAATTACCATCCTGGAAAGGCGAACGTAGTGGCCGATGCTCTGAGTAGGAAGGAGAGATTGAATATGATGATAACATCAAAAGAGTTATCTGAAGAAATTGAAAAATTGGAATTGGAACTTTGTGCTTATGGAAAAGTCGAGGAAGTTTATCGTGCAATGACCTTTCAGCCAACACTAGTGGAAAAGATAAAGAAGTGTCAAGGGGAAGTAATGGAAAAAGAGAAGAATCAGTTATCTGGAGAGGAGATTAATACTCAAAGGGATGAGCAAGGGATACTAAGGTTTTCATCCAGAATATGGATTCCCCATGTACCTGAATTAAAGAATGAGATCCTCCATAAAGCCCACAATTCGAAATTTTCAATTCACCCGGGAAGCACCAAGATGTATCGAGACTTAAAGAAGAACTTTTGGTGGCCAAATATGAAGCGAGACGTGGCAGAATGGGTTGCGAAGTGCTATACTTGTCAGAAAGTAAAGGCAGAATATCAACGACCAAGCGGATTAATTCAGCCCCTGAAGATTCCAGAATGGAAATGGGAAAATATCGCTATGGACTTTATAGTAGGACTACCGCGAACGAAATCCGGACATGACGCAATATGGGTTATAGTTGATCGTCTTACGAAGTCGGCGCATTTCCTTCCAATAAATGAGAAGTCGTCACTGGACAAGTTGGTTCATCTGTATGTGCGCAAAATCGTACTAAGGCATGGAGTACTCGTATCAATAGTTTCAGACAGAGATCCCCGATTTAACTCGAGATTCTGGAAGCAATTTCAGGAATGTCTTGGCACGAAGTTGAATATGAGCACGGCATACCACCCGCAGACTGATGGTCAGAGCGAAAGGACAATTCAAATAATCGAAGACATGTTGCGCAGTTGTGCAATCGATTTTGCAGGAAGTTGGGACGATCACTTGTCGTTGATTGAATTCTCTTACAACAACAACTATCATTCCAGTATCGGCATGCCACCATACGAAGCTTTGTACGGGCGAAAATGTAGATCACCAACAAGTTGGGGATGAAGTAGGAGAAGGAAGAATTCTTGGCTCGGATTTGGTACAACAGTTGCATGACTCGGTCAAGTTAATTCATAAAAGTTGCTTGCTGCTTAAGATAGACAGAGGAAGTATGCGGATCCAGCACGTAAGGACGTTCAATTCCAAATTGGCGAAGCTATGTTGCTGAAGGTGTCACCTAGAAAAGGGTTGATGAGATTTGGCAAGAAAGGGAAGTTAGCACCTAGATACATAGGTCCTTTTGAGATTTTGAGTCAAGTAGGAAAGGTGGCCTACGAGTTGGCCTTACCACCTCAGTATCGGCATGTGCATAATGTGTTCCATGTGTCGTTGCTTAAGAAGTACAATCCTGACGCTAGCCATGTGATAGAATATGAACCTGTAGAAATTCAAGCAGACCTGTCATTTGTGGAGCAACCAGTTAAAATACTAGACTGGCAAGTAAAGAGTCTTAGGAATAAGTCGGTAAAGTTAGTAAAAGTGCTTTGGAAGAACCCTAAGGACGAAGAATCGACTTGGGAGTTAGAGTCTGATATGCGTTCCCGACATCCTTATCTTTTCTCTTAGATTCTGGGGACAGAATCCCTTAAGGGGGAGAGGATGTTACGACCGGCATTTTATGTAATATTATTTGTGGATTTGGTATAATATTAAAGTCAAATGAAAATATATTCAATGATTGTACGCTAGTGTGAGTGAAAATTTCTGCATTATAAATTTGCTTTGTGTAGTATATGATTTTTCAAAGCAAGAGTTTATTTAATTTCTTTATTTTTGATTTATAAGGAATATTCTAAATTTTGGAAAAAATTTCTTTTAAAAGGTATTTTGTTCACAAATTTTGAAAATGATTTTATAAAGTCTCTAAAAATCCAAGTTATTTTATGATATAAATTTTATAATTTTTGAACTTGTATTTTATTTTATAAAAATAAATCATTATAAATTTTAGTTGTCATATTTATCAAATTACATAAGAGACCATGCATGCAAATCACCCTTCTATTCTCTCAAAGGGCAAATAAGACTTTTCCAACCCCACTAACTCATTTGATTATTACCAAATTACTACATTAGCCTTGCATGCAAAATGGCCTAACTTTAGCTAAAGGACAGTTTTGTAAGTTCTCACTTTCACTCATTATTTGTCAACCAAAAAGCATAAAACAAAAAAAATCAAAGTGGGAGAAATCATTCCACTCATTCCACACTCCAACACACCACAAATTTTCTCTCTTTTCCCCCTCCCACCTTGCTCTCGGCTGAAAACCAAATCCCCCACCCCCCTTCCATTTTCAATTCATTCTTCATCTTCCCAAGTGTAAATCTTTTACCTACATTCATCTTATATCCTTTACAAGTGTTTTGAGACTTGGAAGTTGAAGTTCCATGGATGCATGTGTAGTTCTTATGTGATCTCCAAAGAGAAACTCTTGATTCTTGTGAATTCAAGAGCTCTCTATGAGATATATTATGTATATGTGCTAACTAAGTGTTTTATGGAGATATCATGCTTTAAAATCCTTTGCATGCTACTGAAATTTCATTATATATTTATGTTTAGCCATGCATGCTAGTTTTAAGACATTAAAATGATGATCAACCATGTTTTGCATGCTATTCTTTTCGAAATCATGTTGTTATGTTTAAAAATCTATAAATGCGAAATAGGTGTGCTTAAAATAGATTTTTTCCATGATAAATTTCTTATTAATACTTAAAAGAAGTTATATTTCATGATTATTAAGGATGATTATTAGGTGCAAGTCGATTTTGCAAGCATTTAAAACTTTATGCCTAGCCGAAATCTTGTTATGTGCTTTCCATGAGTTGCATGTTATATATTTAGTTGCATGTTGTTGTTTTTGGGCATGGATGATCTCACCCAAGGTTATTTTGAGAATAAGGGAGTTAGTTCAGTAGATTACCATGTATAAGTCTTGGTTTAAGTATTGAGTTGTTGTTAGTTGAGTTTGTCAAGTCAAAACCTTGGAAAATGAGAGTTATAGTTTCTGCAGAAAATCAGTTTAGTACCCTGAGGTTTAGAGTGAGTTTTGACCATGTCATTGATGTGCACTTTGAGGCCCAAGCCATAAGAGGTTAGTATTGGGTGTATATAAAAGATTTTAGGAGTTGGTTGGAGGTTTGCATGTCATTTGGTTAGGTGCACAAGTAGAATCACAAAATCTGTCCAGCAGGGGACAGTTTTGTTGTAACTTAGAAATAGGGAGATTTGACCATATTATGGGTAGGCCCTCATTAGGCCCAATTGGGCCTTAGTTAGAGGGAGTGTCAGAGAAGTTTTTCCAACCATATTTCATAGGATATGAGTTAGAACCATGTGTCACAAGTTAATTCAAGTCAGGGCGTTTTCTGCCCAGAAAAGCAGGGGAACCTTGGACTTTTAGCTTAGGCCCAAGAAGGCCCAAGCCAGGCCCTTGAGCCACATCAAGCTTGTGAGATGCCCTTAGGTCAGAAGAGTCTTGTGTAAAAGTTTTGAAGGAAAAATTGTAGTTAAAAGTGCCTAATGCACTCAAGAAACTATAGTTGTCATTCTGAAATTTGCACCAGTGAGCACTATCACTTATCACGTAGTTTTAGAACACTTAGATGTGAGTATTAGGTCGACCACCATAGTTGTAAGATGGTATAAGGTCAGTAGATCAAAAGGCACAAGTGAGGGTCAATAGGTTTTTGATAATTTAGGAAAGGCACATCGAGTTAGGGAGCCAAAATTTGAAGACTTTGTCTAGTTTAGTGACCAAGTGACTTAAGTGGTGAGTCGAGATCATCCAAGCCTAGTGTTGCATTATGGTATATATGGTGTTATTTGATATTAATATACGATATGTGATTATGTGGCTATGTGTGTACATTTGAAATATAAAGGTGGATATAAATTAGGTGCGTATAGGCCTAAGTGCCATCCATGTTTAATTTCGGGTTGTATATAGGTTAAGATGGTAAGAATATATTATAATGAGGATTATTATTATTTATGTAGGATCTCGAGACGAGGGAAAACTTGCCATAAAGGTCGATTGAAGCTCCAGTTGCTCCTACCAGTCAGACCAGACCAACCTATCTCAAGGCAAGTGATTCAACTTGACCTTCATATTTACTATAAACAGTTCATATATATCGATGCAATTATCCTGGGTCATTTTGATATGTTTAAATCAAGCGTATCTCTCGCTTATCTTTGAATTATATAGAAATGCCATGAACCCTCGAGTATGTATTGTAAGTAGTTCAAAAGTCTTTTCATGATAGTTAAATGCCATGATAAAATAAAGAGTTGTTATATTACTTGATTGATCCTCTTGATTAACATGCTGATGATTCCTAAGTATTGATATCTCATCCTTATACTTGAACCCCTATAGAACCTTACCTTGAACTCTGATAGTCAGAAACTTACCAACATGATTCCTCATTGATTGATACCCTTTTTCCAATCCTAAAGCTTGACAATTCTGATATATATATACATCCTGAGCTAGAGATCATTACCTTAACACCCATAGTATTCGTAAAGCTTATCTTCTTAATGATCCAACACCTGTACCTTGACGAGAAACCATTGCTTTGAGCCCAGTTTGGCATTACCCCTTCATATTATCCATTAGTCTCACCATATTTTCCTGTCCAAGTTCTGATATATGAAAACCTTTTGGTTACCCTAATAGAGTAAAGTTTTGTGAATCATGGCCCTGAGATTTAGTACCATATTTCCCATGTTTCGAGTTAATCTATAATTCCTTAATAAAAATATTTACTGTTAAAAGAGATTTTGTTACAATTCGGCATCAGCTTTTGAAATAAATAAAATGTGGGTTTTCAGTCCCAAAGGGGGATAAATGTTTTCTTGAATAGTGGATCTGGACTGAGATGCGAGTCATTTCCACACTTATATTAGGCTTAAAAGTTGCCTAGGGATTCTCGTTAATGTTTTAGAACCCAGCGAGGTTCGGGATTACTTCGCGGCTGATCACCGGCTGTAATCTGTAGCGTCATAAAATGATTTTGATTAAGACATGATTTTAAAATTGTTTTGATGCAAGCAAAATGATGCCATCTCACATAGTTTTATTTCTCGTTATCATTAGTTATGTCTTTCTATTGTCATTCTTAAAAGTATATCTCAATTTATATTTTATGTCGTACTGTTAGCACTTGTTGAGCATTTGACTCACTTCTTGCTTTACCCTGATATTACAGCTAGCAGCTATGGTTAGATTCAAGCAGACTGCCCGTAAGACCTGTGATGCTGATGCTTATGTTCGAGCTCAGGTAGAATAAGTAATAATAGCTGTGTGAGGACTCGGTATTTGTAATCAGATGTAATAGTTGGTAGTGTTGGGCTGTTCCAAACCCTAAACTGTAAGATCTTGGATTTGGTTGTGTATTCTTCATTAAAATGATGTAATAACTATATTTATTTTGCTGTTTAAGTTAGGGGTATGACATCCGGACTTTGTTTCTTTCAAATTCATTTAACTCTTCCTGCATTGCTTTCACCCAATCAACATCTTGAAGAGCTTCTTCCACTTTCTTTGGCTCAGTCTGAGAGAGAAAAGAATTGTAAAGACATTCGTTTGAAGTACCTGTTCTAGTTCTGACACCTGCATCAGGATTTCGAATTATCAAATCAGGTGTATGTGATTTAGTCCATTTCCTTGCAGATGGAAGGTTTTCTCTAGAACTGGATGCTCCCCCATGATCCATGTTGTCTTCATTTTCATTTTCTGATGCTCCTCCTGAAACTATGCTCTCTGAGTTGGATTCTTCAGAATTTAGATTTTCAGCACTATCAGAACTTGGCTTATCAGAACTTGATGAATCAGAACTTGAAGAGCCAGATGTGTGTTCTGATGCTTCTTGAGATGTGGTATGTTCTTGAGTATGCTCCCCTTGTATAGGTGCATCTTCCTTTGGCGTAGTCACCACAGTTTCAATAACATTAGAGTTTAATCCATCAGAGTTTACAGTATCAGGACTTAGACTGTCAGTATTTTCAGTATCAGTACTTGAGTCTTCATTTTCAAATCTCAGCTGATCATGATCAATAAAATCTTCAAGACCAGTAATATTCTTGTCATCAAAATAGACATTGATAGATTCCATGACCACTCTTGTTCTCAAATTATAGACTCCGAAGGCTTTTGTGGAAAGTGGATATCCAACAAAGATTCCTTCATCAGCTTTTAGATCAAATTTAGATAGCTGTTCAGGATGAGTCTTGAGAACAAAACACTTGCATCCAAATACATGAAAGTACTTCATATTTGGCTTCTTTTTCTTCACCATCTCATATGGTGTTTTTCCTTGCTTGTTAATGAGTGTTGCATTTTGAGTAAAACAAGCAGTCTGCACAGCTTCAGCCCAGAAATAGGTTGGAAGCTTTACTTCTTCAAGCATTGTACGTGCAGCTTCAATGAGAGTTCTATTCTTCCTTTCAACAACTCCATTTTGCTGTGGAGTTCCAGGAGCAGAAAATTCCTGCTTAATTCCATGGTTTTTACAGAACTCTTCCATTATCAAATTCTTGAACTCAGTGCCATTATCACTCCTTATGGTTTTCACAGAATCTTTGACCAATTTATCCAGATGTTTGACATGATCAATCAAGATAGATGCAGTTTCACTTTTTGTGTGCAAGAAATACACCAATGTGTATCTGGTGAACTCATCCACTATAACCAACGCATATTTCTTCTTTGCAATAGGCATGACATTCACTGGACCAAATAGATAAACATGTAGTAGATGATAAGGCTCAAGAATTGATGATTCAGTCTTGCTGTTGAATGAAGATTTTCTTTGTTTGGCCTTCTGATAAGAATCACAAAGGCCATCAGGAGCAAATACTGACTTTGGCAGTCCTCTCACAAGATCTTTCTTGACTAGTTCATTTATATTATCGAAATTTAAATGAGAGAGTTTCTTGTGCCAATTCCAGCTTTCTTCAATTGATGCTCTACTCATCAGACAGATTGCAGAACCATCAGTACTTGTTGAAAGCTTAGCTTCATAAATGTTACCACGCATGTATCCTTTTAGAACAACTTTGCCTTTGGATTTACTCACAACTTCACAGTGTTCTTCAAAGAAATCAACATGATAACCTCTGTCATAGATTTGACTTATAATCAGCTAGATTATGTTTAAGTCCTGAGACCAGAGCTACTTCTTTAATGATGACATTCCCAAGATTGATATTGCCATATCCCAATATTTTTCCAATGTTGCCATCTCCATAAAAAACACTTGGGCCAGCTTTCTCCACAAAGTCTGATAGCAGGGCTTTATTTCCAGTCATATGTCCTGAACATCCACTGTCCAAAACTAGAATATTTTTCCAGTTGCCCTGCAATCACAAAGACCACTAATGATTAGTTTTAAGGATCCAGACTTGCTTGGATCCTTTGTCCTTATCAAGTTTGTTAACATTTACAGCGGATTTAGCATCAGAGTTTATGTTAACATTTTTCTTAACAGAATTTACACTATCAGACTTTGAATCAGAATTTACACTAGAAGGAACAATGGAAAATTTCTTCAAAGAAGGTTTTAATTGATAATAATCATAGTACAAACTATGATATTCCTTATAAGTATAAATGGAATGCCATAAACTACCACAATGAAAACAAGGATTTTGTGGTTTATATCTAACAGACTGACTCTTAACTCCTGATTTTGAAGGTAAGGAGTTTATGTTCTTATTCTTCCTGCAAAAAGAGGCCAGATGGTTAGAATTTCCACAGTTATGATATGTTTTCCTAGGAGCATCAGGAACAGATTTATAATCATTGCTTTTATTTACACCTTCCTTTCCATTCCTATTTTTCCTAGGTGATTTTACCTTGTTTGCATTCTTAACATCTTTCAGCTTATGCTTAAGCTGCTTCTTTGTCATTAAGCCTATGTTTACTTCAGCTGTCTTTTCCTGTTTTAGTTTGTCAGAAGTTAATCCCTCTCTAACTTCTGATTTATCATTATCAGACTTTATAGTTACAAACTTAACAGGTTTTAACTTTGGCTTTTGCTTAACAACAAGCTTAATTTCTACAGTTCCTTTATCATTCTTATCCTCTTCATAACCTAAGCCCTCTTTCCAATTTTCACTACTTAGCAAATTTTGAGTTGTTCTGCCAGAGTTAGTCCAAGTCCTGATTATCTCTCTTTCCTTTTCTAACTCATTTTTTAGAGATTCCTTCATTTTTAGCACTTCATCCCTAACATAAAAAGCATCATCTCTATCCTTCTGAGTTTGATGGAACATAACTAACTCTTTTTCTAAGAAATCATTTCTTTTCTTAAAAGCAAGATTTTCAGAAGTTAATCTTTCACATGTTAAAGTTTGATCTCTATAACTAACAAACATGGTTTTAAGATATCTTCTCAACTCATTAATATCATCAGTATGAAAAGCATACATAGTCTGAGGTACCTTTGTTTCAGCAGCTTCAGAACTGCTCTCAGCACTTTCTTTATCAGCATTTGACATCAACGCATAGTTCTCCTCACTTTCAGAGTCTGAGGTGTCTGTCCAGCTTTTCTGCTTTGTGACAAGAGCCTTGCCTTTGTCACCCTTTACTTTCTTGCAATCAGGAGATATGTGGCCTTTCTCACCACAGTTATAGCATTTGACATTGGTATAATCTTATCTATCAGACTTTCCTCCTCTGCCTTCAGATCTACTGAAATTCTTCTTATCAGAACTTGTGCCTTTCCTGGAAAACTTCTTTCCCTTCCTGAACTTCCTGTATGCAATCTTTGTGATCCCTTTCACCATAAGAGCACACAGCTTCATCATCTCCTCATCAGCATCAGTCTCAGGCAAGCTTTCAGAATCTGAGTCATCATCACTTTCAGAACTTGATGACTCAGTATTAGACTTTGTGAAAAGAGCTTTACCCTTGTCTTTTCTTGAGGTAGCTGCCTTGGGGGATTCTTCTTCAGCCTTAAGAGCAACTGTCCTTGACTTTCCTCCTTTCTTCTTGCTTCTTTGTTCCATCTCAAGTTCATGAGTCTTGAGCATTCCATAAATTTCATCAAGAGTTGTTTCATCAAGACTGTAGTTGTCCCTTATTGTTGTTGCCTTCAAATCCCAACATTCAGGAAGAGCTAACATGAATTTAAGGTTTGAATCTTCAAGATCATACTCCTTATTAACCAGTGACAGATCATTCAAGAGTTTGACAAATCTATCATATAAATCAGTCAATGACTCATTAGCCTTTGAGTCAAAGTGTTCATACTCTTGAGTGAGTATTTTCTTCATGTTCTTCTTAATTGTATCAGTTCCCTGACACCTTATTTCCAGAGCATCCCATATCTCCTTAGCAGTCTTGCAGTTAATTACCCTATTTGACATTACATTATCAATGACACTATACAGTAAGTGTCGTACCTTAGCATCCTTAGCAATTGATGCGATATCTTCAGCTGTATAATCACTCTTCTCCTTTGGTACGGTCTTTGCTGCTTCACCTGCAACTGCAACAGCGAGCTTGGTTGGTTTGTGAGGCCCTTCCTTGATTCTATCAAGATATTCTGGATCTGTAGCTTCCAGAAACATGGTCATCCTCACCTTCCATATGGCATATTCAGATGGTCTCAGTATGGGAACTCTAATGATTTCATACCGACTTTGAATTTGTGTCTTTGGAGGTTCTTCAGTTTTGGTAGGCGTAGTTGGAGTATCTGTGTCAGACATGATTGTGTTTGGATCTTTAACTGTATGTCTGTTAACAGATAGGCTCTGATACCACTTGTTAGGTCACACACACTGTAGAGGGGGTGAATACAGTGTAAAATATAATCAAATCGAACTTTTAATATTTCAAGTAACAGAAAACAAACTTTATTGAAACAATAAACTCTGTTACAGTATGGAACTGTTACCTCTCAGTGATGAACAAATATCACGAGAGCTGCTAGGGTTACAATGAATAATCTTCTCGAATATGATAACACTTATAGTGTAAACCCTATGTCTGTGTTTATATACTACACAGTTACAAGATAATCGCTAATTGATATGGAATATCATTCTGCTTCCTAAAATATATCAATCAGATATCTTTTCTTCCAAGTATTCCATTCTTCACGGAACTCCTTCTTCATGCATATCTCTTCTTATGTTTATCTCGATCTTCTTTCCTTTAATCAGCTACTGTCCTTATCTGAACGTCCTTCGACACTTAAGTTCTGATATCCATCTTCTGATGATTATCTCCTGATAATATAAGTACTGATATCCTTAAGTCCTGACTTCCAGTAAGTACTGATTTATCCTGTTTAAGTAAGATCTGAAAACTAAACATAAATCATATTAGCCATGACATTATCAAATATATCTAACAGCTTTTAACTCATTTTAATTGTAATCTCTGATATATTCTCAGGTCAGATCTTAAGTTAATTCTCAATACATAACACACTTCTTAAATTAGGTCTCATAAGTAATCAATTCTTTATAGGGTCTCACTTCTTCTTATTCATGGTTTTGTTAAACTCCCGATAATCAGTATATACTCTTATAATTTCATTATTTTTCTCCATGAACATCACTGGTACCTTTCATGATTCACTTCTTGTAAACCCATTCCCTGGGTCTGCCTTATCCATTAGGCCTCCAATACTTCGCTTTAATTCTTTGGCATGTCTATCACTTCCCAATCTATTTTAAAATTCCCTTCTTATATCTGGTTATCACTATTATCTTTAAGTTTCTATATATCTTGGCATTTCTTCAATAGATTAAATACTCGATATTGTGAATTCCCTATGGGATCTCATTCCTTAATTCTTCTGCTTGTAGCGTCCAAGTGCTGGAGGAGAATCTGGGGATATCGTGATCATTCTCCTGGGCGTATGAATTTCCTCTCATCACTGCTAACATCATGATCCATTATCTTCTTTTGACATCTCCTTATTTTTCCCTTAACAACTTCGACTGAAAGGTCATACTATTCATCCTTGCTCCTGTTTGGATTGTAAACTCTGATTCCCAATTTCAACTTCTAAAATTCCATAGAAAATTCTTTCGGTATAGTCTCTATGTCCGTTATTGCTTTCCTCTATCTTTGCTTTTCCTCGTGAATATATACTTCAACCTCTTATAGCCCGTATAGATCTTACACCTTTCTCCATACATATTATGTTTCTCAAATCTTTCAAAACAAATATTATTACTATTACTCCCAAATTATGGGTAGGATACTTCTGCTCATAAGGTTTCGGTTGTCTGGATGCATATACAATAACCCTATTGTGCTGCATCAACACACATCCTATTCCCTAATGAGAAGCATCACTATCAACTACCAAACCTTCTTGATACTTTTAAATTGATAAAACAGGTGTTGAAACCATTCTTTCATTTAACTCCGCAAAACTTTCCCTTCATCCTTCTCCATTTCGCAAAACTTCTTGCTTTTCCTGGTTAGTTTCGTCCAAGATATTGCAACTTTCACCAAATCCTGCACCAATTTCCAATAGTAACCGACCCATGATAAAACTTCTTACTTTTGTTGGTGTTTCTGGTCTCTTTTCATTCATAGAAATTTTAACTTCTGCTGAATCTCTTTTGATCTTCTCTACATTGACTATCTATGCTAAGAACTATATTTCATACAACTTCTTTCTTCTCCAACTTCCCAGTCATCATTAAACGTTTTGCATAGTCCTCCATTAACTTTAAGTATTACAACTATAGCTTACTCGGATATTCCTTAAATGTGATATCCATCCAGTTCAAATATTACTGGTATATTGGTTAATATAGATGATAATATGAGAACAGTACTTAGTTCTAAAAATTATCCTTGATACATCCATAGGTTTAGTCTTCAATTGGTGAAATATCAAGTCTTAAATCAGTCTTATAAAAGTACTTTACTTCCTTCGTTTGATCAAACAAATCATTGGGTCAAGGTAACAAATACTTGTTCTTGATAGTAAACTTGTTGAGCTCTTGCTAGTCGACGCATAATCACATACTTCCATCTTTCTTATTAACATCTAATACCAGTGCACCTTATGGGGTACCCTAGGTCTAATCGCTTCTTTTTCTAGCATTTCTTGCATTTACTTTGCTAACTCCTTCACTTTAACTGGCGCCATTCTGTGCGGGGCCTTGGACACTGGCTTCATTTCAGGTGCTAAATCAGTCACGAACTCAATTTCTATATCCGAAGGAAATGTTGATAACTCATCCAAAAACAGATCTTGAAACTCCTTAATTACTATAAAATCTTCATACTTTGTTTGCTTCTGACTTTTATATATTCCATAATCACCATAAGGCTCATATCTTGATCACCACAATTATCATTAACAAATTCGTTACCTTCTTTCATCTTCTCAACCTCCTCACCTTCTCATTTGGCATCCTCAGAATTATCTTTTCATCACGACGGTCTGTATGGACATCACGCTTTAGTAGTCAATCCCTTCCTTAGAATAATATCAAATCTTCTTACCTTCCAGGATATCAATTCTACACAACTTATTGCCAAGAATTTCAATTTCAACATTGGTACTCACTTATTTAACAACTACATGTTCTTGACTTGCTAATCCTTTAATCACAATCTTATCAATTCAACAGGGTAATTCATCTTATCAACAAAACTTTGAGAGATAAACAATTAAGTTTTTCCCACATCTTTTAATCCTTTAACGCATAAGGTATTCACCTTGATCATCCATATCATCACGTCTGTATTCTGAATAACATATTTCACAGGAAAATCGCGTATTCTCGTTCTTGAAAACATATTCCTTATTGGAGTAGATTCCCTTGATTCTTAGTGGATTCTTCACTGGGACTAGTGATTTGCAATCCTTTCCGGGTGCCCTTATTTCCTTCCCATGCATAAGACGTAGATGGAACTTCGTCCGCTTAATTCAGGATACGTTGATTTCTGTTTGAAAACCTCTTGTATAGAATGACAATACAATGAAACGACTAGAAGGATTCAAAGTCCAACAAAAATTAGAGTTGAAAAGAAAGAAGAAACAAGGATTTGAATATGAATGAGACAACCACATTGGTACTTAAGATAGCCAGTCTTTCGTACCATATGGCATACAGCATATGATTAGGTGGCGTCCCACCCGACTCTTCGTCATTCTGACAAAGTGTCTCACCATAACACTGTTTGTCCCAATTAGAAAGCAAAAATTGAGGGAAATAATTAAATTTGAAAGGAATGCAATATCCTTCTTTTCGATATTATAGCAAGGAGTTTATTTAAGAAAAGAAGTTCATACTTATTTAGGAATCAAAAAGGGAATATACGTTGTAATATTGAAGACAAGAACGATACCATTGGTCACCATCCACATTTCACTTATATTCATCTTTCGAGCCTATTCGATCATATCTCCATTGTTTCATATAATAACTTTTAGAAAGTACGTTGAAATGCCTTCACAAATTAAGCATTATGGTAGATTCGTACTTGACACGTCTTGCGTCTTTAGCATCACACCTCTACATATAATACTTTAACAACTCGATTATAATGACGTCCCTACCAGACAACCTCGAGTTTCCTTTTTCAATTTAGAATAACCCGAAGCATTCAACATAGAGATCCTTGTGTTAATAATATTTTTCTTTTTAGGAAATATGGAAATCTTCTCAATCTCCTTCAGTCATACTCAGACTTCTATTAGATCAGTGAATTCTTTGAACTTGGATAATCCTGTAATTGGATGAGTAATTGCTCCGTATACTGATTCTGTTGTTAATCTTAGCAAACAATATTTGTACCTTTCTGTTGAGAATAACCAACTTCTTCATAATCACGGATCAATTTGTCCTCTAAATTAACAATACTAAGTCTGAAACAACATTCTTCCAGGTAATCCGGGCTTTCTAACAAACAAGAAACTCAAATAGTAACTTGACAACCAATGTTTAAAAATCATTTTGTTCAAAAAGGGTTTTAGAAATTTGTAAAGGAAAATATTTTTCGAAAACTTATTTTTAAAAGTTTAGAAAATCACAAACCTGGTTGTCCTTACTGTATGAGTTGGTTGTTGTCTTTCCGACCTATAACAAGGTACCATATTAAAGAAACAATTACATAAAAATTCGTTCACTCCAATCTACCTTTTCTCCTTTATCAGGTCCATTTGCCTTCCTTAATCGGCGAAAACTTCAATTGTCGTTGCATGTTATCTTATTTGTAGCTTCACATCAAAGCTTCCATACTGGTAATACTTCCGACATTACCGTTGTAGTAGTTAAGTAAAACAGGCTATCCAATAGTCAATGAGTCTATTTTATAGAATAAGGTTTGCTCATATCACATCATATTACTACTTTACATATCGCGTTTATCATATCATCCTCATTTAATTTCGCAGAAATCCCAGGTTTATACTTTTCTCTCTTACTCTTTCAAAATTCATCTAGTTCATCCCATACTAATTCACGGGTGGCTTAGTCACTAAGGGTTTCTTTTAACCCGATAACAGCTATCCTCTGAAACACTTAAATCTCCTTTCTAAACTTCGTCTCACCTCTATTTATAACTCAAGCGCTCACCATTTACTATAGCTCTCGAATCCATCCTTGTAGGTACAATTGCTTCATAGGACAAGTTCTAAACTAGGGGTATAGAACAGGATGTAGGGTAAATTAAAGAGATACGCTCACAGCCGAATGTCCAGTGAAAGAAGAATAATCAGATGGAGGTTCTTGAATAGGTAATCTCATATCAAAAGATGGAAAAGTAGCATAGAATAGCTTGAAGAAGTGCAACCGTTATAACAGAAGGTAGTGCCATTAATACTGATGGAGGAACAGGGTACAAATCCAATTTGAGAGAAGATGACGATCCTCAAACAGAAAGCTCCAAGCGATCAAATGACATCGGGAAATCAGGATCTGCCATTGCCGTTGTCTGGAAATCACGTTGCAAGCTGAGAATCCCGAATCGCAATACGAACTGTGCCGGAGACTTACTATGTAATCGCACTCATCCTCGCGACGTCTTATCTTTCTATTTCCTAATCCTAACCCTCTACCCAATCCCGACAATCTAGGCTTGTTTCAGTGACTTATAACCTGTAGCTCTGATACCAACCTGTGGCGCCCTCCAAACCCGGGTCAGAAGTTTGGGGTCCACAACACAAACACAATATATCAACCTGTATAAGAAATATTATTTATAATGACCCTGCTTCACAAAACCACGGATCGCAACAGGTTAAAGTATGAAAACAAGCCACAACCTTAATTATTACATCATACCAAATCCCAACTAATTTAACTTACAATTGATAATAAAATCATTCTTACAATCTGACTATCTCTTTACCGCATGAAACTTCTGCTAGCTCGATCCAACTCGACTGGAACCTTAGCCCGCACTTTGGACTGAGGAACTTCACTATCATCCATATTCTTTTCAACTGTAAATTATATAAAAGAATCACAAGGGTGAGCTATCTAGCTCAGCAAGTCATGATAACGATAATTGAGGTTAAACCATGATCAAATGAGAGGATTCAAAGGAATCAAGTTTCTTTTTAACTATTCATTAGAATTGGATATTCATTTTAACTTTTAAAAAATAAGGTTAGGCTGCTGATCAGTCACGCACTAACCCCGAGAAAGCACACAGCACTGCTCTAATTACTGGATCCAAGGCACACATTGGCCTAACTTGACCATTGGTATGGTCTGACCACGAATCTGGTCCACATATATAAAAACTATCCAATCCTAATGCAGTTCAATATGATAACAATATGATTCAATAAAACAAGATCATAATCGATGATGGTTAAACATTTGCATAAAAATGTAAGAAAACTCATGGATATCTCAAGGGTATATCAGGGTATGTATAAGAAACGGTTTTCAGTTTGTACAAGGGTCAGGTATCAAACCAGTAATGATTTTTCAGGATATTGTTCTTTGATGTTACTAAGAATGATTGGAGTATAAAAGTTTCTGTGTTTTCAAACCATCTTCTTCTGGTGCTTGGTGTTTGCTAGTTAAACATTTGGGAAATAGTATCATATTTGTGTGGTTTGGTGTCTGAGGATCAACAAAGGATGGTTTACAAAGAACAAGGCTTACGGCTCAAGATCAAGAAAAATCAGGGATTCAAGGGTAAATAATTTAATGCACTTGCAATGTAAACAAGAGTTATTTTGAATAATAGCGACATGTTATAAAACAGTTCGAAAACATTGGTAATATATCTTGAACAAAAGTTCAGAAATATTTGCCTTACAAGGATTTACAACTATTACTGATCAACTCTGAGCCGACTTTGCTGCTCAGGCTTTAACGTCCAATCACTAGATCCCATTGGATTTGATTTCGACACTCAGGTCTTCCTGTTGGAACTCTACGGAGCTCGTCGACTGACCACTAGGTTATCTTTAGTCCATCGTCCACTTTCAGGTTCCCGACTATAACCTACAGGGTCGAAATACCCTACGTTAGACGTCTAGGTATGCTTGACATATTCTCGACACCAATTCTACTCAATAATACTCAAAACCGACTCGTAATTATATACATTAGTACAATACAATAACACATCCCACAATCAGGGTTCACGTTCTCGAGAAACCGGTTCAGTGTTCATTTTCAGAAAATACGTATACTCGTCATTTAACAAAAATTAGGGTTATTACTTTTTGGCAGAACGGTTTGCCACCACATACAATCAAATTTCGTATACAACATATATATATTTATATATACTTGTTCGACGGCCCGAAAATTACTGGATACGCTCCCGTATTTCCGTAGTTCGATTTCTCGAAAATTGGGCAGCACCTCCTTTATTTATCGGACTAACCCGTCAAAACACTTCGACGCCTCAACCCAAATCCACAACAACAATAAATTACAATCAATCCAATCAGTCATCCCCACACTAGCACAACTCCAATAATCATATCCTACTTTTCGCTTTAAATTAAATTTTATAACCGATTTTATTTATTAATTTGAAATATTAGGACTAAGAATCGTGTCATCACAGTCCACCGTCGGCTCACCGAGGCTCATCGCTGACGGCGGCGAAAATTCGCGGGTGCTCGTGTTTGTCGGGTTTCCATCACAAATTTCCACCGATTAATTTTTACGGGCAATCGAAAATAATTACAAAGAAAATTCGAATAATCAAAAAGGTTTCTTCGAATTTTATTCACAAGAATCTCAAAATAATTCGAACAACCTAAAACAAGAGTTCGAGTTAACCACAGCAACACACAGCCATATTCAAAATTGACAATACCGAAGTAATAATCGGAATTATGCAGGGAATGGAACAACACAGCCATCAAAGCACAGAAACAACCAAGGTAACAAGAACAGCATACAGCGACTCGCAGCCACGCGCCACCACCCTCGCCGTTTCCGGTGAGGGGTGGCGGAGACCAAGGAAACACGGGAATTAAACCACTGAAACATACATATAACATGTATATATATGTAATAGTATAGTTCATTAACAGAAATGAAACCAAAACCAGCAATTACCACCACAGTTCACCGGGAAAACACGGCGGCGGCCGGAATCCGGAGTAACAGCGGGCAAAGGGCGGCAAAATGCAGTAAAACGGGGAGGAAAGGAAAAGATGGAATTGAGACACAGATTAAACCCCCCTCCTTACGATTTCTGATTAAGCCAAGAGAAAATGGGGAGAAAGGGGTACAAGGGTGGTTATTTGTGTCTGCGTTTTTCTTTTTTTTAATTACCAACAGCTGCCACGTACCCGTGATTCAGGACACGTGTCAAATAAATAGACACGTAATTTTTGCAATAATTACGAGATTTAAAGGTCTCTTTTTGCCCCGAAATTCGAAATTAACGAAACGAGGTGCAAATAAAACAGCCCCCGAAAATTACGAAAATATTTTTAAAATATCATAAGTATCCCGGAGTTTATAAAAACATAAATTTTGAAATTTTAAAATGATTTTTAAAATGCACTTTATATCCGCTTTTATCAATGAAGCGAAACAACGAGCGCGTGAAATTAATCCCGAAAATTTCCAAAATAATTTTAAAATTCTCAGAATATTCCAAACTTAAATAAATATGAGTTTCATAATTTTTGAAGAATTTTAGAATTAAATATGGATTTTACAAATAAAAGCATTCAGAAAATCATTTAAAGATAAATAATTAATAAAATATTGATTTCTTAATTTTATAAAATCCTAAAAATAATTATTGTAATTATAAAATCATAAAAATAATTTTTGAAACATTCTCAATATTTATGCAAATAAATTTGCACCAAATCCACTTTTGAAAATGAAAACAATCTAATACAACTCCATAATTAATCACACGAACAACCCGGTATATTATAAATTACACCTATATAATAATCAACCAACACAGAGTGGTCAAAACCTATACACATATTTTATTTAATAATTTCCGTAATAATCACATATTTAAATAATTCAAAAACACACGAGTCGTTATAGTATTCGTGCAACGAAAGTTGGCGTTTATCAGTTTTGTGTTGTCTAATTAGTGTCATTACCATTGCATGCTAAGGTTGAGAACAATAAGGTTATTGAATGAAGTATTTAATGAAGTTAGAATCCCATGTTTGTCATATATATTAATTCAGTCACTTTATTCTCGTAGTTATAATTGTTAGTTAATTCTTAGTTATAAACAACCTCAATTTATTATAGTCTTAGCATTGAATAATAACCATACATTGTTACTTAAGTGCGTCAATTAATTAGTTAACCAATACAGTCTCTGTGGGAACGAACTAGAAAAGATTCTATACTAGTTGCGAACTCGTATACTTGCGAATTTTATTACCGCGTGTTTAGCGACTAACAAACTCCTTCTTACTACCTTCTCTACCATTACCACCAGAACCATACTTATCATCAGCATCTTTCAGTTGAAGTTGTTTGCATTTAGATTTCAATATTTTATCCCCCTTTTTGGCATCATCACCAAGTAGGAGGGAAACAATAAGCTCCAAAGATTGTTGTAACTCATCCAATTGCCCAGATATATTCTCTTGAGTAGCTTCCAACTTAGCTTGATTGGCTTCCATTTTGTCTTGTCTAGCAAGGATAGATGTTAACTGCTTTTGGACCTCCTTGGTTGTAGTCATCTTGGTTTCAAGTAAAGATTCCTTGAGTTTGTTGATGTGTGAGAAGGCAGAATCTTGTGAATTCTGAACTGACTTAATTAGCAAGGCTAAAAGCTTTAAGATGATTCAAAATGTCAGGATTTTGAATGTTCTTCTCAGCTGTCTCCAAATGTTCAATAACATGAGTAACAGATATTGGATAAGCAGCCTCCTTACATTTAGAAATCCAAAGTTCGTCAAAGAATTCATGTTGCCTTTTAGCCATCAAGTCAGCTTTTCTCCTTTTCTTTTCATATTCAGGCATATCTTCAGGAAAGAAAATTTCATCAAGATCCTCATCAGGATCTAATGCTACATTTACATGTTCTCCATCATTGGACTCACTTTTATGCACAGATTCTTCATCAACAACTGGCTCATTTACTAACTGAGCCACTTCATCTCCAGCATCAGTATTTAGCAAATCATCTGGAATTAGAGTCGTGTGAGAATCAGCTGCTTTAGAAACTGCCATGTCCTCAGCATTTAACTCCAAGTCTTCAATAATCGTGGCCATATGAGGTGGAACTTCAATATTTATCTCCATGACCTCAGTACCAGTTAAATGTTGTGGTGATTCTGCAATGCTGGGTTCAGCTTGAATGGACTGTTCTGCATCTACATCAACAGGAAGAACATGGAGAATAATAGAAGGTGGAATGATAGATTGAGTGGACTGTCCTTCAACAAGAACAAGAATTATTGTAGTAGATGATATAGATATGTGAGTGAACCGCAGGAAAGTATCAGTACTTAGACCTGCAGAGAGAATATCAGCACTTGGTACATCAGAGTTTATCCGAGGGTATATAGACTGTTGTTCAGCAGCTATATCTTTAATACTATGTGCACCTGCAAAATTTCTAACAAAAATACTCAAATCTCTATATTCTTTTAAATTAGTCTCACTACTTCTCACACCACTCATCTTATGACTTTTAATAGTCAGAGTTTCCTCACAAGAATTAAGTAAATCCAAACTCTCATCTACCTCTCATTTTTCCAGATAAGGATCATGCCTCTCTTTAGTTCTGTTTTTCTCTAAATCTTTTCTCTCATTCTCACATGAAAGGCTCAGATAATTTTGTTCTGCAGAAATAAGAGGTGGCTGAGAAGAGTTGTCTGTGATCATATGACTAGAGGTATTCTTTGTAAATGTCTAATCATATTCATTTCATTAGGATTTATAGAACTAAAAATAAATGTTGATAATACAGATGCAGTATTTAAAGTAAATACCGATAAAGATGGATCAATTTTTATACCTGGATCAGCTTCTGTGTAGACATCCAAAGGTTGAAATGAGAGAAGTTTAGTTGATACGGGTGTTGGATGTACCCTTCTTTCAGGATCAACAACTAAGATAACTGGACCAGGAGTTAAGCCTTCACTACCACTTTGAGGTAGTGGTTCTTGTGGGGCTGGAGATTTAGGAGTTGTTGGATGACTTTGAAATTCAGGTTCTTGTGGACGCATCTCCCCATATTCAGTTTTTAACTCCTGTGCTTGCAAATGTTTTGAAGTATGCCTCTGAATAGACTTTGAAACCATCTATATGCTTTGAAGTATGCCTCTGAATAGACTTGCAAATGTTTATGACTTTTGTAATATCCGGGACATAACATGTAATTGTTTTTATCAATATATAATTATTATGTGATTATTATATGAGTATTTTGTGATTTTTGGTGAATTATCTGATGATTGGTATTGATATGTGGATGTTTATATGTGGTAAAGTATAAGTATATAAATTTTTTTATGTCCAGAATAAAATATATATAATTAAGGTATTTTTCTGGTAATTTTTGGTGTGTTATATGATTTTATATTGATTTATGAATTTATTAATTATTTTCTGAATAATTACAAAACTATTTTATAAAGCCGAGAATCGTACAACTTCAACCTTTTTTACGTTTTTACAACCCGAAACTCTTCAGAAAACTCCTTCCTAACCTAATCTGATAATTCCAGACATTTTCCATATTTTGACTTTTTCGATCCGGATTACGGTTTGACCAGTGCGCGGCCCGGCGTAAAATTTTCAATACGATAATCATTTTGATAACATTATCTTCATATAAAGTGTTTTATAAGGAGCCCCGTCTTCATAATTATCCAAAAGTTTTAATAGTTATCCAAAAGTTTTGATAATTATCCAAAACTGGATGATGGTTATCCAAAACATTATCCGATCGGATCGTTTTTGTAGTTACTTAGCGGCTAAGTAACTTATTTTTTGATCAAACATGATCCAACGCGTATTAATATTCCATAAATATAAATATCCTATTTCTTATTTCATTTTACCCGTATAATCATAATCAAATAGTAGAAACCAATAAAATATAGAGAAAACCCTAATTAATCGTCGCGTTCTTGAAAATCAAACTCACAAACGAAGGCGTTATCGAATTCAGAATCAAGAGTGCCATATATCAAATCAAAGATCTCGAAAAGATCTTTCTGAATCAATCATCACTTTTGGTGCAGAAATCAAGGTTATTTTCTTATTTAATTATTTTAATTCAAATTATTCAATGATTAAAATATGAATTTTTGTTCTTGATATTGTTTGTGTGATTTGATGCTTGAATCATGTAGATCTTTTCTTCCTGGTCATTTTGGTATATTATATGATGAATTTGGAGTTCAATAACATGTTTAAATTGATGTTTGATTCTCGGATTGTTAAATTAGGGTTTATGTTCATATGAATATTGTTAATTGAAATTAGGGGTTTTAATTCTACTGATTCTGGGTATGAATGGTAAGTATCAACTGATAGATCGTTTCCTGAGCAACTCAACCATGTTAACCAATCGTGTTTTGGATACCGGAATCGTTCCCCGGATTCGGGGAAAGCTTCGTCGGCGGCGAAGTTTGACCCGATTTTCCAGTCGATTCCTTGAGCTTCTAGTGATTTTGTTGGCACGATTGAGTTTATCTCGTCGAGTTCTCCTAATCTGCTCCTTTCTATCGACTTCTGGGTTTGCATGCGGTTTTCCAGCAAGCTCGGGGCGGCGCTAATGGCAGCCGCCGCCGCCAGAGTTGGGGGTGATGAAAGTGAAGGTGGCAAACTTCTGTTTAGCCCCTAAACTTTCCCCAACTAGCAAAATTAGTACTCCTGTTTTAAAATTTTACAAAAATATGATTTCAGTTTTAATTATATTCAAAAATGATATTTCTGTTTATAATTAATTTCATAAATTGTTTTTATTTATTTTAAATTCCAAAAATCAATATTCTTAATTCTGAAAATTATCTTTATTTCTAAAATAAATGTTAATTATTTAATTAAATAATTTTAGTTGATTATTAATTATTTAACTAGTTAATTAATTTAAATATTAATTGATTAATTAATTTAATAAGTTATTAATTAATTTTAATTGATTATTTAATTAGATTGAATTATTTAATTTGGATTTAAAATTCCGAAAAATAGTTTCAAGCTTTAAAATATTATTTTAAATTATTTTCAAGGCTCGATAATTGTTATTAAATTATTTTAAAGTCATATTCGGGTGTTCGAACTCTATTATTTAAATATAAAATGATTCGGAGACCCGTTTTAATTCCGAAAAATGTTCAAAATTTCGTATTAAATACTTAGAAAATCATTTTAATCCCGAATCTTCTTTGAATAATTATTTTGATTGAATATCTTACATGCTATATGCTTTAGGTGATCTGATTGTCGTATATGTATGTGCGTTGTTTGACGGTTTCAGCTGTAACTTTCAATCCGTACGTCGGATTTGGGTGAAACGAAGGGTAGATAGAAACTTTTAACGAATAGAATGAGATGAGAAGTAGTATTGATAAGTACATGTGATGTCTAACAGAGGAAGCGAGACGTAGAAAGGGGAAACAAGTGGTCAGTGAGTGGGAACAAATTGATAAGTGCTAGTAAAGTAAAAGCGAATTGATAAGGCAAGTGCTTCTGATCTTTCTTGTAATGTATTGCAAGTACTTTTGAACTCTCTTCATTATGTTACAATTATTCCCGATAGTTCTTATTCTATATTTCAAGTACTTTGAAGTACTTAACCCTAAACCCTGATTCTTACTGATCTTGAGCGTCAAGTCTGTGTAAACCATAGATTGTTGAATTCTTAAATACGAACCACACATATACGATACTACTCCACAAATACATATCTACCATATACTGATTCTTGATATGAGATTGCGTAACATGCGACCCTTTATGCCTTGTATGACAGAAGTCCAATCCTTGTAACCATTAAACCCTTGGTCTTCTACATTTTGATTCTTTCCCTGGATTGAAAGTCAATCTTCCTGTTTACCTTGTTATACCTTCAAGGTATTGTGAATCACCTTATGCTTCAAGATAAATGTTGTTTATGGTTCAGTTTATTGAATTACATTGTTTATCATGTTATTATTATAGAATTGGATTATTTTTAAATATGGACCAGATTTGTGGTCGGACCAAATTCGTGGTCATAATAGGCCAATGTGTGCCTTGGATCCAATATATAGAGCAAAGCTGGGAGCCTTACTCGAGGTTAGTACGTGACTGATCAGCAGCCTAACCTTGGTTTTTAAAAATGAAAGTGAATATCCAATTCTAATCATTGCTTAACAGGAAACTTGTTCCTTATATCACTTTAATTGATCATTAATAATCTCAGTGACTGTCATTATGACTTGCTGAGCTAGTTAGCTCACCCTTGCAAATCTGTTTATGTTCTTTTCCAGTTAAAAAGGAAACGGGTGGTAGCGGAGATCCCCAGTCAAGTGTGTGAGCTAGGTTTCCAGGTTGAAATGAAATAAGCTAGCAGAAGATGTGTGGCTTAGTTGTGTTGAAAGTTTGTAATAAAGTTTTGCTTCAGTTGTAAGATAAATAAATTAGGATTTGGGACGTTTGAAATAAATAAGGTTGTGGCTTGTGGACATACTTTGAACTGTTGCGATCCGTGGTTATGGTAAGTAGGGTCATTGCATATATTATTATTATCATAAACAGGTTTATATATGTGTGTGTATGTGTGTTGTGGACCCCAAACTTCTGACCCGGGTTTGGAGGGCGCCATAAGTTTGGTATCAGAGCCACAATTTAAAAGTCACTGCCACAAGCCTAGATTGTCGGGAATGGGTAGAGGGTTAAGAATAGAATTGAGAGATAGAAAAAAAATAGAACGTCGAGAGGTTGAGTTTGACTAAATGGTAGGTTTTAGTATGATTCATGATGAGACTCGAGATTCTTATTTAGCAACGTAATTTTTAGATAGCGGCGATGGCAGATTCTTTTATCTCGGTATCATCTGATCATTCGGAACCTTCAGTCGGAGGACCGTCATCTGATCCACACCCTGCTCTTCCACCAGCAACATCTATAATACCAGTTGTGACGGTTGCACCGCTGTCAGCTATTCTACTTCCTAGCGTGAGACCACCTATTCGAGGACCCACACCTGCTGATTTCGACTCTACCGGATATTCGGTGGCGGGTGCATCATTTCAGTTTTCTACACACCATGTTCTATACTATCAGTTTGAGGATTTCCTTATGGAGCAGCAACATTTGCGTGGACAGATCCAGGAGTTACTACATCTCATACGTACCAGAGATATCGGGAGTGATGAGAGACAGCTTAGAGAGAGGATCCAGGTATTTTGGAGAGCAGCTGTTATAAGGATAGCTAGAGCTACTCATGAGGACATTACCCCTGACTTCCTTGTGGAGTGGGCTAAGTGGGTTTTAGAGGGGCTTGAGGAGATTGAAGGTCCAAATTTTCCATGAGCTAGAAACAGAGATGTTGATCCAGAGTTGTTGTGATAGTATTATTATGTGCATTAATGTGTAGTGTGTATTATCGGACTTTTGGTGGGTATGTAAATAAACTAGACTTGCTGAATAATGGATAGGTCTGTTGTACCTTTGCCTTTAATAAAATGTTTTGCGCTTGTATCACCGAACTTTGGTATATATATCCGTACCTTTTCTTTTCCATCTTTGTCATTTACTTTACCATACCTATTTTATCTTACAGCACCAGTTATAAAACTCGTGTGATAACATGTAACCTATTTCCTAACTATTTTCGTTCTGTAAAGAAGCATGCAATTTACTTAGTTCAACTATTAAAAATGTTTTCAAAAAGACATATTTTTGTTTTACAAAATCTTTTCATGAAAAGGATTTGATTTAAAGGCTAAATAAGTTGTTTGATTCTTTACAGAAAATGCCTCCAAGAAGAAATACCCGTTCTACTAACCAGATGAAGAAACCAACAACAACAACAACACCCAAGACAGCAATAACCAGAATGCCAATCCAGGTGCCATAGACCCAACTATAGCCCAGATTCTTCAGATCTTGGCCCAACAAATAGTTCACCTGACTCAATAATAGCAGAGGCAGACTAATCCTCGGGTAACCTTTAAGACCTTTCAGGCGATGAATCCACCAGAATTTAAAGGTTCTGAAGATCCTATAGAGGCAAGAGTCTGGTTGAAGGAAATTGAGAAGGCATTTACCCTAGTCAAGGTGAGAGAGGAACAGAAGATCGAGTTTACGAGTTTATACCTGAAGAATGAAGCCACCTACTGGTGGGAAACTGTTAAGGTGTTGGAAGGTACAGATTATGTTACGTGGGATAGATTCAAGGAGTTATTTTTAGAAAAGTATTTCCCTCAGTTTGTTCAGGATCAAATAGAATTGAAATTTCTGGAGTTAAAGGAGGGAATATGTCAGTGGCAGATTATGAAAGTAAGTTTGAGGAGTTGTCTATGTTTGTACCATCATATGTGGACACTGATAGGAAGAAAGCTAAGAGGTTTCAGCAAGGTCTTAAGCCATGAATCCGTGGAAAGGTGGCCATATTTGAATTGGACACGTATGCGGAAGTTGTGCAGAAATCTATGATCGCGGAGACAGAGAGTGAAATGTCTCAGAAGGAGAAGGATAGTAAGAAAAGGAAGTTTGAGGGAAGTGAAGGATAGTCCCAAGCAGGGAAGTTTCCAAATTTTAATCAGAAGAAAGGAAAGTTCCAGATCGGAACAAATTTTAACATACAGAATACATGTAACGGAGGCCAAGGTAACCGTCCAGCCACTGGTAACCAGCCAACCCAGCCGAGGCCAGCTATACTAGACTGCCAAGTTTGTGGAAAGAAACATGGTGGAGTTTGCAATAAGTTGAATGTGGTCTGTTACAGATGTAACCAGAGGGGGCACTATTCAAGGGAGTTTCGTAATCAGCCATCCAGAGAGCCAGTTAACAAAGATCATTCTACCAGAAATCAGGCGGGCAAAGTTCTAGCAATAGGATTTACATGTTTCAAGTGCGGGAAGCCATGACACATAGCAAGGGATTGTAAGGCACCAGTTCCAGTCAATAATACGCTGAGAATCATGGGAGCTACTCCAACAGTGAAGGAACCTCCCAGAGCTAGAGTTTATGACATGTCCGTAAAGGATGCTATCATGCACACTGATGGGGTGGCATGTACGCTTACTGTGAATTCTTTATGTACTAAAGTGCTAGTAGATTCGGGAGCAACTCGATCACTTATTTCTCAAGATTTTGTTGATAAGTTGAATTGTCCAGTTAAATTGTTAAGTGAGATTATGACGGTAGAATTAGCAATCAGGAGCGTGTATCTGTTAACTAAGTGTGTAAGAGCTGTGAGATTGAGATTTCTGGCAATACGTTTGATGATGACTTGATACCATTTAAGTTAGGAGAGTCTGATGTTATTTTAGGAATGGACTGGCTATCTAAGCACGATGCTCAAATAGACTGTCATAATGAGAAAGTATTTTGAAAACGCCAGACGAGAAAGTGGTGACGTTTAGAGGTCAGAGATAAGCGAAGAAGTTCTTGACGATGTTTCAAGCTAAGAAGTTACTATGACAAGGATGTGAGCATTTTATTGCTTATGTAATAGATAGAAGTCAGGAGCCAGCAAAACTGGAAGATGTTCCAGTGGTAAATGAATTTCCAGACGAATTACCAGGACTTCCTCCAGATAGAGAAATTGAGTTTGCAATCGACTTAGCACCTGGAACAGAACCAGTATCTAAGGCCCCGTATAGAATGGCATCAGTTGAAATGAAGGAATTGGCAAAGCAGTTGCAAGAATTGTTAGAAAAAGAGTGATCCGACCCAGTGTATCCCCATGGGGTGCACCGTTATTATTCGTTAAGAAGAAAGATGGAAGCATGAGATTATGCATCGACTATCGATAATTTAATAAGCTTATGTTCAAGAACAAGTACCCATGACCTCAAATTGATGATTTGTTTAATCAGCTGAAAGGATCCAAGTATTTCTCTAAGATTGATTTAAGATCCGGATATCACCAGTTAAAAATCAAACCTGAAGATATACCAAAGACAGCTTTCAGAACAAGGTACAATCATTATGAATTCTTAGTGATGTCTTTTGGATTGAATAATGCCCTAGCTACATTTATGGACTTGATGAACAGAATTTTTAAGGAATATCTGGATAAGTGTGTCATTGTGTTTATTGATGATATTTTGATTTACTCAAAGTCAACGAAAGACCACACGGAGCATCTAAGGACAACTTTGGAAATTTTGAGAAAGGAAAAGTTATATGCCAAGTTTTCAAAATGTGAGTTTTGGTTACAAGAAGTTCAATTTTTAGGGCACATGGTCAGTAATGAAGGGATCAAAATGGACCTAGCAAAGATTGAAGCTATTATGAATTGGGAAAGGCCAAAAACACCAACAGAAGTGAGAAGTTTCTTGGGATTAGCAGGATATTATCGACGATTTGTTCAAGATTTCTCGAAGATTGTGACACCTTTGACAAAGCTTACCAGGAAAAATGAGAAGTTTAAATGGAATGAGAAGTGCGAAGAAAGTTTCCAAGAATTGAAGAAGGGGTTAATAACGGCACCTATTTTGTCACTTCCAGATGTTCAAGGAAATTTCGTAATCTATAGTGATGCTTCTCATAAGGGATTAGGCTGTATTTTGATGCATCATTATAAAGTCATTGCATATACGTCTAGATAACTGAAACCTCATGAGCAGAAGTATCCTACTCATGACTTGGAACTAGCAGCGATAGTATTCGCCTTAAAGATTTTGAGACACTACTTATATAGAGAAAGATGCGAGATTTATACGGATTATAAGAGTTTAAAGTACATATTCACGTAAAAGGAGCTTAACATGAGACAGAGGAGAGGTTGGAGTTGATCAAGGACTATGATTGTATGATTAACTATCATCCAGGAAAAGTGAATATGGTGGAAGACGCGTTAAGCAGAAAGGAAAGACTGAACGTGTTGACAGTATCTGAAGAGTTATACAAGGAATTTAAGAAATTAGAATTGGAAATCAAAATTTGCAAACCTGATGAAGTAAAGATGTATAATATGACTTTTCGGCCAGATTTGTTAGAAACAATAAGAAAATGCCAAGATGAAAAGGATATCAATCATTTGGTTGGAGAAGAGTTATGCACTCAGAAGGATGATTAAGGTATTCTCAGATTTTTATCCATAATTTGGATACCACCAGTGGCAGAATTGAAGAATGAAATTTTATAGGAAGCTCATAACTCAAACAACTGCCTTCATCCAAGAAGCACCAAGGCGTACAAATATTTAAAAAAGAATTATTGGTGGCCAGATATGAAGAGAGAAATTACGGAATGGGTTAGCAAATGTTACATGTGTCAAAGAGTTAAGGCGGAGTATTAGAGACCAAGCGGATTATTACAACCACTAGAGATTCCAGAATTAAAGTGAGATCATATTGCTATGGATTTTATATTTGGATTACCAAGGACAAAAGCGAACCACGATGTCATTTGGGTTATAGTGGACCGACTAACCAAATCAGCTCATTTCTTGCCTATTAATGAAAGATTCTTACTGGATAAGTCGGTTCATATGTATTTAAAGGAAATAGTGGTGCGTCATGGAGTGCTTGTGTCTATTATATCAGATCGAGATCCAAGATTCAATTCAAGATTTTGGAGAAGTTTTCAAGAATGTTTGGGAACTAAGTTAAATATGAGTACGACTTATCATCCGCAGACTGACGACCAAAGAGAGAGAACAATCCAAACAATTGAAGATATGTTACGTGTTTGTGCCATTAATTTCAAAGGAAATTGGGATAAGCATTTGCCCTTAGTGGAGTTTGTTTACAATAACAAGTATCATGCCAGTATCGGAATGCCTCCCTATGAAGCTCTTTATGGACGCAAATATCAATTACCAGTATATTGGGAAGAAGTTGGAGAACATAAGATAATTGGACCCGAATTAGTATAGCAGACAAATGAAGTTGTTAAGGTCATTTAGAAAAGGCTAATTGCAGCACATGATCGTGAAAGGAGATATGAAGACCAATCCAGAAAGGATATGGAATTCAAAGAAGGAGATCTAGTGTTACTGAAAGTGTCACCGTGGAAAGGATTATCTAGATTCGGAAAGAAAGGAAAGCTGAGTCCTAGATACATTGGACCTTTTAAAATTCTGAAAGGTGACGGCAAGGTAGCATACGAGTTGGCGTTACCCCCATACATGGAGCACATTCATAATGTTTTTCATGTATCGATGCTTAAGAGATATAATCCAGATTCTAGGCATGTAATTGAGTATGAGCCGATAGAACTTCAGGCAGATTTATCGTATGTAGAGGATACAATAGAGATTCTATAAAAGAGAGAAAAGGTATTGAGAAATAAAGTTTTAAATTTGGTAAGAATATTGTGGAGAAACCCAAAGGTTGAAGAGACAACCTGGGAGTTAGAAAATGATATACAAGAAAAGTACCCTCATTTGTTTACTTAGGAGATTCTGAGGATATAATTCTTTTAAAGGGGGAAGGATGTAATATATGGGACATAACGTGTAATTATTTTTATCAATAAATAATTATTATGTGATTATTATGTGAGTATTATGTGATTTTTGGTGAATTATGTGGCAAAGTATAAGTATGTAAATTTTATTATGTCCAGAATAAAATATAGATAATTAAGGTATTTTTCTGGTAATTTTTGGAGTGTTATATGATTTTATATTGATTTATGAATTTATTAATTATTTTTTGAATAATTACAAAACTATTTTATAAAGCCGGGAAGCGTCCAACTTCAACCGTTTTTACATTTTTACAACCCGAAACTCTTCAGAAAACTCCTTCCTAACCTAATCTGATAATTCCAGACATTTTTCGTGTTTTGACTTTTTCGATCCGGATTACAGTTTGACCAGTGCGCAGCCCGGCGCAAAATTTTCGATATGATAATCATTTTGATGACATTATCTTCGTATAAAGTGTTTTATAAGGAGCCCCGTCTTCATAATTATCCAAAAATTTTAATAGTTATCCAAAAGTTTTGATAATTATCCAAAACAGGATGATGGTTATCCAAAACATTATCCGATTGGATCGTTTTTGTAGTTACTTAGCGGCTAAGTAACTTATTTTTCGACCCAACATGATCCAACGCGTATTAATATTCCATAAATATAAATAGCCTATTTCTTATTTTTTACTCGTATATCATAATCAAACAGTAGAAACCAATAAAATACAGAGAAAACCCTAATTAATCGTCGCGTTCTTGAAAATCAAACTCACAAACGAAGGCGTTATCGAATTCAGAATCAAGCGTGCCATATATCAAATCGAAGCTCTCGAAAAGATCTTTCTGAATCAATCATCACTTTTGGTGCAGAAATCAAGGTTGATTTCTTATTTAATTATTTTAATTCGAATTATTCAATGACTAAAATAGGAATTTTTGTTCTTGATGTTGTTTGTGTGATTTGATGCTTGAATCATGTGGATCTTTTCTTCCTGGTCATTTTGGTATATTATATGATGAATTTGGAGTTCAATAACATGTTGAATTTGATGTTTGATTCTTGAATTATTAAATTAGGGTTTATGTTCATATGAATATTGTTAATTGAATTTAGGGGTTTTAATTCTATTGATTCTGGGTATGAATGGTTAGTATCAACTAATAGATCATTTCTTGAGCAACTCAACCATGTTAACCAATTGTGTTTTGGATGCCAGAATCATTCCCCTGATTCTGGGAAAGCCTCGCCGGCGGCGAAATTTGACCTGATTTTCCGGTGGATTCCTTGAGCTTCTAGTGATTTTGTTGGCACGATTGAGTTTATCTCGTCAAGTTCTCCTGATCTGCTCTTTTCTGTCGACTTATGGGTTTGCATGCGGTTTTTCGGCGAGCTCGGGCGGCGTTAATGGCTGCTGCCGCCGCCACCGGAGTTATGGGTGAGGAAGGTGAAGGTGGCAAAGTTCTGTTTAGCCATTGAACTTTTCCCCAACTTGCAAAATTAGTAATCCTATTTTAAAACAAAAACATGATTTCAGTTTTAATTATTTTCAAAATGGTATTTATGTTTATAATTAATTTCAAAAATTATTTCTATTTAATTTAAATTCGAAAAATCAATATTCTTAATTCTGAAAATATTTTTATTTCTCAAATAATCTTAATTATTTAATTAATTTATTTTAGTTGATAATTAATTATTTAATTAGGTAATTAATTTAAATATTAATTGATTAAATAATTTAATTATCTATTAAATAATTTTAATTGATTATTTAATTAGATTTAACTATTTATTTGGATTTGAAATTCTGAAGAATAGTTTCAAGCTTTAAAATATTATTTTATGTTAGGTCACACTTTCACTGTAGAGGGGGTGAATACAGTATTTATTACAATCAAATCAAACTTCAAGAACTTATGTAACAGAAAACAAACTTTATTGAAACAATAAACTCTATTACAATCTGGAACTGTTATCTCTCAGTGATGAACAAAATATCACGAGAGCTGCTAGGGTTACAGTAAATAATATTCTCGATAATGATAACACTTATAGTGTAAACCCTATGTCTGTGTTTATATATTACACAGTTACAAGATAATCGCTAATTGATATGGAATATAATTCTGCTTCCTAATATATATCAATCAGATATCTTTCCTTCCAAGTATTCCATTCTTTACGGAATTCCTTCTTCATGCATATCTCTTCTTATGTTTATCTTGATCTTCTTAACTTTAATCAGCTACTGTCCTTATCTGATCGTCCTTCAGCACTTAAGTTCTGATATCTATCTCCTGATGCTTATCTCCTGATAACATAAGTACTGATATCCCTTAAGTTCTGACGTCCAGTATAAGTACTGATCAGTTAAGTACTGATTTGTTCTGTTCAAATAAGATCTGAAATCTAAACATAAAACATATTAGCCATGACATTATCAAATATATCTAACAATCTCCCCCAACTTGTAAATTATCAAAATATACAAGTTTAACAGATATTTGATGATGTCAAAAACATTAAGTACAAATGCATGAAAAATAGACAAGATAACTACAACTTACAGTCCTTAAAGCTTTTACCAATTCAACTTCTGATAACAACTTTAGTCTGTATACACATCAGAATTTAAGTAGTTGTAGATCTTTGACTTGGCTTCATCATTTTCTGATCTCTCTGATGTCAGGAGTTGTTCTGAAATAATTCTTCAACAAACATTTCTCAGCATATCTGAGTTCATCAATCATTCTCCGTTTGACATCTTTAAGCTCTGCAGTATCTTCACCAGTTTGAAATATTGCAGCTCTGAGATCATTAATCTTTGCTCTTCTCAACTCCCGATCTAGTCTTATGACATAAGCTTTGTTAGACTCTAGATTGAATTCAAGCCCCTTAATACCAAGATATGTTCTAATCTGTGCAGTATTAGGCTTCATATCAACAATATCACCATTGTGATTTCTGTACTTTGGAACATATATGCTGTCAGACTTAACAGAATAAAGTCTTTTCTGTCTCTGAATCTGTTCTTTCAAATAATTTGCAGCAGTCCCTGTCAATCTGTCATCCACTTGAAGTAAGAATAATACATGCTCCAATTCTTCAAAATACTTCAATGGAATGGCATTTTGTCTTATATGATAAACCCTACCATCTGTCATGAAATACAACAAGATGTGTTCCTTCAAGTAGGTATGGTAAACCATTTGTACAGATTCCAATTGATTTAATCTTTCAGGAGTTGCTCCAATTCCTGGTTCACACAAGGAAGTTGGATCATTGGTAGTGTTGTGTACTCTTCTTTCATCAGCACTTCCCAATCCAGTTTTATCTCTTGCTTCCTTTCCAGTAACTACTCTAGCTTCAAAACGACTTGCAGTAGTCTTCAAAGATTGAGTTTGTTTTGCTTTAGTGAATCCTGGTAGGAGTGTATTTGATCTTCCTTCTGATATCAAGTTAACTTGAGCTGTGTCAGAGGTTACTTGCTTCTTTTGAATATCAGAACTTTTAATTTCTTGACTCTGAACAACTTGAGCTGTGTCAGAGGTTGTTTTAAGAACTTTTCTTGAAGTCAGAGCAAGATTATCTTTGTCATCAGTAATTTCTTCATCTTCAGGAGGTACATAGACTTTAACAGGTTCACCAACCTTTTCTTTACCCTTGGATCTTGGGTCTATCTTTGGTTGTGATTTAGCAAATGTTGCTTCAGTTTGTGCTTTTTCTTTAATCACAATACCTTTCAGTTTTGGAAGTGACTTTTTACCAGAAGCTTCGGATTTAGATGTGACTTTCTCTGATTTAAGTCTAGCTTCTTCTTCCTTTAAACTTTCCAAGTCCATTCCTGGATTTTCTTGAAGAAATAACTGTCTTGACATTTCTTCATCAAGATCTAGAAGTTCATCAGAATTTATTCTTTTACCAGTATCAGAACTTAATCTCTTCCCAGTACCAGAACTTATCCTGTGACTTGTAATTTCAGCATTTCTTGATGAGAATCTTTTACTTTGACTATGACCTCCACCCATTCCAGAGTTTCCTTGGTCATCTTTTTCATCATCCTTTCCTTGCAGTGTCTTGTCATCCTTTCATTTGGACTTAATCACTTTCTCCCCCTTTTTGGCATCAGCAGGAAGTAGAAGAGAGATAAGCAATTCCACTGAAGATTGGATTTCTGTCAGTTGTGATTGCTGAGAAGCTTGATTTTGCAGAATTTTATCAATCTGTGCTTGTTGGCGATCTTGAGTCTTCTCAATATAAGCAATCCTGTCCATAGATGGTTGAAAGAACTTTTTCTTATCAAGTTTCCAAACTTGTTCTTGTTTGATAAAGTTCTCCTGAATCTTGTGTATGTCGGCATGAGTAATTGAATGAAGACCTTGTAGATTTTTAGTACTCAATGCAGTGACACGAAGCTGAGCTTTGAAATCATCAGAATTTAACATTTCATCAGCTTTAGTAAAGTGCTCAGTAAGATGTAACGCAGATGGAATACATGAGACTGAGTTCCATTCCTTAGTCCACTCCTGTCCTGCAGGAGTTTCACTCCAAGGCACTGGTGGTTCCTCTGTAACATACTTCTTTACTAGTTCAGACTTTGAAAGAGGAATTTGTCCTGAAGGACCTGCTGCATCAGTATTTGCAGTTGGAGCAGCATCACCAGTATCCCCAGCATGTGCAGCATCAGAACTTATAGAATCAGTATCATCTGATATAATAGCTGTGTGAGTAGCAATGGAGGCGTCAGCATCCTCTAATTGCTGATCTGATGCTAAGTTCTGATCAACAGCCAAATCCTGATGCTCACCTAAAGTCTGATCAGCAGTGTCTAGATGCAGAGAAGGTGACTTAGATAATTCCGGAGTTTTAATAGCATCAGTAACAGTTGTTGGCAAAAGATTTGTTGTTGTTGGAGCTTCTAAGAAAATTACTCCAGGCACAACTAAGTGTTGATCAGCATTATCAGCACTTGTGCCTTGATGACCAAGAGACACAGATGGGAAATTAGCCTTGTCAGATACAGTTTCCTGAGATTGAGTGGATGGAGAAGAAGTAACTGGAGCAAATTATTTTTCTTGTGAGATCAGAGATTCCTGATCCCCTTCCTTAGCTGCTTCCTCTTCATCATCTGAAACTGGCCTTTTTGCCCTCTGTTTCTGGTATGTCCTTGGTAATTTAGAGTCCTTGGAAGTGTCAGGAATTGTCATTTTTCTAAGCCTCTTGAGAAGCTTAGATCCTCCAAGTTCAGAATCCTTCTGAGAAATCTTTTTCTCAGCTGCAGTTACCACAGGTTCTGAAGAAAGAATCGGTTCCTCAGAATCTGAGTCATCTCTCAAGGTGATCCTCCTCTTCTTCTGAGGTGTGTGAGAAACAGTCTTTGTTCTCTTTGGCTTGGAAGATGTAGGTTTCACATAGGACTTGAGATATGTTCTGAGAGATGGTTGAGAGGTTTGAGGTGGCTGAGTAGAGATGGTAGGTGCTGATGAACCAGGTTCTGATGTTTGAACATCAGGATAAAGTGCAGTGTACTTAACAGGATCATAGGTGATTAAGGCTTGTTTGACAGATAAAGGTATTAAGAGGGGTCTTAACACAGCTTTTTTATTATCAGAAGATAATAAATCAGTAAAAGCTCTCTTAGCTATTCTGAAAGATGGAATGAGATCACCAAAATTTTGGGGGGAATTATAACAAAAATTATAAATAAGCTGACAAAATCTTGCAAAATATACAGTATTGCGATCTTCTGTCATCCTATCCCCAATAGAACCCAAAACTGCACGTGCATAATCAAAATCAGTGTGATTGAGAAGTGCATACCCGATTTGTTGGCTGAATATGGGAATTGCATCAAAATTTGTACATTTGTCGGCGAAAGCTTTGGTAATGCAATCAAAGAAGAAACTCCATTCCCTCCGTATGAAGGATCTCTTCAACTGTCCAAGCTTGGTCAATGTCCCTTCATATCCCAGACTAACCATCATATTTTGAAGAACTGAGTCATCAACAGTAGAATAAACACAGTCCTCAGGAAGCTGTAATGCCTGTCTAACCGTAGACAGAGTCACAACATACTCATTTTCCCCTGATGAAAATATTAAACTTGGGGACCCGTGAGCACCACCATTGTCATATACTCCACTCCTCCAAAACTCCAGTACTTGAACCCCAGAAATTGATGTAGGCTCAGTTAGAGCAAACCCAATATCAGAACTTGTGAGAAAGTCTTGAATAAAATGAAATTCAGAGGGTGCCTCTGTAATGTGTAGTATCGCAGAGAAGTTATTAGGAACAAACTTTGCTCCATCAAAGAAAATGTCCTTGGGTGCCATTATGTTTTGATAAGAAAACGGTAACCTGTAATGTGTTTGAGAAAATGCCTCTGAAAAGAAAATCGTCAGAAGATGAGAGAGTTTAAAAGTAAAGAGAGAGATAAAATATAATTGTAAATAAAAGATTTGACAATCTTTGCTCTCTTTTACTTATACACAAAAAGTAACCGTTGAGGACACATGGCAGACATGCATTTAAAAGTAGTGGGAAATACCTTGACACCTGTTTTACATAGAGAAAGCAAAAAGTAATGGGCACGGTAAATAAGGAATAATTACCACCCACTTGCAGTTTTTCAAGGAAAAACAAACCGTTTCACTTACCTAGATTCCATTAATCAAGGTGAATCAGTTTTAATTTAAAATTGAAACTGTTCCCACTAATTCAAATATTTTACTCTGCAATATTAATATTCCGAGAAAAAAAACTGTGTGTGAGAATGAGTAAAATCAATCAGTTAAGTAAGTACTGATAAAACAGTATCAGAACTTAAAATCAGACACAATTTATACGATCATCAGAATATTTATCAGGATTTATCAATGCATATCAAAATTTCTCAGAGACAAGATCATAAGACTTAAGACAAATTCCATTAATATATCAAAATAATACATTGATGAAATTGAAATTACATCAGAACTTTTACATTCTTGTCCTAAGCTTCTAAATCTAACATCAACAGCCTTAGTCCTAGCTAAGAAGCCTGACAAAGCTGAGGATGAAGAAGAACAGGAAGAAGACGAGATTAAGTCATCTTCCTCTTCCTATCTTCGACAAACAAGATAGCGAGTCGAATGATTCGCTCTTGCTGACGGATAGCTTCCCGCCGTTCCGCCTCCAATCGATCAAGATGAAGCTGGTAGTCCATCTCGAAGAACAGAAGTTGGTTCAGCACCGCCTGTGGGATAGAGCCCCATATCTCTTCAGGAATGGCAGTTACATGCCACTCCTGCTGCCATTCGGCGCAGCTTAGCTCCATATGAAAATTTTGGTAATTCAAAAACATGTTGTATCGAACCATGATGCTTTTGAAAAAGAATATGAAGTTAAGATTGTGAGAAAAATTGATGAAAGGGCTAAAGTGAAGTGGCTGATTATATAGGCAAGAGAATGCCAGGAGACGCGAAGATATTTAATGCTGACAGATAGAGTTAAGTCTACCTCGTCTCCCTAGACTTGAAAAAGAATAATAGTCATTGGAAAAGGAATGTGCACTTGTAAGAAGAGTGAACTGTTCAAGGACGAGTGCCATTATGTTTTAACCATAGACTATTAATCTTCCACTTCAACATTTCGAAATTAATCTGAGACTGTTACCAAATTTTACTCACAGATAAGTCAAGTAAAGGGTTAGACTGAAAAATCAGAACTTAGACCTATACCAGAACTTAACAGTCATCAGAACATAATGTCTTAACTCGAACAAGGAATATCTATCTTAGTAAGTTTTCATACAAGTTCTGAGTTATAGTCTTCAGGACTTAATCATCAGACCATATAACTAGAACGTGTCCTCAGAATTTGTGCAAAGGGACACAGTGACTGTTTGTCTAAAAGAACATAGACCACCACAAAAATTTCATCATTCATATGGAGTGATTTGTGTGTGCATTAAGCTAAATAACTAATAAAGAGTAAAGTCTGATTTACTTCAGTACATCTTAGAAATAAGTCATAATTAAAATTTTGCTAAAGAGCTGTCATTATCCTGAAACCTACTGATAAATGAGTTCATGCATGAGTCCACCTCAACTGTTTTTGTGCTAATTTTATGCATCTTTAAAATTCTCTTTTACAGTGGCTTCTCAGTGTAAGTGAGTCACGACTGCTTATCAGAATTTATGCTATTATCAGAGTATTTCTCCAGTAATCATAGAGTGTGAACAGTCACCAAGAAAAATATTTTGCTTTTCTAATGCATATTTACTTAATACCAGCTATGCACTTGGGTCGTCCCATTCACATTTTTACTCTAGATCTCAAAGGAGTACCTGATATTATTCTTTGATTTTTTTTTTCTTTTGATAAGTGAGGTTTATCAGCACTTAGTACATTCAGCAGTTTTACTAGAATCAGAACTTAAACAGATGAGTAGCATTATTCTAATTTTGGACTTAGTAATAAGATGAATAAAGTAAACTAAACTAAGCTCAAGTATCAGAATTTGCTTGTGTCATAAGATTTCCACAGAAATAATTACTTCTTTCATGGGATCATTTGTTTATTGAAGACTAGTAGGTCAGTATCTAGCACAATTATCCTCATAGGATCGAATGATTACTTAAACAGATATATCACTTATTAGAGTTAAGAGATATGTATCAGACAACAGTCAGTACTTAAAAACATTTATCAATTAATGCACAGAATATACAAAGAGATTAATTCTGTAAATACTGATCATAAAGTCTGATAACATAGAACAAGTTTAAGCAGATTTAGAGAAAGAACCTGAAATCATTCCAAGTTCATTTACCAATTTTGTAAAGGTAGCTTCACATAGTGGTTTTGTGAAGATATCTGCTACTTGTTGATCTGTGGGAACAAAATGCAATTCCACTGTACCTTCATCCACATGTTCCCTGATGAAATGGTACCTGATGCTGATGTGCTTTGTCATAGAGTGTTGAACTGGATTACCTGTCATAGCAATAGCACTTTGATTATCACAGTAAATAGGGATTTTGAAATATGTTAACCCATAATCCAGTAACTGATTCTTCATCCAAAGAATCTGTGCACAGCAGCTTCCTGCAGCAATATACTCTGCTTCTGCAGTTGATGTGGAAATTGACTTTTGTTTCTTGCTATACCAAGAAACCAACCTGCCTCCAAGAAATTGGCAGCTACCACTTGTGCTTTTCCTGTCAATTTTGCAACCTGCAAAATCTGCATCTGAGTAACCTATTAATTTAAAATCTGATTCTCTAGGATACCATAATCCTAGATCAGCTGTTCCTTTAAGATACTTAAAGATTCTTTTTACAGCTGTTAAGTGAGGTTCTCTTGGATCTGCTTGAAATCTTGCACAAAGACAGGTAGCAAACATGATATCTGGTCTACTAGCAGTTAGATAGAGAAGTGAGCCAATCATACCTCTGTAATCAGTGATATCTACTGAATTACCAGTATCCTTATCCAGTTTTGTTGCAGTGGCCATGGGAGTGGATGCACTTGAACAGTCTTGCATTCCAAATTTCTTCAGCAAGTTTCTGGTATACTTAGATTGACAAATAAAAGTTCCTTCTTCACTCTGCTTGACTTGAAGGCCCAGAAAATAACTAAGTTCTCCCATCATACTCATCTGATATCTTGACTGCATTAGTTTGGCAAACTTTTTGCAAAGTTTGTCATTTGGAGACCCAAAAATAATATCATCAACATAAATCTGGATCAAAAGTAAGTCCTTGCCATGGTTGAGATAGAACAGTGTTTTGTCAATAGTTCCTCTGTTGAATCCACTTTCCAGAAGAAACTGAGCTAAAGTCTCATACCATGCTCTAGGAGCTTGCTTAAGTCCATAAAGTGCTTTATCAAGCCTGTAGACATAATCTGGATGTTTGGAATCTACAAAGCCTGGAGGTTGTTCAACATATACTTCCTCTTCCAATTCTCCATTGAGAAAAGCACTTTTCACATCCATTTGAAAGACAGTAAACTTTTTGTGAGCAGCATAAGCCATGAATATCCTTATGGCTTCTAACCTAGCAACTGGCGCAAATGTTTCATCATAGTCAACTCCCTCCTGTTGAGAATATCCTTTTGCAACCAGCCTTGCCTTGTTCCTTACAATTATGCCATCACTGTCAGTTTTGTTTCTGAATACCCACTTTGTACCAACAACCGATCTATTCTTAGGTCTTGGCACTAAGGTCCAGACTTTGTTTCTTTCAAATTCATTCAACTCTTCCTGCATTGCTTGCACCCAATCAGCATCTTGAAGAGCTTCTTCCACTTTCTTTGGCTCAGACTGAGAGAGAAAAGAATTGTAAAGACATTCATTCGAAGTACCTGTTCTAGTTCTGACACCTGCCTCAGGATTTCCAATTATCAAATCAGGTGTATGTGATTTTGTCCACTTCCTTGCAGATGGAAGATTTTCTCTAGAACTGGATGTTCCCCCATGATTCATGCTGTCTTCGGTTTCATTTTCTGATGCTCCCCCTGAAACTATGCTCTCTGAGTTGGATCCTTCAGTATTTAGATTTTCAGTACTGTCAGTACTTGGCTTATCAGAACTTGACGAATCAGAATTTGAAGAGCCAGATGTATGTTCTGATGCTTCTTGAGATGTGATAATATCTTGAGTATGCTCCCCCTGCATTGGTGCATCTTCCTTTGACGTAGTCACCACAGTTTCAATAACATCAGAGTTTAATCCATCAGAATTTACAGTATCAGGACTTAGACTTTCAGGACTTGAGGTATCAGAATATGAATCTTCATTTTCAAATCTCAGCTGATCATGATCAATGCAATCTTCAAGTCCAGTGATCTTCTTGTCATCAAAAGAGACATTGATAGATTCCATGACCACTTTTGTTCTCAAATTATAGACTCTGAAGGCTTTTGTAGAAAGTGGATATCCAACAAAGATTCCCTCATCAGCTTTTAGATCAAACTTGGATAGCTGTTCAGGATGAGTCTTGAGAACAAAACACTTACATCCAAATACATGAAAGTATTTGAGATTTGGCTTCTTGTTCTTCACCATCTCATATGGTGTTTTTCCATGCTTGTTAATGAGTGTTGCATTTTGAGTAAAACAAGCAGTCTGCACAGCTTCAGCCCAGAAATAGGTTGGAAGCTTTGCTTCTTCAAGCATTGTTCGTGCAGCTTCAATGAGAGTTCTATTCTTCCTTTCAACAACTCCATTTTGCTGTGGAGTTTCAGGAGCAGAAAATTCCTGCTTTATTCCATGATTTTTGCAGAACTCTTCCATTATCAGATTCTTGAATTCAGTGCCATTATCACTCCTCAAAATTTTCACAGAATCTTTGATCAATTTATCCAGATGTTTGACATGATCAATCAGGATAGATGCAGTTTCACTTTTTGTGTGCAAGAAATACACCCATGTGTATCTGGTGAACTCATCTACTATGACCAACGCATATTTCTTCTTTGCAATAGACATGACATTCACTGGACCAAATAGATCAACAGGAAGTAGATAATAAGGCTCAAGAATTGATGATTCAGTCTTGCTCTTGAATGAAGATTTTCTTTGTTTAGCCTTCTGACATGAGTCACAAAGACCATCAGGAACAAACACTGATTTTGGCAGTCCTCTCACAAGATCTTTCTTGATCAGTTCATTTATCTTGTTGAAGTTTAAATGAGAGAGTTTCTTGTGCCAATTCCAGCTTTCTTCAGTTGAGGCTCTACTCACTAAACAGATTGCAGAACCATCAGAACTTGTTGAAAGCTTAGCTTCATAAATGTTACCACGCCTGAATCCCTTCAGAACAATTTTTTCTTTAGATTTACTAACTATTTCACAATGTTCTGCAAAGAAATCAACATGATAACCTCTGTCACAGATTTGACTTATACTCAGTAAGTTGTGTTTAAGTCCTGAGACCAGAGCTACATCTTTAATGATGACATTCCCAAGATTGATATTGCCATATCCCAAAGTTTTTCCAATGTTGCCATCTCCATAAGAAACACTTGGGCCAGCTTTCTCCACAAAGTCTGATAGCAGGGCCTTATTTCCAGTCATATGTCCTGAACATCCACTGTCCAGAACTAAAATATTTTTCCTGTCGCCCTGCAATCAAAAAGACCACTAATTATTAGTTTTAAGGACCCAGACTTGCTTGGATCCTTTGGCCTTTTTAGGTTTGTTAACATTTGCAGCGGATTTAGCATCAGATTTTATGTTAACAGTTTTCTTATCAGAACTTATACTACCAGACTTTGAATCAGAACTTACACTAGAAGGAACAACAGAAACTTTCTTTAAAGAAGGTTTTATTTGATAATAATCATAGTACAAACTATGATATTCCTTACAAGTATAAATGGAATGCCATAAACTACCACAATGAAAACAAGGATCTTGTGGTTTGTATCTAACAGACTGACTCTTAACTCCTGATTTTGTAGATAAGGAGTTAATATTCTTATTCTTCCTGCAAAAAGAAGCCAGATGGTTAGAACTTCCACAGTTATGACACGCTTTCCTAGGAGCATCAGGAACAGATTTATAGTTATTGCTTTTATTCACACCTTCCTTTCTATTCCTGTTTTTCCTAGGTGATTTTACCTTGTTTGCATTCTTAACATCTTTCAGCTTATGCTTAAGCTGCTTCTTCGTCATTAAGCCTATGTTAACTTCAGCTGTCTTTTCCTGTTTTAGTTTGTCAGAAGCTAATTCCTTTTTAACTTCTGATTTCTCATTTTCAGATTTTTCAGTTACAAACTTAACAGGTTTTAACTTCGGCTTTTGCTTATCAACAGGCTTAATTTCTACAGTTCCTTTTTCATTTTTATTTTCTCCATAACCTAAGCCCTCTTTCCAGTTTCCACTGCTTAGCAAATTTTGAGTTGTTTTGCCAGAGTTAGTCCAAGTTCTGATAATCTCTCTCTCCTTTTCTAACTCAGTTTTTAGAGATTCATTCATTTTTAGCACTTCATCCCTAACATTAAAAGCATCATCTCTATCCTTCTGAGTTTGATGGAACATGACTAACTCTTTTTCTAAGAAATCATTTCTTTTCCTAAAAGCAAGATTTTCAGAAGTTAATCTTTCACATGTTAAAGTTTGATCTCTATAACTTACAAACATGGTTTTAAGATATCTTCTCAACTCATTAATATCATCAGTATGAAAAGCATAAGTAGTCTGAGGTACCTTTGTTTCAGCAGCTTCAGAACTGCTCTCAGAACTTTGTTTATCAGCATTTGCCATCAATGCATAGTTCTCCTCACTTTCAGAGTCTGAGGTGTCTGTCCAGCTTTTCTGCTTTGTGACAAGAGCTTTGCCTTTGTCACTCTTGGTCTTCTTGCAATCAGGAGATATGTGGCCTTTTTCACCACAATTATAACATTTAACATTAGCGTAATCTCCTCTGTCAGACTTTCCTCCTCTTGCTTCAGATCTTCTGAAATTCTTCTTATCAGAACTTATGCCTTTCCTGGAAAACTTCTTTCCCTTCCTGAACTTCCTGTATGCAATCTTTGTGATTCCCTTCACCATAAGAGCACACAGCTTCATCATCTCCTCATCAGCATCAGTTTCAGGCAAGCTTTCAGAATCTGAGTCATCATCACTCTCAGAACTTGATGACTCAGTATCAGACTTTATGATAAGAGCTTTACCCTTGTCTTTCTTTGAGGAAGGTGGTTTGGGGGATTCCTCTTCAGCCTTGAGAGCAACCGTCCTTGACTTTCCTCCTTTCCTCTTGCTTCTTTGTTCCATCTCAAGTTCATGAGTCTTGAGCATTCCATAGATTTCATCAAGAGTTGTTTCATCAAGATTGTAGTTGTCTCTTATTGTTGTTGCCTTCAAATCCCAACATTCAGGAAGAGCTAACAGGAATTTAAGGTTTGTATCTTCAAGATCATACTCCTTATTAACCAATGACAAGTCATTCAAGAGTTTGACAAATCTATCATATACATCAGTCAATGACTCATTAGTCCTAGAGTCAAAGTGTTCATACTCTTGAGTGAGTATTGTCTTCCTGTTCTTCTTAACTGTTTCAGTTCCTTGACACCTTGTCTCCAGTGCATCCCATATCTCCTTAGCAGTCTTGCAGTTGATTACCCTGTTTGACATTACATTATCAATGGCACTATGCAATAAGTGTCGTACCTTGGCATCCTTAGCAATAGATGCTATATCTTCAGCAGTGTAATCACTCTTTTCCTTTGGTACGGTCTTTGCTGCTTCACCTGCAACTACAACAGCGAGCTTGGTAGGTTTGTGAGGCCCTTCCTTGATTCTATCAAGGTATTCTGGATCTGTTGCTTCCAGAAACATGGTCATCCTTACCTTCCATATGGGATATTCAGATGGTCTCAATATGGGAACTCTGATAGTCTCATATCGACTCTGAGTTGATGTCTTTGACGATTCCTCAGTTTTGGTAGGCTTAGTTGGAGTTTCTGTGTCAGACATGATTGTGTTTGGATCTTTAACTGTATGTGTGTTAACAGAAGGCTCTGATACCACTTGTTAGGTCACACTTTCACTGTAGAGGGGGTGAATACAGTGTTTATTACAATCAAATCAAACTTCAAGAACTTATGTAACAGAAAACAAACTTTATTGAAACAATAAACTCTGTTACAATCTGGAACTGTTATCTCTCAGTGATGAACAAAATATCACGAGAGCTGCTAGGGTTACAGTAAATAATATTCTCGATAATGATAACACTTATAGTGTAAACCCTATGTCTGTGTTTATATATTACACAGTTACAAGATAATCGCTAATTGATATGGAATATAATTCTGCTTCCTAATATATATCAATCAGATATCTTTCCTTCCAAGTATTCCATTCTTTACGGAATTCCTTCTTCATGCATATCTCTTCTTATGTTTATCTTGATCTTCTTAACTTTAATCAGCTACTGTCCTTATCTGATCGTCCTTCAGCACTTAAGTTCTGATATCTATCTCCTGATGCTTATCTCCTGATAACATAAGTACTGATATCCCTTAAGTTCTGACGTCCAGTATAAGTACTGATCAGTTAAGTACTGATTTGTTCTGTTCAAATAAGATCTGAAATCTAAACATAAAACATATTAGCCATGACATTATCAAATATATCTAACATTTTAAATTATTGTCAAGGCTCAATATTTATTATTAAATTATTTTAAAGTCATATTCGGGTGTTCGAACTCTATTATTTAATTATAAAATGATTCGGAGACCCGTTTTAATTCTGAAAAATGTTCAAAAATTCGTATTAAATATCTGGAAAATCATTTTAACCACGAATCTTCTTTGAATAATTATTTTGATTGAATATCATATGTGCTATGTGCTATATGTGATCTGATTACCGTATATTATGACTGTATGTACGTTGTTTGAGGGTTTTTGCTGTAACTTTCAATCCGTACGTCGGATTTGGGTGAAACAAATGGAAGATAGAAGCTTGTAATGAATAGAATGAGATGAGAAGTAGTATTGATAAGTACATGTGATGTCTAACAGAGGAAGCGAGATGTAGAAAGGGGAAACAAGTGGTCAGTGAGTGGGAACAAATTGATAAGTGCTAGTAAAGTAAAAGCGGATTGATATGGAAAGTGCTTCTGATCTTTCTTGTAATGTATTGTGTTAGGTCACACAACACTATAGAAGGGGGTTGAATATAGTGTTTATACAATCAAATTGATTTCAACACAAGTATGTAACAAAGATGAAATATATTCAAATAAACTCCATTACAATAGAACTGTTGTTCTCTCTTAGTGATGAACAATATCACTAAGAGCTGCTAGATTACAATGTATAATCTTCTCGATAATGATAACACTTATAGTGTAAACTCTAAGATATTTTTATATAGTACACAGTTACAAGATATCTTCTAATTGATATAGAATATAATTCTGTCTCCTAAAATATATCAATCAGATATCTTCTACAAGTCTTCTAGTCCTCTAACTCTTCATGCATATCTTCTTTTATTTTAGTCCAGATCTTCTCCTGTAAATCAGCCGCATTCCTTATCTGAAGTCTTCCCGCACTTAAGTCCTGATATATATCTTCTAACGTCTTAAGTTCTAATATTAAGTTCTGACTTCAGTAAGTTCTGATTTCAGTAAGTTCTGATAAGTCCTGTTGTTAAAATCTGAAAACTAAACACAAATCAGATTAGACATGACATCTCAAATATATCTAACAATCTCCCCCAACTTGTAAATTATGAAAAATATACAAGTTAATAGATTTGATGATGTCAAAAACATTTTAAGTACAAATGCAATAAGAGTTTAATAAGACAACTAACTACAACTTACAGTCCTTGTAGCTTTAACCAATCTTACTGAGTCAATCTGAATCCAAAGTGATTCTTGACAAAGTTTGATATCAGCTTTTCTTCTTTATTCCTCAGGACTTGAGCTAGTGTAGCTTTGACTTGGTTCAATTCTTCCCCCTGACTTCCAATCTGGTAGATTGCAGTCCTAAGTGCTGAGATATGATTTCTTTCTAAACCATCACCAAGTCTGATTACTCTTGGATGGGAAGAGTCTTCATTGTAGCACAGACATTTCTCTTTCAGAATCACTTCAAGTTTAGCAGAATCCTTCTTCATTGGAATTTCACTTCCATCATCTTCAACTATATTAGGAATGAATTCTGTAACCCTTGAACCAGAAATTCTTGCTTTATCCCTTATGGTCTTCATAATGAAATTTGACCATCTCCTGGTAATCTCAGACTTTATCTCCAAAAGATAATGAAAGAATTGAAGTTCTTTCAGAGATTTGTTCAGCACATCTGATTTTGATATTTGATATGTTCTTCCATCTTCAAGAAATAGAATCAGATTTTCTTTGACATTATGCTTATTATGAGCATCCATTACCACTTGAACATATATTACCTTGTCAAGGTATTTCTGTGTAACTTCTTCAAGAGGTTTGTCAGTCAGTAAGAATGGATTTCTAGTAAATACTTCAACTCCTGTCTTGATCTTGGCTTTATCATAACCTAGTCCAGCTCTGTCTCTTGCTTCTCTGGCTTTCAATCCAACAGTCATGAAATCAGATAGCAGCTGGCTTTTCTTAGGATCTGATGGATTAACATTCTTCCATAAGAGTTTTCTCTTATCAGTAAATGTTAATTTATTCAAATCAACTTGAGCACTGTCAGAGATTGAAGTCTTGATGACTTGATCAGGATTTGATGTTTCTTCTGTAGCTTGCTGTTCTTCATTTTGAACAACTTGAGCTGTGTTAGAGGTTGTTTTAGATTCTCCAGTTATCTTTCTTCTCTTCAGAGTTTGAACAATTTCATCTACTGCAGCAGCATCATCAAATACTTGAACCAGTTTGCATACAGGTTTCATCAGGATTTGAGGAATCTTCATCTCCCGTGGCTTTGTTGGTTCATCAACTTTTCCTTTCCCTTTATCTTTGGGATCAATTTGTGATCTTATCTTGGGCTTTGAAGCCTCAGAATTTGACCTTTTCTTGATCACAATGCATTTTGCCTTAGGCCTTGGAGGTTTCTTTGCATCAGAAGCTTTATACTTAAGGTTTGTCTTCTCAGCTGCAAATCTAGCTTCTTCCTCCTTGAGATTCTCTAAATCCATTCCAGGATTATGTTTAAGAAATAATTTCTAGCAATTTCCTCATCAAGTGTGTGAATTTTAGGATCTTTGTAGTAGACAGTAGTCTGCTTTCCCTTTAGCTTCAGAGTTTGTAAAAACTTCTGAGAGTCTTTACTTCCTCCTTGAATCAGAACATTAGAACTTGATATCAGATTTTGATTATCAGAACTTGCTATCAGATTTTGAGTTTGAGCAGCTTCAGAACTTGTCTTCTTCTATGTAGAAGATTTTCTAGCATCAGAAATTAGTTTCCTTGAAGAAACTTTGCTGCTTTGCCCTTGACCTTGACCCTTGCCCTTGCTAGGGTTTCCCTGGTCATCACCTTTATCATCTTTCTTCTTCAGTATTTGAGTAGGTGAACATTTGGACTTAACTACCTTCTCCCCCTTTTGGCATCATCTGGTAGTAGGAGAGAGAGAAGAAGTTCTACTGAAGATTGAATTTCATTCAGTTGAGCTTGTTGAGAGGCTTGATTCTGTAGAACCTCAGTAATTTGGGCCTATTGCTTTTCTTGAACCTTCTCAATAGCTTCAACTTTCTTATGTATAGGTCTGATAATTCTTGACTTGTCTATTTTGAGGGTCATATCTAGCTTTTCAGCTGATTCCAGAAGTTTATCAACCTTGGAATGAGTTGTGGAGTGCAGACCTTGAAGGTTTTTAGTACTTAGAGTTGTGACTTTAAGTTGGTGCTTGAAATCAGAATTTGTCATCAGCTCATCAGCCTTTCCAATATGATCTGACAGAACTTTGGAGCTTGGAATGAAGTAAGATTCATTCCACTTCTTGGTCCACTCAACCCCTCTGTGAGTTTCTTCCCAAGGAACAGGAGCAGCTTGTTCAACAAACTTTTCAATCAGTACCTCATTTCCAAGAATGGGAGCTGGAGTATTAACTGGAGCTGACTCTCCATAACTTGCAGAAAACTCATCATCTTCTGACAGTACTAAAGTGTGTGTCACTGAAGGTGATTCCGGTACAACTTCATCTTTGTCCTCATCCAGAATAGGTGTGGTAGGAATATCAGCATGTAATGGAGAAACTTGTGGAGTTGTCACTTGTACTGTAGGAGCTTCCAGATATAACACAGTTGGAATTATCAGCCTATGAAGGTCAATTTCAGGACTTAATCCTGAATCTTCAACTGCAACATTGTCATGAATAGGAGAGACAGGAGGTGTAATTACTGTATCTGGAACAGTATCTTCAGCTTGAGGTGGGGATGGCAAAGCTTTAATTATAACAGGTTCTGATGAGATCATATATTCCTGATCCCCTTCCTCAGCTTCTTGAGTATCCTCAGAATGAGGTTGTGCCAAATGCCTTCCTGCTCTCTGTTTCTTTGATCTCCTGGATAATGAAGAAGTTGTCTGAGCAGCATCAGAACTTATAGTTCTTTTCCTCTTCAAAATATCTGAACCCTCAGCTTCTGTTTCTTTCTGAGAAGTTGCCTTTTCAGCTTCAACTGTCACATGTTCTGATGCATGAACCTGTTCATCTTCTTCATCTGATTCATCCCTAAGGATCATCCTGCTTCTCCTTGGTGGAGATTTAGGAACATATTTTGTTCTTAAAGGTTTAGATCTTCATGTTATAGCAGATTGTTGAGGTTGAGATTGTGCTGGCTGGAAATATGTTCTGATGGTAGGTTGAGTTGGTTGAGGTTGAGAAGTGGTAGGTTGTGTAGTGGTTGTAGGTGCTGATGGAGATTGGGATGGTTGTACATCAGGATATATGGCAGTATAGGTGTTTGGATCAGAGTTTACTAAGACCTGTTTGACTGATTGAGGAATTTGGAGGGGTCTTAGTACAGTCTTCTTATTATCAGTAGATAATAAGTCAGTGAAGGCCCTTTTAGCAAGTTTAAAGGGTTGGATTAACTCACTAGCTAGTAGGGGCTTATCAGAATTACAAAAACTTTAAATAAGTTGACAGAATCTAGCAAAATATAGAGTATTTTTGTCCTCTTGCATCCTATCCCTGATAAATCCTAGCACAACACTAGCATAATCAAAATGAGATTGAGTAATAAGAGCATACCCAATTTGCTGACTAAGGATTGGAATTGCATTAAAATTGGAGCACTTGTTTACAAAGGCCTTGGTGATGCAGTTGAAAGAGAAAATCCACTCCCTCCTTATATGGGGCCTCTTCAATTGTCCGAGCTTGGACAAAGATTTTTCATAACCAAGGTTTGCCATTATCTGTTGAAGAGTTGTCTTCTCAATTGTTGAACTGTAAACACAGTTTTCTGGAAGATGTAAAGCTTGTCGAACAGTAGACAATGTAACCAAGTGTTCATCCTCCTCTGTTGTAAATATGATGCTTGGGGACCCATTTGCACCACCATCATCATAAACACCACTCCTCCAAAACTCCAGTACTTGAGTTCCTGAGAGTGCTTCTGGTTGGGTCAATGCATACCCAATCTCACTGTTAGCAAGAAAGTCCTGAACGAAGTGAAGATCTGATGGAGCTTCATCCTTGCTAAGAATAACCATGTAGTTGTTGGGAATAAACTTGGATCCATTGAAAATGATGTCCTTTGGTGCCATTTCTGTGAGAAATAAATGAGAAAATGGTGTGTACACAAGATGTTTGATAAAATGCTTGTAAGAAAATAGCTTCAAAGAATATTAGAGAGAGAGAGAGAATAAGGGAGATTATAGAATACGAAAAGTAGGTAAAATATTGTAAAATCTTTTAACTCCCATATATATACTCTCTCCACTCAACAGCTTTTTTTGGAAGTAAAACAGACACTTTACACCTGTCAGCCAGTAAATAGTTAAAGCAGTAGTTGGTGGGCACGAGAAATAAGCAGTAATTATTGTGCACATGCAGTTGTCAAGGCAAACTCGTTTCCCACTAACCAAATGATTATGACTGTTTTTATCTCACTTAATTATTTTCTGATAAAATATGACCGTTACAGTAAATACCATAAATAAGTCAAGTAAATAAATAATGCCACATAAGCATCAGAGTTTCTATCAGGATTTACATCAGAACTTGACTGTTATCAGAATTTAACGGTCATCTAAAACATGGCTTCTGTACTCAAAAAGTGAATGTCTGTATCTGTGATTCTTCATACAAATACTGACTGGTTTTTTCACAGTTTAATCATCAAAACTTTCATCAGAACTTGTCCTCAGAATTTATGCAAATAATACTTAACTGTTTGTCAAAACAACTTAATCACCACCATAATTTTCATCATTCATATGGAGTGAGAGTGTGTGCATTTGCAAATGATCAGATAAAGATTAAAGTCTGATAAACTTCATTATATCTTAGAAATAAGGCATAACTAAGAAAAGTGCTTAAAATTTGTCTTCAATTTTGAAGTCTACTATAGAATAAATTTATGCAAGAATCCACCTCAACTGTTTGTGCTCATTTTATGCATCTTTTGACATTCTTTTTACAGTGGCTTCTCAGTGTAAGTGAGTCACAACTGCTATCAGAATGTATGCTATTATCAGAGTATTTCTCCAGTAATCAGAGAATGTGAAAAGTCACCAAGAAAAATTTATTTGCTTTTCTAATGCATATAACTTAATACCAGCAATGCACTTGGGTCTTCCCTTTCACATATATTACTCTAGATCTCAAAGGAGTACCTGACTTCAATTTTCTTTTCCTTTTTTCATATAAGTGAGGTTTATCTAGCATGTAGTTCATCCTTAAGATTTACTGACATCAGAATTTGACAGATAAGAAGCAAAAATCTAGTTTGTGACTTAGTAATAAGATACGCAAAGTGAATTTGACTAAGCTCAAAATCAGAATTTGCTTGTGTAATTGATTTCCACATAAACAACTAATTCAAACATGATATATCTAGTATGTTAAAGACTACTAGGTCAGCATCTAGCACAGTAATCCTCATTGGATTGAATAGTCACAGAACATTCAAAACACTATCAGAGTATATAGAATCACATCAGATTACAATCAGTATTTAATATATTACAGTTTAAGCACAGATTACATGGAGATAAGACAATCTGTAAACACTGATCATAAAGTCGGATGCATGAGAATAAAAACTAAGCAGATTTCGAGAAAGAACCTGAAACCATTCCAAGTTCATTTACCAGTCTTGTAAAAGTAGCTTCACATAGTGTTTTGGTGAAGATATCTGCTAGTTGTTGATCTGTTGGAACAAAATGCAATTCCACTATACCTTCCATCACATGTTCCCTTATGAAATGGTACCTAATGCTGATGTGCTTTGTCAATGAGTGTTGAACTGGATTACCTGTCATGGCAATAGCACTTTGATTATCAAAGTAAATGGGTATTTTAGAAAATTCTAACCCATAGTCCAGTAACTGATTCTTCATTCAAAGAATCTGTGCACAACAGCTTCCTGCAGTAATATATTCTGCTTCTGCAGTTGATGTGGAAATTGATTTTTTTTCTTGCTAAACCAAGAAACCAATCTGCCTCCAAGAAATTGGCAGCTTCCACTAGTTCTTTTCTTGTCTATTTTGCATCCTATAAAATCTGCATCTGAGTAACCTATTAGCTTAAAATCTCATTCTCTAGGATACCACAATCCTAGATCAGCTGTACCCTTGAGGTACTTGAAAATTCTTTTCACAGCTATTAGATGAGGTTCTTTTGGATCAGCCTGAAATCTTGCACAAAGATAGGTAGCATACATGATATCAGGTCTACTTGCAGTTAAATAGAGTAAAAAGACAATCATACTTCTGTATTTAGTAATATCTACTGATGCTCCAGTATCTTTATCTAACTTGGTTGCAGTGGCCATGGGAGTGGATGCAGTTGAACTGTCTTGCATTCCAAATTTCTTGAGTAAATCTCTGGTGTACTTGGATTAATTTATGAAAGTACCTTCTTTATTTTGCTTGACTTGAAGTCCCAGAAAATAGCTAAGTTCTCCCATCATACTCATTTGATATCTTGACTGCATTAGCTTTGCAAACCTTTCACAAAGTTTGGCATTTGTAGAACCAAAGATGATATCATCAACATATATCTGTACCAAAAGTAAGTCCTTTCCATGGCTGAGGTAGAACAGTGTTTTATCAATTATGCCTCTGTTAAATCCACTTTCCAGAAGAAATTGAGCTAAAGTCTCATACCATGCTCTTGGAGCTTGCTTAAGGCCATAAAGTGCTTTATCAAGTCTGTAGACATGATTAGGAAATTTTGGATCTACAAATCCTGGAGGTTGTTCAACATATACCTCTTCTTCTAATTCTCCATTGAGAAAAGCACTTTTCACATGCATTTGAAAGACTTTAAACTTCTTGTGAGCAGCATAAGCCAAAAAGATTCTTATGGCTTCCAATCTAGCAACTGGTGTAAATGTTTCATAATAATCAATACCTTCCTATTGAGAGTAACCTTTAGCAACAAGCCTTACTTTGTTTCTTGTAATTATGCCATCACTGTCAGTTTTGTTTCTAAACACCCATTTTGTGCCAACAATTGATCTGTTCTTTGGTCTTGGCACTAGGGTCCAGACTTTATTTCTTTCAAATTCATTTAACTCTTCCTGCATTGCTTGCACCCAATCAGCATCTTGATAAGCTTCTTCCACTTTCTTTGGTTCAGTCTGAGATAGAAAGGAATGATAGAGACATTCATTGGATGTTGCAGTTCTAGTTCTGACACCTGCTTCAGGATCTCCAATTATTAAGTCAGATGTATGTGCTTTAGTCCACTTCCTTGCAGATGAAAGTTGTTCTCTAGAACTAGATCCTCCCCCATGATCCATGCTGTCTCCATCAACATTTTCTGATGCTCCCCCTGTAGTTATGCTCTCTGAGACTTCAGAATTTGAGTTGGATCCTTCAGGATTTGAAGAATCAGAGTTTCCAGAATTATCAGAATTTGGCTCATCAGAACTTGATAAATCAGAACTTGAAGAGTCAGTAACAGGTTTTGATGCTTCTTGAGAGTCTTGAGTTGTGGTAGGATCTTCAGCTTGCTCCCCCTGAACAGGTGCATTTTCCCTTGGAGTAGTTACCACAGTTTCAATGACATCAGAATTCAACCCGTCAGAACTTACAGGATCAGGATTTAAGCCATCAGAATTTACAGAATCAGAATTTAAATCTTCATTTTCAAATCTCAGCTGATCATGATCATTGAAATCTTCAAGTCCAGTAATCTTTTTTATCATCAAAAGATACATTGATAGATTCCATGATAACCCTTGTTCTTAAATTGTAGACTCTGAAGGCTTTTGTGGAAAGTGGATATCCAACAAAAATTCCTTCATCAGCTTTTAGATCAAATTTTGACAGCTGTTCAGGATGAGTCTTAAGAACAAAACACTTACATCCAAATACATGAAAATATTTCAGATTTGGCTTCTTTTTCTTCACCATGTCATATGGTGTTTTTCCATGCTTGTTTATGAGTGTAGCATTCTGTGTAAAATAAGCAGTCTGCACAGCTTCAGCCCAAAAGTAGGTTGGCATCTTTGCTTCATCAAGCATAGTTCGTGCAGCTTCAATGAGAGTCCTATTCTTTCTTTCTACAATTCCATTTTTCTGTGGAGTTCCAGGTGCAGAAAATTCTTGTTTTATTCCATGCTCTTTGCAGAACTCTTCCATGATTGAATTCTTGAACTCAGTGCCATTATCACTTCTTATTATTTTAACATAATCTTTGACCAATTTATCCAGCTGTCTGACATGATCATTTAGAGTAGATGCAGTTTCATTCTTCTTGTGCAAGTAATACACCCAAATATATCTTTTGAACTCATCCACTATAACCATAGCATATTTCTTCTTTGCAATAGACATGACATTGACTGGACCAAATAGATCAACATGCAGTAGGTGATAAGGCTCAAGAATTGAGGATTCAGTTTTGCTCTTGAATGAAGATTTTCTTTGTTTTGCCTTTTAACATGAATCACAAAGGCCATCAGGAGAAAATACTGATTTTGGCAGTCCTCTCACAAGATCTTTCTTTACTAGCTTATTTATGTTGTTGAAATTTAAATGAGAGAGTCTCTTTTGCCAATTCCAGCTTTCTTCAATTGATGCTCTACTCAACAGACAGATTGCAGAACCATTAGAGTTTGTTGAAAGTCCGGCTTCATATATGTTACCATGTCTGTAACCTTTTAGAACCACTTTTCCTATAGAATTACTTACAACTTCACAGTGTTCTTCAAAGAAATCCACATGATAACCTCTGTCACAGATTTGACTCACACTTAGCAGATTGTGTCTAAGTCCTGAGACAAGAGCTACTTTTCCAATGATGACATTCCCAAGATTGATATTGCCATATCCCAGAGTTTTTCCCATGTTGACATCTCCATAAGAAACTCCTGGGCTAGCTTTCTCCACAAAGTCTGATAGCAGGGCTTTATTTCCAGTCATATGTCCTGAACATCCACTATCCGGAACTAGGATATTTTTCATGTTGCCCTGCAATCACAAAGACCACTATTGGTTAGTTTTAAGGACCCAGACTTGCTTGGATCCTTTGGCCTTTTAAGTTTGTTAGCATTTGTAGCGGATTTAATTTTAGAGTTTATGCTAACATGCTGTTTATCAGACTTTATATCAGACTTTGCATCAGAATTTACACTAGAATGAATTACACTAACTTTCTTCAAAGAAGGTTTTATTCGATAATAATCATAGTACAAACTATGATATTCCTTACAAGTATAAATGGAATGCCATAAACTACCACAATGAAAATAAGGATTTTGTGGTTTAAACCTAACAGACTGACTCTTAACTCCTGATTTAGGAGGTAAAGAGTTTATATCTTTATTTTTCCAGCAAAAAGAAGCAAGATGGTTAGAGTTTCCACAGTTGTAACATTTCTTTCTAGGAGCCTTAGGAACGGGAATATAATTATTGCTTTTATTAACACCTTCCTTTCCATTCCTATTTTTCCTAGCTTCCTTTACCTTGTTCACATTTCTAATCTCTTTCAGCTTATGCTTAAGCTGCTTCTTAGTCATTAAGCCTATGTTTACTTCAGCTACTTTATCATGTTTTAATTTGTCAGAAGTTGACTTTTTTTTTACTTCTGTCTTAAAATCTTTCATCTTTTCAGAGTCAGACATAACAGTTTTTGCTACAAATTTAACAGGATTCACCTTTGGCTTAGCAGTTTGTTTAACACAAATTGGTTCAATTTGCACAGTTCCTTTCTCACTTTTATCATCTTCATAACCTAAGCCCTCTTTCCAGTTTCCACTACTTAGTATATTCTGAGTTGTTCTTCCAGAGTTAGTCCAAATTCTGATGATCTCTCTTTCCTTTTCTAAATCAGTTTTTAGAGATTCATTCAATTTTAGCACTTCATCTCTAACATACAAAGCCTCATTTCTTTCTTAGTTTGATGAAGAAAAACAAACTCCTTTTCTAAATAGTCATTTCTATTTTTAAGAGCAAGACTTTCAGATGTTAATCTTTCACATGTTAAAGTCTGATCTCTAAAACTAATAAACATGGTTTTAAGGTATAATCTCAACCGGTAATATCATCAGTATGAAAAGCAAAGGTTGTTTGAGGTACCTTCAATTCAGCAGTATCAGTACTACTATCAGCATTTGCCATCAAGCCATAGTTCACCTCATCTTCGAAATCTGAAGTGTTTGTCCAGCTTTTCTTCTTTGTGACAAGTGCCTTGCCTTTATCAATTTTTCCTTTCTTGCAGTTAGGAGATATGTGGCCTCTTTTACACAATTGTAGCATTTGACATTTGAGTTGTCTCCTTTGTCAGACTTTCCTCCTTTGCCTTCAGACTTTCTGAACCCTTTCTTATCAGAACTTCCACCTTTCCTGGAAAACTTCTTGCCCTTTCTGAATTTCATGTAGGCTATCTTTGTGATACCCTTCACCATAAGAGCACATAGTTACATCATCTCTGCATCAACATCAACTTCAGATAAACTTTCAGTTTCTGAATCATCATCATCAGAATATGATGACTCTGAATCAGACTTTATGATGAGAGCCTTTCCTTTGCCCTTCATTGAGACAACAACTTTAGGAGACTCCTCCTCAGCTTTAAGAGCAACTGTCCTTGACTTTCTTCCATGCCTCTTGCTCCTTTGATCCATCTCAAGTTCATAAGTCTTGAGCATATCATAAATTTCATCAAGAGTAGTTTCGGTAAGGTCATAGTTGTCTCTTATGGTAGTAGACTTCAAATCCCAATTTTCAGGAAGAGCTAAAAGGAATTTTAGATTTGAATCTTCAAGATCATATTCCTTGTCCACCAGTGAGAGATCATTCAAGAGTTTGACAAACCTGTCATATAAATCAGTTAATGACTCATCCGCTTTTGAGTCAAAGTGCTCATACTCTTGAGTGAGTATAGTCCTCCTGTTCTTTTTGATTGCATCAGTTCCCTGGCATCTTGTCTCTAAAGCATCCCATATCTCCTTTTCAATCCTGCATCCAATTACCCTGTTTGACATGACATTATCAATAGTACTATGCAGCAAATGCCTTACCCTTGCATCCTTGGCAATAGATGAGATATCTTCAAGTGTGTATTCACCTCTCTCCTTTGGTATGGTCTTTGCTGGTTAATGAGCAACTGCAACAGAGAGCTTGGTAGGCTTATATGGTCCTTCATTAATTCTGTCAAGGTATTCTGGATCTGTAGCTTCCAGAAACATAGCCATTTTTACTTTCCATGTGGGATACTCAGAAGGTCTTAGTATGGGAACCCTAATAGTCTCATATCAACTGTGGGTTTGAGTGTTTTGAGTTTCTTGAGTTTTGGTGGGCTTAGTTGGGGTTTGTGTTTCTTCAGACATGATTGTTTGGATCTTTACTGTATGTGTGTTAACAGAAAGGCTCTGATACCACTTGTTAGGTCACACAACACTGTAGAAGGGGGTTGAATATAGTTTTTATACAATCAAATCGATTTCAACAAAAGTATGTAACAAAGATCAAATATATTCAAATCTACTCTGTTACAATAGAACTGTTGTTCTCTCTCAGTGATGAGCAATATCACTAAGAGCTGCTAGGTTACAATGTATAATCTTCTCGATAATGATAACACTTACAGTGTAAACCCTAAGCTGTGTTTATATAGTACACAGTTACAAGATATCTTCTAATTGATATGGAATATAATTATGTCTCCTAAAATATATCAATCAAATATCTTCTACAAGTCTTCTAGTCCTCTAACTCTTCATGCATATCTTCTTTTGTTTTAGTCCAGATCTTCTCCTGTAAATCAGCCGCATTCCTTATCTGAAGTCTTCCCGCACTTAAGTCCTGATATATATCTTCTGACATCTTAAGTTCTGATATTAAGTTCTGACTTCAGTAAGTTTTGATTTCAGTAAGTTCTGTTAAGTCATGACATCTCAAATATATCTAACATATTGCAAGTACTTTTGAACACTCTTCATTATGTTACAATTATTCCTGATAGTCCTTATTCTATATTGCAAGCACTTTGAAGTACTTAACCCTAAACCCTGATTCTTATTGATCTTGAGCGGCAAGTCTGATTTCTTGTAAACCATAGATTGTTGAATTCTTGAATACGAACCACACATATACGATACTACTCTACAAATACATATCTACCACATATTGATTCTTGATATGAGATTGCGTAACATACGACCCTTTATGCCTTGTATGATAGAAGACCAATCCTTTTAACCATTGAACCTTTGGTCTTCTGCATTTTGATTCTTTCCCTGGATGGAAAGTCAATCTTCCTGTTTACCTTATTATACCTTCAAGGTATTGTGAATCACCTTATGCTTCAAGATAAATGTTGTTTATGGTTCAGTTTATTGAATTACATTATTTATCATATTATTATTATAGAATTGGATTATTTTTAAATATGGACCAGATTCATGGTCAGACCAGATTCGTGGTCATAATAGGCCAATGTGTGCCTTGGATCCAGTATATAGAGCAAAGCTGGGAGCCTTGCTCAGGGTTAGTGTGTGACTGATCAATAGCCTAACCTTGTTTTTTAAAAATGAAAGTGAATATATGTTATTCCCTAACAATACAATAAGAATTACAGAAGGGGGTTGAATGTAATTTTGGTTCTTTTTGAGATTTTTAAAACTGTTCTAACTTAATAATATATAAGTGTTTGATTTGCAAAGTGCGGAGTGAAAGAATTATATAAATCAAAACACAAGTCTTTAAAAATTTCTGATGGATTTGAATGTATCCACCACATATATATATATATATATATATATCAAGAGAACCTTGTGAAGCTTGAATAGCTTATAGTTGCTTTTACAAGTGAACAAACAAACTACAGAGAAATTCTTAACAGTTACAGCTTTTTCTATTTCTCTTCTAAAATGTGTTTGCTTAGTTGTTTGTTCTACTAGCTATACTTGGTTTATATATCACCAATTTTACATGGTAATAAGATAGGATAATAAAACAAAACGTATCAAGTCTAACTCCATGCTGCTTCACTACTCTTTTCCAGTATATTTGAATATCTTCATAATAGCATGGAAATGGTAATGCTTCTTTGTTCTCAAAACCCTGCTAAACAGGCTGCCACATTCCTTTTGCAAACACCCAACGCATGTGACTGTGTTGTCACTGTCAACAGATATTTGAATTGATCATTCGTCGGGTACATGCTTGTTATTCGTCGGGTAGCCTTGTTGATCATCCGTCGGGTAGCTTTGTTGATCATCCGTCGGGTAGCTATTTGACACTTGACTCCATTTCATTTATTCAGAATTACAAGATATCTAATATTTATAATTAATCAACCTATTATGCATATCTACTAGTAGTCAACATGACTCATATGCTACTACAGAATCTACACAAAGTTGTTTGCAGAAATGTGCTACATTACTTATTGTTACATAAGCTGAAAGGAATATGTCCTAAGTCCAATCATGTATTAGGATTTAGGAATAACTTTTATGTAATCTGTTTTGATTTCATTGATATTAATAAAGACTTGTTTTGTTTTTATTACGGGCTTTATCTATTTAAGTGTTTAAATAAGATATACCATAGTTTAGAGTAAAGCTTTTTATGGATTATAATGAGATCATAATAGTGAGACCTAAAAAGATGATAACTCTAAACTTAAATAGTTCCTGGTCATAGGATTATTAATTGGTAATTAATAATCCGCAAAGATCGGTACATACTATGCTTGCTTCATTATGAAGGATGTCTGTTCTCATAGACATTTGTGTGGTGACACTATAGCTAGTATGTAGGTGCTTATTATAGAATAAGTTCACTGAACATGACTCGCACAGCTGAACAACTGATGGAGTTCACTCACGTGTCAGCAGTTGTTCATATAGTGATAGTTGTACAAGTATCCTTAGACTTGAGGTCATCATAGTCATCTTGTGTACACTGAACTATGCTTTGGTTTAGTTCTTAGTCTCCAGGGACAATTATTAGGGCTCTTCTGGGTATAGGAATTTATACACGAAGATAGTGTATGATCAATAAAGGATCTACCCCTTCCAGTGAAGGAAGCGAATGTTCAAGGCTGATCCACTTATGCTAGTTCAGGAATCTCTGGCCAGAGTAAATGAAATTAGAAAGGAGTTTCTAATTTGCATAGAACTACGCATAGTAAATGGTAAGCAAAGTGATTGAATTAGATAGTTTTGACACGAGATCCATGCCTTGTATTTAATCGGGACATTGTAGGGTAGAAGGAGTTTATTGTACGGTAACTATTCACTGACAGGTTCTTGGTATTCTAAGCAGTGAATTCATATTATCCGGATAGTCGCGATATGTTGAGAAGCATCACTCACGATGTAGAATAAATATGATTAATTAATTAATCATATTTAATAAATTAGAGAATTTATATAAATAATGATAAAATAGTTTTATTATTATTTATTTCTACTACCGGCTTAATATTGAACCTACAGGGTCACACCATAAAAAGAGAATGATTTAATGGTTGAGGAATTAATTAATAATGGCTAAATAATTATTTATTTGTGAAATAAATAATTAATTGGAAAATTTAATAATTGATTGAATGAGATTTAATTGATTATAAATTAATTAAGAAAAGTTCTTAATATTATTAATTAAAGGATTTAATTTTTGGAAATTAAATCAAGAGAGAGAATTATTTCTAAAGTGTTTAGAAAAAGGATTAATGATTAAAAGGTGTTTTAATTATTAATGAGAATAATAAATGGGATAATAATAATAATATTTATGGGAAAATTTCAGCTGAAAATTTTGCCTATAAATACACTATTATAGACCCTATTTTATTTGAACCCACATCAAACCCGAAAACCCAAAAAGTTTGGAAAACCCAATTCTCTCCACCTCCTTCTTCCTCCTTAACATCGTTTTCTTGGTGGATACCAGTGGAGTGCTTCACACTTGAGGAGCAACTGTTAAGGATCTCTGATCGTTGTCTCCGAATTATTTTAAAAGGTTAGATTCGATCCCTCGAATTTTTATTCACGATTTATATGCTTTTATTTGGATTTTGTATGTGTAAAAGTGTTTTTCCACGCCCCGCTGCGTTAAAAATCCAACAATGGTATCAGAGCATAGGTTGTATGCATATAGATCTGTGGTAAAAATTTCAGAATTTTATGTGCTTGTATGAATTAATTATGATTTTTACAAGTTATATTATGGATTAATTTTGTCTGATGAGAAATCGTTTCTCAGAATAATTTTGAATGTTGATCTGGGTTCTACAAGTGTTGTAGATCGTCTGGGTATTTTTTCATAATTTTATGATGTATAGATTTTTTATTATGAATTTTTGAAGTTGTTGCAATTAAATTCGTAATTAAATAATCATATATATATATATAAATTGTAAGTATGTAAATATATATATATATATATATTCTGCATATCTGTTGTTGTGCTGCTTTTGTCTGAATCTGTGATAAAAGAAAAAGGCAGACAGAAATCAGAGTTGTCAGGCGGCTGGCAGGCGAGGCGAACAGGAACCGGCGCGTGTAGCGCACGCGGGAAGGCTATTGCGCATTTGTAGAATGCGTTACACACTTTATTGGATGAAAAGGAGTGTAACGCATCACGGGAATGCGTTACAGGTCCTGTAACGCATTCCTGTAATGCGTTACAGCCCGTCTGTTGATTTTAAAATTGATTTTCTGGGAGTTTCGTAACTCCGTTTTAGGCGTGCAATATACCGTTGGATTCGTTTTTCCGAGACGGATCTAATGGAGTGATCAATTTTAGTTTATATAAAAGTTTTGAACTGTTTATATTTCCATGAAGTGTTTTAAAGCTGTTTTTGACTGTTTTTAATTGCTTTTAAATGCTTCATGTGATACATAGAGATGTATATTGCTTAGACCAATGTGCTAGATGATGTAACATGCCTACCTTGATGTTTATTCATGTTGATATATGTGATATATGCTTAGTTTATCATGCGATGATAGATTTAGGTGAACTTAAATGAACATAAGGCGTTTGTTAGACAACCTAGTATAGTGAAATTGTTTCATAACCTTAAGAATAATATTATGAATACAATCATGAGATTCTTGTGTTTGTGAAACACATAATTGAATATGAATTTTCGATATGAGAGAAAGGATGATTCTGTCAACAACAGATTTCTATCTGTAAGAAAGGGTTATTAAGTGACGCCTCTTGACAATGCTCCACCCAATCTGGGAATCGTCTGATTATTGATTATTGATTTGAAATATTTAATTTAAAAGGAAGAATCTCTTTATAATATGATTATGATTGTAACGTAATATAATCCCTCTAAAATTAAATAATATCAAGTAGTAATTGGCCAATGATATAACGGGCTTGTGTCGGTCATAGCCTTCCAACATGGTAGAAAGTAGTTCTTATTTTTGAATCATTGTCGTTTCGTGCCACAGCCGAGGGCTTTGATTTCGAAATAAGAAATACTTGTCTATTACATAGAGATGTGTACATTGAATAAGAATCTAAAGGTCGTTACGTGCCACAGCCGTGGGCCTTTGGGGACTGATTCAATTGTACGGAATGTTGGGTTTAGACTTGACTTAGAATATTGAGTTTGTCATGCCACAGCCGTGACTCAATTATTCAAGAGGCTAAAGTTTGATTAGGGAATAACATAAGATGTAATTGATAAGAGTTGTCTGCCTATTGAACATTACATGGCGTTTCGTGCCACAGCCGGGGTTGTGTGATGGAATGTAGGATCCCTATTCCTACTAGCATTATGAATGCATAATTTTTCACGTAGAGGGTTGAATAAATTAGATAAACTAGTGGGAGCCACTTATGAATAAAGACCCGATTCATATAGTGTTTTAAAATGAAATCGAATATTTGCTAAGTGTTGTTATGTGTTTATCATTTACAGATTTACTTTGTACGTTATGTCTTCTGCACTATCACTCAGGAGCATACTAGATGCTCACAAATTGACTGGTCCTAATTATGCTGACTGGCTTCGAAACTTGAGAATTGTTCTCAGGATTGAGAAGTTGGAATACGTGATTGACTCACCTAAGCCTACTGAACCTGCTAATGATGCACATAATGATGAACATGTTGTGTATCGTAAGTGGATAGATGATGCAAATGTTGCTCAATGCATCATGCTAGCTTCCATGAACATTGAGCTATAGAAGCAACATGAGCATATGGATGCTCACACTATCCTCATGCATCTACAAGAGTTGTATGATGTGGCGGGGAGGACAGCTCGATATGAGATATCGAAGGAGCTGTTCGGTTGTAGGATGTCTGAGGGATCATCTGTGAATGACCATGTACTTAAGATGATCAATTTGATTGAACGTCTTGGACAACTTGGTTTTGCCATGGATGGGGAGCTGAGCCAAGACTTGGTCTTGCAATCGCTTCCGAGTTCGTTCTCGCAGTTTGTTGTGAACTTTCACATGAATAAGTTGGATGTCAGCCTGCCTGAACTCCACAACATGTTGAAGACTGCGGAATCGAATTTTCCCCCTAAGAAGAGTTCTATTCTTCTAATTGGTGAAGGTTCCAATCCTAAGAAAAGGAAGAGGAACTCTTCCAAGAAGAAGAAAGTAGGTGAGAAAATGCCGGTTCCACCAAAAGCTGAAGACCCCGAGAGCAAAATTATTTGCTTTGACTGTAACAAGGTGGGGCACTGGAAGAGGAACTGCAAGGTTTACCTTGCAGAAATGAAGAAGAAGAAGGGTAGTGAGACTACCGCTTCTGATTCAGGTATGTTCATGAAAGAAGTGAATATGTCATTTAATCAAATTTCTACTTGGGTATTAGATACCGCCTGTGGTTCTCAAATCTGCAATTATTGCAGGGACCAAGGAGAAGTAGGACTCTTGAGGAAGAGGAGGTGATTCTACTGATGAGAAATGGAGCAAGAGTTGCTGCTGTAGATGTAGAATCATTTCATTTGCATAGGCCTACGGGCAAGACTATTGTTTGAAATAATTTTTATTTTGTTCCCTCGATTGTGAGGAATATTATTCCCATGTTAGACTTGGATGGATTTTTCATTTATTATTGAGAATAATGAATGTTATATTCTTAGAAATAATATTCTTTATGGACGTGGTACTTTAAATAATGGTCTGTATATATGTGACATAATTTGCTTCAGATTGAACAAACTAATAAAAGAAAAGGGATGATGAAAATCTCACTTTATAGTGGCACTGCAGTCTCCATTTAGTGGACATGGAGAAAGGGCTGCAAATTTGCTAGGAATGGTACACACAGATGTATGTGGACCAATGTCTACGCAAGCCATGGGTGGATTTTCATACTTCATTACTTTCATGGATAATAGATCTAGATTCGGATATGTGTTTGATGAAACACAAGTCTGAGGCCTTTGAAAAGTTCAAAGAATATAAGTATGAAGTGGCGAGACAACCAAACATAGTATTATATATCTTCGATCAGATCGAGGTGGTGAATACTTTAATGGAGTGTTTCTAGATTATCTCAAAATAAATGGTATAGTCTCCCAGTGGACTCCTCCAGATTGGTATCTGAAAGGAGAAATCGAACTTTGTTAAACATAGTTCGGTCCATGATGAGCTATGCAAATCTTCCAGTATTCCTATGGGGTTATGCATTGGAAACCTCAGCATATTTACTGAATAAGGTGCCTTCCAAATCTGTTCCTCAAACTCCGTATGAGATATGGAAAGTAAGGAAACCGAGTCTTAAACACGTTAAGATTTGGGGATGTCTAGCTTATGTCAAGAATGTTGACCCAGATAAGCTGGAATATCGATCCGTAAAATGTAGTTTTGTGGGATATCCTAAAGAGACTTTAGGGTATTACTTTTACACCGATCATCGGGTGTTTGTCTCCAGACATGCTACCTTCTTGGAAAAGGAGTTTATCCTTGAAGGAAACAGTGGGAGCAAAATTGAACTTGATGAAGTTCAAGAAGCACAAACTACTACGGATCAAGTGGAAACACCTGTTCTGACTGAACAACCTTTTGTGGAACAACCCATTCATAGGTCAGGGAGAGTGTCTCGCCAACCTGAGAGGTAATATGGCCTTGTCATTGAGAATGACAATGAGTTGTCGATCATTGATGATGACGACCCTGTGACCTATAATGAGGCTAAGAGTAGTGTTGACTCAGAGAAATGGCATAGTGCCATGAAATCCAGAATGGAATCTATGTATACGGTATACAAAAGATAGATTATAGCAGATGGCCAGGTGGAGACCTTTAAGGCCAGGCTTGTGGCAAAAGGATTCAAACAAAGGCAATGGATTGACTTTGATGAAACCTTTTACCTATAGCCCTGTTATAATCAGTTCGGATTTTGCTTGCGATTGCTGCTTACTATGACTATGAGATCTGGAAAATAGCCAGATGGTTTTCTTTCCAAGAGAAATGAAAACCTAGTGTGTAAGATATTGTGAACCATATATGGTTTAAAGCAAGCTTCTCGAAAGATGGAACATTCGTTTTGATGAGACAATCAAAGAGTTTGATTTTATCAAAAACGAAGATGAACCATGCGTCTACAAAAAGGGTTAGTGGGAGCGCGGTAACATTTCTTGTATTGTATTGAAATAGAGTCGACACACATAACAACATAGCAGACCCACTCACAAATCTACTTTATGAAAGTCACTTTGATCGTCATAAAGACAAGATGGGTATTAGATACCAGAGTGATTGGCTTTAGTACAAGTGGGAGATTGAAAGGAATATGTCCTAAGTCCAATCATGTATTAGGATTTAGGAATAACTTTTATGTAATCTGTTTTAATTTCATTGATATTAATAAAGGCTTGTTTTGTTTTTATTACGGGCTTTATCTATTTAAGTGTTTAAATAAGATATACCATAGTTTAGAGTAAAGCTTTTTATGGATTATGATGAGATCATAATAGTGAGACCTAAAAAGATGATAACTCTAAACTTAAATAGTTCCTGGTCATAGGATTACTAACTGGTAATTAATAATCCGCAAAGATCGGTACATACTATGTTTACTTCATTATGAAGGATGTCTGTTCTCATAGACATTTGTGTGGTGACACTATAGCTAGTATGTAGGTGCTTATTATAGAATAAGTTCAATGAACATGACTCGCACAGCTGAACAACTGATGGAGTTCACTCACGTGTCAGCAGTTGTTCACATAGTGATAGTTGTACAAGTATCCTTAGACTTGAGGTCATCATAGTCATCTTGTGTACACTGAACTATGCTTTGGTTTAGTTCTTAGTCTCCAGGGACAATTATTAGGGCTCTTCTGGGTATAGGAATTTGTACACGAAGATAGTATATGATCAATAAAGGATCTACCCCTTCCAGTGAAGGAAGCGAATGTTCAAGGCTGATCCACTTATGCTAGTTCAGGAATCTCTGGCCAGAGTAAATGAAATTAGAAAGGAGTTTCTAATTTGCATAGAACTACGCATAGTAAATGGTAAGCAAAGTGATTGAATTAGATAGGTTTGACACGAGATCCATGCCTTGTATTTAATCGGGACATTGTAGGGTAGAAGGAGTTTATTGTACGGTAACTATTCACTGACAGGTTCTTGGTATTCTAAGCAGTGAATTCATATTATCCGGATAGTCGCGATATGTTGAGAAGCATCACTCACGATGTAGAATAAATGTGATTAATTAATTAATCATATTTAATAAATTAGTGAATTTATATAAATAATGATAAAATAGTTTTATTATTATTTATTTCTACTACCGGCTTAATATTGAACCTACAGGGTCACACCATAAAAAGAGAATGATTTAATGGTGGAGGAATTAATTAATAATGGCTAAATAATTATTTATTTGTGAAATAAATAATTAATTGGCAAATTTAATAATTGATTGAATGAGATTTAATTGATTATAAATTAATTAAGAAAAGTTCTTAATATTATTAATTAAAGGATTTAATTTTTGGAAATTAAATCAAGAGAGAGAATTATTTCTAAAGTGTTTAGAAAAAGGATTAATGATTAAAAGGTGTTTTAATTATTAATGAGAATAATAAATGGGATAATAATAATAATATTTATGGGAAAATTTCAGCTGAAAATTTTGCCTATAAATACACTATTATAGACCCTATTTTATTTGAACCCACATCAAACCCGAAAACCCAAAAAGTTTGGAAAACCCAATTCTCTCCACCTCCTTCTTCCTCCTTAACATCGTTTTCTTGGTGGATACCGGTGGAGTGCTTCACACTTGAGGAGCAACTGCTAAGGATCTCTGATCGTTGTCTCCGAATTATTTTAAAAGGTTAGATTCGATCCCTCGAATTTTTATTCACGATTTATATGCTTTTATTTGGATTTTGTATGTGTAAAAGTCTTTTTCCACGCCCCGCTGCGTTAAAAATCCAACATAAGCTATTCACCCGGTGGATATCAATTAGTCATCCGTCGGGACTATATTGAATCATCTGTCGGGACTATAATTGATCATCTATCGGGTGCTACAAAATTCACTAAGTTAAATCTACTAAGGTGTTTTGTTTAGCTTATCATCAAGTACACAACATATTCCTAACAATCTCCCCCAATTTATGACTATTGGAATTGTAGCCATAAATTAAGGGAAACTTGATGATAACAAAACACTCTAAAAATACAGATTGAAAAATAGTAGATAAAACTGATAAGTGCTATAATTTACTGAAAATTGAACAATACAAAGTTCACAAAGAAATTGCTCACAATAATTATCAAGGTGCTCCTCTAGTCTGAGCAGATAGATCTATTTCCTTGATTGTCTGGATTTCTTTCCAAGCCTTCTGTTGTTTTCTTCAATCTGGTTCTGGAGTTGTCTGTGGAATTCAAGTTCATCAGCTTTTGAGAGATTTAGCATTTCCTGCATTTCCAAAAGAGTCTTATTGCTAGAGATGCTCAATTGGTCCTCCAATCTGAAGAATCTTCTAACTCATTTTTCATCCCTGAATTCCATCAGCCAATAGGGCCTCAGATGTACTCTCTTTTCTGTAAAGGGAATAGATAGAGTTTTTGGAAGTGCATCTTTGGCTCTAGTACTCCTCAACTCCTCAATCTTCTTTAGAACTAGTCTTCTTGCAGTCACATTGTACCCAAAGTTATTTTTGAATGAAGAGTAGACCTTTATCAAAACAGACTGACTTTCTAGAAAAATCATGTTAAGTGGTCATATGATCTCTCTTCCTCCCTTGTATATTTGAATACCAGCCTTTCAGGGAGATGTCTGTGAGCATCAATTCCTCTAACTTCATCCAATTCATCTAAGTAAAGGTGTCAGAAAATTCCTTGATGTCATAGATGTACAAAATGTCTCCCTTGTTGACTGTAGATTTAGCTTTGATTGGGGTCTTGGATTTGAGAATCACAGGCTTCACTTTCTTGTTTGCTCTTTTCTTTGTCTTCTTTGGCTTTTTGAAGATAGAAAAATTTAGCTCAGGAATTGGTAGACTATCCCAGTCTACTGGCTCATCCTTAGGAATTATGGGCTCACCATGAATGTTCCTTGTTGGATCCATCACTTTGAATTCTTCAAATACCACAGAGGGTTTTGATTTGTGAGTTGTAGTTGTAGGCTTTTTGGGAATTTGGTCTTCCTTTTCCTCATCATTAAAGTCCAATTTTCTCTTGGAATGAAGCTTGTATCTAAATTTTCTTTTCTGTTGTGGTTCCTGTTGCATTTTGTAATCTTGAGGTTCAGCAATCACACATGGTTGTGCAAAGATCTCAGTTGAATTCTTCACAGCCTGAAGTTTGGCTAAGATAGCAGCTTGCTCCTTCTTTTGTTTGAGCTTCTTAGCATCTAAGGCAGCTTGCTTCTTTTCTTGCCTTATTCTCTCTTTCTCTTCCCTTTTGGCTTCTACAAACTGAGGGTGTCCAGCCACCACACATATCTCTTTACCATTTCTGTAGATCTTTGCAATTATCTTTTTAAGTGCTGAATCTGCTGGATCCTTATAAAATGTAATTGACCTAGCCAATAGCTTCTTCTCATCTGGCCTAGGTGTCTCATACACAGTATCCATAGGATTTTTTTCTGAGAACTTGGAGTAGTTTCTTTTAGGCTTTATGATGACATTTGCTTTTGGAGGTTTTATGCATGAAGTTTGACCCTTTTCCATATAGTTCATACTTATGTCATTCACAGAGATTTTCATGACTTGAGAGTGATGACTGAAGACTTTATCTGGTTTCTGAATTGGCCCAAACTTTTGTTGTATATTTGCATCTATCTTTCTCCATTTTTCTTCTAGTTACTTCTTTATAGCTGTAACATCAAGCATCTTAGGATTTGACTTTGACTCAAGCTTTTCAGCTGCTATTTGGATTAGATCAATGCTATCCAATACTGGTGGCTTTGGGAAAGTAATTGTTGGCACAATCACTTTGCTGACTTGTATGTTTAGCTGTAGCTCCCCCTTACTTGAGCCTTTCTCCCCCTCACCCTTACTTGAGCTTTTCTCCCCCTTTTTGTTATCATCAAGTAGAGTGGAGGATGAAGATTGTGCAACCACTAGTTGTTGTAGCAGTTGAGTTTGCTGAGCTTGATGTAGATGTATAGCTGTTAGAGAAGCTTCCATTGCAGTCATTCTGGTATCTAAGGAATCTATCTTTGTGGCAAGATCAGAATTCTTCCTGAGTTGTCTCTTGATATCAAGCATTCTAGCATTTAGAAGTTTAGCATCCAATCTTTCAGTAATGTACTTCTTCATTTGCTCAACCTCATTTTTGGTATAAGAGACATCCTGACTGGTTTGAAAACCTTAGATTTTTTGTAGCTGCAGAGAGGCCAGGTATGCTTGTAGGAGCTTCTTGGTGCTAGCATTGGTTGTTGATTGCAGAGCAAATTGTGTCTGGCAGATGAGTTGAATGAGGGTTTTCTTGAAATAATGTTCATCATATTGCTTTGAAAATGCCCAAGATGGCAGTACATATCTGGAGCTAGGGCCTACTCCTCCCCCTATGTCCAGTGACTCTCCTTCACTAGCATCACCCCCATCACCAAAGAATTCAGCTGACCCACCAGTTTCATAATCTATGTCATCATCAGCTGTAGAGGGAATAGCTGTGATGGCATCTTTTGCTCTTTGCATGGATTCAGTAGTGTGCACCAGATTCAATATCCTTTCTGCATTTTCATTGCCATGTCCAGCCAAAAGTTGATATGCTGGAACAGGATGAGTAAATGCCTCAGCATCTAAAGAGATGAAACTTATAGTCTCTCAATTTCTGCATCATTGGCATTCATTGACTCACTAGCAATCCAATCTTATTCCTCCTGTACCTGCATTTCTCTCAATTTCTCTCTCTTTTTGTATCAAGGGCTCCCCTTGGCTCCCCACCCTCACACCCTCACCTTCACCATCTAAGGTGGGACTCCTCTCACTCACTTTTTCCAGTCCTGAAGAAATGGACTGCATTTGTTCACTCTTTTTCTCTCCATTTTCCTGGGAGCAACCTAAACTCTCACTCAAATCACTCCCTTCCCTCAGTCCTAAGAATGATTGCACTACTACTAAGTCTTCTACAATTGTGAGAATTGAAGAAACTTGAAATTGTGCAGAGACACCCGACGAATGAGGAAAATCCATCGGGTTAGTAGTATGGCTATCTGACGGATGACTGCTGTTAGGCTTATCCGTCGGGATACAATCACTACTCGACGGATGATGAATATCCATCGGGATAGTAGAAATGAAAGAGTTTGGAGTGGAGACTATTGTAGACTCTGTGTAGATTGATGAAAATTTTGGCACAGATGTCTCAACAATCTCAGAAAGGAATGGTAAATGAGCCAACAAATCATCTAAAAGATGATGCTCACTTACATGGATTTTTGGCTTCTCCAAGAGAGTTAAAGATGGTGAATTTGGAAGTGATGTATTGATCATGTCAACATCCAGTGAGTGTATGGGAGAATTTGGTGTATCAGGTGCTTCAATTGTGAGAGATTTTGGCTGTGACTCCACATTTATTGGAGCCACATAAACCTGACTTTGAGAAGGTGCAGTGACTAGGTCTTTAGCACCAGTTTGCACTAAGTGTGTGCCCTGTACATCCCCAACGGTTTTTGGTTTCTTCTTTCTGATATAGGTTTGGGGTGAGCTTGTGTCCCTTACCCTATTGGCCTGTGCTCTTGGCTGAGAGCTTTGTTCAATAGTCACATCCTTTTGGGAGGATGTAACTAGTAATGAGCTTAAATCCTTTTTAAGCATTGCAGTTTGTTGAGAAACTGCAGTGTGGCTAGGCTGGGAAACACTCATCTCTCTAACCTTATTCTTAGGGCTTCTTTGATTTTCACCCTGTCCCTCACCTTTCTCACCCTCCTTCACACTCCCCTCTTTAGGTTTAGTAGATTTTACAACTAATTTCTTTTGAAAGAAATCAGAGGGGGCTTTCTTAGCTTTGGATTTTGGAATTTTAGTTTTGGCAGCTTGGGTAGGCATCTGTTTGGTCATTGGCACAGATGACATAGCTACACTAGAAGGCAAAGAAATGTGTGAGGTTGGAAGAGTAGAGACAGAAGAAATTACCTCACTTACCTGAGGTCCCTCCATTACTGGAAAATAGTATAAGGGCACCTCCTTGTGATGATTTCCTCTATTAAAAATCTGTAATAATCCTTCTTTCTTGAACCCAACAATTCAGCTTGTTGGTTGGGTTCTCAATCACAATATTCTCAATAAGATGGTTAGCAGGTGTAATAACCCCAAAATTTTCAACTTTTTGTAACCCTTGTGAATAGTGTTTTAGCTGAATGAGAAAACTTTTCACGCCACACTATGTAGGGGTTCTGTTATGGATATTCTGGGATATTATTAGTACTCTATGAAGTATATAAGTGTATGTAAAGATCGTCAGAATCCAATTCCGAACACTTTGGTTTTTCCCGGAAATCCACAAGATACGGAGAGAATTGAGTATAAGGTAACATGATAAAAAGGATTTAAATTAAAGGATTATAATAGAGGATCATAAAAAGGAATATAATGTATTGAGAAAGGTTAAGGGAACCTAAGTAATAAGATCCCGGGTGTGATCCTTCAAACGATAAACGAGAACGAAAGTTAAGCGAACCGTATAGCAGATCAGCGGTCATTAGGCAAACGATTAGGAAGTTAATCAAAGGGATTAGTGGGAATGATGTCATCCAACCAATAGAAAGAGGACAAGGAAGGGAGGATGACATCATGAGGATGACATAAGCATGACATGGGAAGGAAGGAGGTGTGGTAGCTTTGTAACCACACAATTTCAAGGGCAAGAAGGTAATTGACTAAATCAAATACAAAACAAGTCAACCAAGCCAAGTAAAAATCATTCTCATCAAAAAATCAAAAAGCAACCAAGGCATTAGTTCTTCATTGCTCTCGGCTTTCTTACTTTTTAAAGGCAAGATTTTTCAAAATCCAAGATCCAAGCTTCCTAAATTGGTAAGATAATTCCCTAATCATCTTCATGCTTAGTTAGGACTATATCATGAGTTTAAGCCATTAATTCTTTCTCAATCTTCTTCATTTAATCAAAGAAGAAGACAATGAATAGTGTTTTCAAGTTTTTAACTTGAACTTTTTCTTGTTTTTCTTGAAGATCCAAGCATTCTTAAGACTTCTCCAAGCTTCTTAAGGCTTCCTAGCTCCACCCACCACTTTAAGGAAGGTATACCATCTCCAAACCCTAGATTCCTATATATTATAAGATGATTTTGATTAGTGGGTTGATATTGTAGCTTGTTGTTATGATTTAGAGTTTGGGATTTGGAATGGTAGTGAAATGGAATGGTAATTGTTGTGGTTTTGATTTAAAGGAACTTAAGTATGATTAAAGTTAAGTTTAGGCATAAGTATGAATGATTAAATTGAATTGGTTGGGGTTGTTATGATGTGATAAGGATGGATGTTGGTTGTATGTTGGATTTGAGGTTGGTTTGTGGTTGGTTTTGTATGGTTTAAAATTTGGAAATCGCGTAAACATAGCCGTCGTAACGTCCGATTTTCTTTGGACTGTTTTTGTGCATAGCATTAGGACCCGAGAACCCCCTTCTAGATTATGACCACTGCCATGTTTAGATAGCTCATGTTACGAGCTTCGTTTTGATATGTAGTTCGTTCGATTCCGATGCACGGTTTAGGAGAAACGACCGTTTCAAGTAACGGCGTTTCGCGAACGAAACTTTTTCCCTCGCCTTACTTTGAAATGTAGGTTAAAGACCAAAAAGGGTTAATTAATGTATGAAACATTTATGGTAAGTGTGTTAGGCAGTTGGTAAGACATTCGCGAAGGAATCGCTTTAAAACTCGTAAAGGTTAAATTATTAAAAATGGTGGAGCCGCGGGTACCCGAGTGACTTAAGCAAATCAGTGAGCGCAAAACAAGCGTTAGAGTCTAAGTTAGTTAAAGTATAGATTTACAAGTGATTTTGGTTTAATTCCAACTTACTTGTTGTTTATAGGATATCAGACTCGTCCCGAGCCTTTCTCACCCCCAAGTCGCTCAGGCAAGTTTTCTACCCGTTATACTGTTGTTGTGATGTAAACATTTGTATATGCATTATCTTGTGATAAGTGCATGATTGTTATTAGCAATTCTTGCGATATATTGTAGCATGTGATATGGTATATATGCATGCCTATTTCATATTCTTGAAATATATATCTGTTGGTTCAGTTGATAATACCTATGCTAGAGGATAGCGGTATCTTGCATATACCCTTAGTGTAGGGACCCAAAGGTGAAAACATTTTCTAAAACCGGGAGTCGAGGATCCCGAGTAGATTTTGTATATATATGGATATGGATATATATATATATATATTTATATATATATATGGTTATAGTTTTCCAAACTATTAATCGAATAAGGTTTATTCGATAACTTTAAACTTTATTTTATTTAATGAATATTATTACGAATATTTATTCGAGGACTTATGACTCCTTTTATTTTATTATTTGAATATTATTTGAATATTCATTCGAGGACTTATGACTCAGTTTATATTATTTAATGAATATTATTTGAATATTCATTTGAGGATCTATGACTCCGATTATTTGCTGAGATATATTCTGTATTTTATTAAAGAATAATGTTTCGATAATCAAACTTATTTTCGATTATTCAAATGAAGATAATACTTTCATATAAGTATATCCTTGGTTATTTAATACTCGTTTCAAGTATAAATTTTAATACTTCTACTTCAATTATTTTTATAAAGATTATTCTTTATGGGAATATTATTTAATTAATAATATTCAGTCATTTTCTAAATATTCTGGGGACTGATTTACTTCATTAAATCAGCTTTACTCCAAACACTCTATAAAGTGTTTTCGAGTCTTCAAAATGATTTTTAAAAGTTAGAGCGGATCCCAAAACTCATTTTTATATTTAAGATCTTCCTTTTTAAGGGGATTTAAATACTCGCTTAAAACCTGAGGGATCCGGCTCTGTGGTGTATTTTATATTCGCAACAAGGTTGCAGTTTTGGTAAATGAATTGATTACTTACCCAACGTTCGGGAAGTAAGTCCATCTATTGAGTCGGCATAAGCAACATGGGCTCAGTGGGCGTCCATGATAGTGTAAGTGGCTCAGTGGGAGTCCATCAAATGCATAAGTGGCTGAGTGGCAGTCCAGCATAGGTCCTAATGCGGCCAGGGTGATGACCAGTGGGGAATTCGTCCATCTACTAGTAGAAAAGGTTACTAATGGGTATCTTTGCCTGATCAGCAAGATATCTGGTTTATGCCAAAATTCTTTTCCTTTCCAAAATTCATTGGATGTTTCAAACTCTGTTCATACTTTACATAACAGAGGTTCCAGGAAATGTTTTAGAGATATATATATGTGGATATATATATATCGGGACTAAATAAAGTATCTCATAACTTTTTCATTCAATAATATTTCAAAGATTGAATCTATTCAAGTCTTAACTTGTGGTCTCATCTATGGGATGTTTTTCTTAAAACTTATAATACTTTGAACGGTGGTAGTTCAAGTAGCTTTATAAATGATATAAGTGTGGTGAAGTATTGGTAACTTCATTCCTTGTTTTTACATTATATCTAGTAAGTAATTATCTTACACACGATAAAGATTCTAGTGAGTATCCATTTAGATACTTATATTATTGTTATCACTATGTATTATCTTGCGAGCTGTAAGGCTCACTCTTGATTTATTTCTTCATCACACAACAACAGTTAGGAGAGATGGCCAGACTCCAGCAGACCCAGCGCAAGCGCGTGGGAAGCGCCCCGCGTCTTCCCGATGATGTTGTAGTTGCTATAGCTGCAGAGGTAGATCCATTGTAGTTCAGACCATCTACTTTTGAGAATCAAATTATGTATAATTATAACTTGTGGCAGATAATGGCAATTAACTGTAAATTATCAAGTAATCATTTTGGGTTGTAATAATTTTAAATTGTGGATTCAAAGACTTGTACTTATTTCAATTTCATCTCTGAGACTATAACGGGTTGTGGTGTGTGTTAGTATGGGGTCACAACATGAGGTTATTTATTATTATTAAGTGAAGTGATATTGTGGAAAGAAAGACCGTGACAACCCGGATCCCCGACCCCGGATCTGGGGGTGTTACAGAAATGGTATCAGAGCTAAGCGTTATAAACCTCAGAGATGATGCGACGATATAATAACAAACTCACAAAGATAATAAGAACTCTTTCCAAGTTCATGGTCGGACTACTTAAAGTAGTGCTGACAGTTAAAACCCTTACGGGAACCCTTATAAGTATCATGATAGTAACTTAGCTCGTTTAATGTGTAGGCGCCTGAGATAGAGGACCCAGAGATGTTCGAGCGTGAGCATGATGAGGCATTGCTAGATGTTGAGGATCAGGAGGAGCCTGAGATGGAGGAGGACCCCTCAGAGGAGTCAGAGACAGAGGTTATTGCTATTACAGATGAGGAGGACCCGGATGAGGTCTCAGTAGCTGAGGAGCGTGTTGGATCTATGGTAGTGTATGCTGGTATCCCTTTACCCACACTTCCGGTGGTCAGAGCCCCTACCCCTCCACCACTATCTTGGATTCCTGATGATGACAGCTCAGAGACCCATACTTCCGAGCCTAGGCAGACCGAGGAGGCACCCTCAGCGGCTCCGGATTCACCACCTCTTGACCCTACCCACAGGCAGTCTTCGTTAGCTCATGGATATGTTCAGGATGTATTGAGGACCCGAGTGGCTGTTGCCGAGGGCCGACTAGATGAGGCCAGGAGGGAGTTGGATGCAGAGAGGGCGGGTAGGCGTACCCGAGCTTATGAGACTAGGGCTTCTATACCCCGATCCTTGAGGAGGGAGCTTACGGGGATAGAGCTCATGTCCCGAGCGAGACTCAGATCTCTCCAGGGGGACAGGCATGGTAGGATCTCCAGGCGGCAGGCCGACTATATCTTCCGTCATGTGATGGAAAGGGTTTGGGAGCTGACCCGCTCCGGTGTGTGATTCAGGATTGATGATGGAATAGTCTAGTTGTCTAGTTAGCCGAGGCCTTAGTAAGAGCCAATTTTCCGGGATAGTTGACTTGTATATAGCATCCCTTTTTCTGACTAGACAGATAGACTCTTGTGTATCACTTTTGGGACAGATGACTGTAGCACTGTTGTACTTTTGACCAGATCAAACTATGTATTCTCGCATTATGTATATATTTGTTTCCTTTCAGTTCAGTTCCATAGTGACGGGATCACTGTTTTATCATTATTATTACTGCCCTTCGTATTAGAACTTTCTTAAAATAATAGAATTACGATATACGTTCTCCCCATTATAAGAGCGGTGCAAGGCACAATATTGTATATGATTGTGACCTAACGTTGAATTTTCCCAATAATTGTTTTTATTGTTATCAGAATCATGCCGCCAAGAAAGATTGGAACTAGGGCGAACCCTGGATCTGAGGACCAGGGAAGCCATAATCAGGACAATAGAAACCAAGAACACAGTGAAGAGGAAGATGAGGATTATGTGGAACAGGATGACTCCCTGTATGAAAAGGAAGAGGAAACATATGATGTTGAGGGATTTGAGATAGAGGCTGAAGAAGGAGAAACCGAGGTTGAGCAACCAGTACCAAACCCAGGCATGGATCCCATGAGCCAGTTCATGCAACTCCTAAGGCAGAATTTGGAACGTCAACCCAACCCACCCCCTCAAGGAAGTAACAATGCTGTGGCAAACTCTTTCAGGGCTTTTAAGTCCCTTAAGCCCCCTGAGTTCCACGGATCAGCCGACCCAGTTGAGGCAAGGGCATGGTTAAAGGAAATGGAGAAATCTTTTGAGATTTTGAGTACCGAGGAGGCACAGAAGACTGTATTTGCTACCTACCTTCTGAAAGGAGAAGCTAACTACTGGTGGGAGGCCAAGAAAAATATGGAGACAGATGCTATTATAACCTGGGAGAGATTTAGTCAGTTGTTTCTGGGAAAGTATTTCCCGAGGTTTATGGAAAACCAGATGGAGCTCAAGTTCTTGGAGCTAAAGCAGAATAACTTGTCTGTAGCAGAGTACGAGGCGAAATTTACTGAGTTATCAAGGTTTGTGCCGGAGTTTGTGAGCACCGAGGAAAAGAAAGCTAGGAGGTTTCAGCAGGGACTGAAACCGTGGATTCAGAATAGGGTGGTAATCCTTGAGCTTACGGACTATGCCACTCTGGTGCAAAAGGCAACGATTGTAGAAGTTGGAAGTGAACAGATGCAGAAGGAAAGAGAGGAGAAAGGAATAAAGAGGAAAAGTATGAGCATGGGTGGAGGTTCCGCAGGAAGGAGCTTCCCAACTAGATTTAATCGAGGAGCAGTGTCCCTACCAGGAAGGAACACTGGGTTTAAGCGGCCAATGAGTGTGAGTGTGAGCCAGGGCGGCCAGAAGTCAAGAATGTCCTATTCCAACCAGTCTCGACCCCCATTGCCAGCCTGTAACATATGTGGAAGGAATCACACTGGGGAGTGTAAAGGAAGGCCAGTAACCTGTTTTAAGTGCGGTCGGGAAGGCCACTATTCAACTAAGTGCCCATCATCAATCCCTGCCGTCATTCCAACCACCACTTGTCATCAGTGTGGACGCCCGGGTCATTGGAAGAAGGAATGCCCAATGAACAAACCAGCAGCTTCGGGAGCAAGCAAGGCTGCTTCTAATAAGCCACCTACTGCGAGGACTTTCAACATGACAGTCCAGGATGCTATGAAAGATTCAGATGTGATAGCAGGTACCCTTTCTCTAAATTCAGTCAGTGCAAATGTTTTATTTGATTCGGGAGCAACTAAATCTTTTATATCAAAGGACCTTGCGCGTAAGTTAAGACTTAAGGCTGAACCCTTGATAGAACCCTTACAAGTAGAAATATCCAATCATGAAATTATTCCTGTTAACCAGATTCACCCCGCCTGTGAGATAGGCATAGGGGAGCAATCTTTCAGTGTTGATCTGATTCCTTTTAAATTAGGGGAGTTTGATGTGATTTTGGGAATGGACTGGCTATCTAGCAACGATGCTCAGATAGACTTTAAAGGGAAGAAAGTTAAGTTAAATATCCCCGGGAAGAAAGAAGTTATATTTAGAGGAAAGAGGCAGACGCAGAAATTTTTGACTATGGCCCAGGCCAAAAGGATGCTACGAAAAGGAAGTGAGGCTTACCTAGCCTATGTGGTGGACACGCAGAAGGAGGTGCCCAACTTACAAGATATTCCAGTAGTCAACGAATTTGAAGATGTATTCCCACAAGACCTTCCAGGATTACCACCCGATAGAGTGATTGAATTTGCTATTGAGTTGGCCCCAGGGACGGCGCCAGTTTCAAAAGCACCTTACCGGTTAGCCCCGTTAGAAATGAAGGAATTAGCTATCCAATTGCAGGAACTCTTGGATAAGGGTATGATAAGACCCAGTGTGTCTCCGTGGGGAGCACCAGTTTTATTTGTTAAGAAGAAAGATGGGAGCATGAGGTTGTGCATAGACTATCGAGAGTTGAACAAGCTAACCATAAAGAACAGGTACCCATTGCCTAGAATAGACGATCTGTTCGACCAGCTAAAGGATGCTGTTTATTTTTCCAAGATCGACCTGAGAACTGGATATCACCAACTAAAGATTAAACCCGAAGATATTTCCAAGACAGCGTTCCGTACCAGGTATGGGCATTATGAGTTCTTGGTAATGTCCTTTGGATTAACCAACGCCCCAGCGGCTTTCATGGATTTAATGAATAGAGTATTTAAGAAGTACTTGGACAAGTGTGTGATAGTTTTTATCGATGATATTTTGATCTACTCAAGGACTGAGGCAGAACATGCAGAGCATTTGAGGATAGCTCTAGGAATACTCAGAGAGGAGCAGTTATATGCTAAATTCTCGAAGTGTGAATTCTGGCGGAATGAAGTACAGTTTTTAGGACATGTGATCAATAAAGAAGGAGTATTGGTTGACCCCTCCAAGATAGAGGCGGTCTCAAATTGGGAAAGGCCAACCACACCCACAGAGGTAAGGAGTTTCATAGGATTGGCCGGCTACTATCGTAGATTTGTACAGGACTTTGCGAAGATCGCAGCCCCTTTGACACGACTTACTCGTAAGACAGAGAAGTTTGAATGGACGGAGAAATGCGAGAACAGTTTTCAGGAATTAAAGAAAAGGTTGATAACGGCTCCGGTATTGGCATTGCCGGACGGAAAAGGAGATTTTGTGATATATAGTGACGCGTCGCACAAAGGATTAGGATGTGTGCTTATGCAGCACGGTAGAGTTATTGCGTATGCGTCGAGACAATTGAAGGAATACGAGGTTAGATATCCTGCTCATGACCTTGAGCTCGCGGCAATAGTATTTGCTTTAAAAATTTGGAGGCACTACTTGTATGGAGAGAAGTGCGAGATTTTCACAGACCATAAGAGCCTCAAGTACATATTTACGCAGAAAGAGCTCAACATGCGCCAGAGGAGATGGTTAGAACTAATCAAGGACTATGATTGTGAGATTCTCTATCATCCAGGGAAAGCCAATGTGGTGGCTGATGCCCTTAGTAGAAAGGAAAGACTCAGAATGATAACGACTTCGGAAGAGTTGATAAGGGATTTTGAGAAAATGGAAATAGAAGTAAAGGTAATCGGAACCGGAACTGAAAAGCTTTTTGAGATCTCAATGCAGCCAGAGTTATTGGAAAAGATCAGATTGTGCCAGGAGAAAATAATGAATGAAGGCAGAGAGTCAATGACTGGAGAGGAGATCCATACTGAAAAAGATGATAAGGGGATAATGAGGTACTCCTACCGAATTTGGGTTCCGAATGTTCAAGAACTTAAAGATGAGATTTTGGATGAAAGCCATAGTTCAAGGTATTCCATTCACCCAGGAAGTACCAAGATGTATAGGGATTTGAAGGAATATTACTGGTGGCCCAACATGAAGAGGGACGTAGCAGAATGGGTAAACAAGTGTTTGACTTGCCAAAGAGTAAAGGCAGAGCACCAGAGACCCAGTGGACTTTTGCGACCCCTGGAGATTCCCGAATGGAAATGGGAACGGATAGCGATGGATTTTGTTGTAGGCTTGCCAAGGACGAAAGCCAATTACGACACCATTTGGGTAATTATAGACCGACTGACAAAGTCAGCTCATTTCATTCCTATCAATGAGAGATACACAGTCGATAGACTGGTGGACATTTACCTTAAGGAAATAGTGACGCGACATGGAGTCCCAGCGTCCATTATCTCAGACCGAGACCCCAGGTTCAACTCCAGATTTTGGAGGAGCTTTCAGGAATGTGCGGGGACCAAGTTAAATATGAGTACCGCGTACCATCCCCAAACGGATGGACAGAGTGAAAGGACCATCCAGACACTAGAGGATGTGTTGAGAGTCTGTGCAATAGACCTTAAAGGAAGTTGGGATGATCACTTGCCGTTGATCGAGTTTTCTTATAACAATAGCTTTCATGCTAGCATCGGAATGCCGCCTTATGAGGCCCTGTACGGAAGAAGGTGTCGATCTCCCTTATACTGGGATGAAGTAGGAGAGCGGAAGATGCTCGGACCCGAAGTGGTCCAAAGGACCAAAGATATAGTGGATCTTATCAGAGGGCGACTTGTAGCAGCCCAAGACAGACAAAAGAAATATGCAGACCTAGCCCGAAAGGACAAGGAATATGAAGTAGGGGACTTAGTACTGCTGAAAGTATCCCCTTGGAAGGGATTAATGAGGTTCGGAAAGAAAGGAAAACTAAGCCCAAGATACATTGGACCTTTTGAGATATTAAGACGGATTGGAAAGTTAGCTTACGAGCTAGCCCTACCCCCTAATTTGCAACAAGTTCATAATGTGTTCCATGTGTCAATGCTAAGGAGGTATCATCGGGATGCCAGGCACATAGTGGAGTACGAGCAGGTGGATATGCAGCCAGATCTAACTTACGTGGAGAAGCCAGTAAGGATTATGGATAAGAAGGAGCAGGTGCTTCGGAACAAAGTGATCAAGCTAGTCAGAGTACTATGGCAGAATCATAATGTGGAAGAATCAACTTGGGAACTAGAGAGCACAATGCTAGAAAAGTACCCCCATTTGTTTTCTGTTTGATTCCGGCACGGAATCCTTTTAAGGAGGGGAGACTGTAATAACCCCAAAATTTTCAACTTTTTGTAACCCTTGTGAATAGTGTTTTAGCTGAATGAGAAAACTTTTCACGCCACACTATGTAGGGGTTCTGTTATGGATATTCTGGGATATTATTAGTACTCTATGAAGTATATAAGTGTATGTAAAGATCGTCAGAATCCAATTCCGAACACTTTGGTTTTTCCCGGAAATCTACAAGATACGGAGAGAATTGAGTATAAGGTAACAGGATAAAAAGGATTTAAATTAAAGGATTATAATAGAGGATCATAAAAAGGAATATAATGTATTGAGAAAGGTTAAGGGAACCTAAGTAATAAGATCCCGGGTGTGATCCTTCAAACGATAAACGAGAACGAAAGTTAAGCGAACCGTATAACAGATCAGCGGTCATTAGGCAAACGATTAGGAAGTTAATCAAAGGGATTAGTGGGAATGATGTCATCCAACCAATAGAAAGAGGACAAGGAAGGGAGGATGACATCATGAGGATGACATAAGCATGACATGGGAAGGAAGGAAGTGTGGTAGCTTTGTAACCACACAATTTCAAGGGCAAGAAGGTAATTGACTAAATCAAATACAAAACAAGTCAACCAAGCCAAGTAAAAATCATTCTCATCAAAAAATCAAAAAGCAACCAAGGCATTAGTTCTTCATTGCTCTCGGCTTTCTTACTTTTTAAAGGCAAGATTTTTCAAAATCCAAGATCCAAGCTTCCTAAATTGGTAAGATAATTCCCTAATCATCTTCATGCTTAGTTAGGACTATATCATGAGTTTAAGCCATTAATTCTTTCTCAATCTTCTTCATTTAATCAAAGAAGAAGACAATGAATAGTGTTTTCAAGTTTTTAACTTGAACTTTTTCTTGTTTTTCTTGAAGATCCAAGCATTCTTAAGACTTCTCCAAGCTTCTTAAGGCTTCCTAGCTCCACCCACCACTTCAAGGAAGGTATACCATCTCCAAACCCTAGATTCCTATATATTATAAGATGATTTTGATTAGTGGGTTGATATTGTAGCTTGTTGTTATGATTTAGAGTTTGGGATTTGGAATGGTAGTGAAATGGAATGGTAATTGTTGTGGTTTTGATTTAAAGGAACTTAAGTATGATTAAAGTTAAGTTTAGGCATAAGTATGAATGATTAAATTGAATTGGTTGGGGTTGTTATGATGTGATAAGGATGGATGTTGGTTGTATGTTGGATTTGAGGTTGGTTTGTGGTTGGTTTTGTATGGTTTAAAATTTGGAAATCGCGTAAACATAGCCGTCGTAACGTCCGATTTTCTTTGGACTGTTTTTGTGCATAGCATTAGGACCCGAGAACCCCCTGCTAGATTATGACCACTGCCATGTTTAGATAGCTCATGTTACGAGCTTCGTTTTGATATGTAGTTCGTTCGATTCCGATGCACGGTTTAGGAGAAACGACCGTTTCAAGTAACGGCGTTTCGCGAACGAAACTTTTTCCCTCGCCTTACTTTGAAATGTAGGTTAAAGACCAAAAAGGGTTAATTAATGTATGAAACATTTATGGTAAGTGTGTTAGGCAGTTGGTAAGACATTCGCGAAGGAATCGCTTTAAAACTCGTAAAAGTTAAATTATTAAAAATGGTGGAGCCGCGGGTACCCGAGTGACTTAAGCAAATCAGTGAGCGCAAAACAAGCGTTAGAGTCTAAGTTAGTTAAAGTATAGATTTACAAGTGATTTTGGTTTAATTCCAACTTACTTGTTGTTTATAGGATATCAGACTCGTCCCGAGCCTTTCTCACCCCCAAGTCGCTCAGGCAAGTTTTCTACCCGTTATACTGTTGTTGTGATGTAAACATTTGTATATGCATTATCTTGTGATAAGTGCATGATTGTTATTAGCAATTCTTGCGATATATTGTAGCATGTGATATGGTATATATGCATGCCTGTTTCATATTCTTGAAATATATATCTGTTGGTTCAGTTGATAATACCTATGCTAGAGGATAGCGGTATCTTGCATATACCCTTAGTGTAGGGACCCAAAGGTGAAAATATTTTCTAAAACCGGGAGTCGAGGATCCCGAGTAGATTTTGTATATATATGGATATGGATATATATATATATATATATGGTTATAGTTTTCCAAACTATTAATCGAATAAGGTTTATTCGATAACTTTAAACTTTATTTTATTTAATGAATATTATTACGAATATTCATTCGAGGACTTATGAGTCCTTTTATTTTATTATTTGAATATTATTTGAATATTCATTCGAGGACTTATGACTCAGTTTATATTATTTAATGAATATTATTTGAATATTCATTTGAGGATCTATGACTCCGATTATTTGCTGAGATATATTCTGTATTTTATTAAAGAATAATGTTTCGATAATCAAACTTATTTTCGATTATTCAAATGAAGATAATACTTTCATATAAGTATATCCTTGGTTATTTAATACTCGTTTCAAGTATAAATTTTAATACTTCTACTTCAATTATTTTTATAAAGATTATTCTTTATGGGAATATTATTTAATTAATAATATTCAGTCATTTTCTAAATATTCTGGGGACTGATTTACTTCATTAAATCAGCTTTACTCCAAACACTCTATAAAGTGTTTTCGAGTCTTCAAAATGATTTTTAAAAGTTAGAGCGGAACCCAAAACTCATTTTTATATTTAAGATCTTCCTTTTTAAGGGGATTTAAATACTCGCTTAAAACCTGAGGGATCCGGCTCTGTGGTGTATTTTATATTCGCAACAAGGTTGCAGTTTTGGTAAATGAATTGATTACTTACCCAACGTTCGGGAAGTAAGTCCATCTATTGAGTCGGCATAAGCAACATGGGCTCAGTGGGCGTCCATGATAGTGTAAGTGGCTCAGTGGGAGTCCATCAAATGCATAAGTGGCTGAGTGGCAGTCCAGCATAGGTCCTAATGCGGCCAGGGTGATGACCAGTGGGGAATTCGTCCATCTACTAGTAGAAAAGGTTACTAATGGGTATCTTTGCCTGATCAGCAAGATATCTGGTTTATGCCAAAATTCTTTTCCTTTCTAAAATTCATTGGATGTTTCAAACTCTGTTCATACTTTACATAACAGAGGTTCCAGGAAATGTTTTAGAGATATATATATGTGGATATATATATATCGGGACTAAATAAAGTATCTCATAACTTTTTCATTCAATAATATTTCAAAGATTGAATCTATTCAAGTCTTAACTTGTGGTCTCATCTATGGGATGTTTTTTTTAAAACTTATAATACTTTGAACGGTGGTAGTTCAAGTAGCTTTATAAATGATATAAGTGTGGTGAAGTATTGGTAACTTCATTCCTTGTTTTTACATTATATCTAGTAAGTAATTATCTTACACACGATAAAGATTCTAGTGAGTATCCATTTAGATACTTATATTATTGTTATCACTATGTATTATCTTGCGAGCTGTAAGGCTCACTCTTGCTTTATTTCTTCATCACACAACAACAGTTAGGAGAGATGGCCAGACTCCAGCAGACCCAGCGCAAGCACGTGGGAAGCGCCCCGCGTCTTCCCGATGATGTTGTAGCTGCTATAGCTGCAGAGGTAGATCCATTGTAGTTCAGACCATCTACTTTTGAGAATCAAATTATGTATAATTATAACTTGTGGCAGATAATGGCAATTAACTGTAAATTATCAAGTAATCATTTTGGGTTGTAATAATTTTAAATTGTGGATTCAAAGACTTGTACTTATTTCAATTTCATCTCTGAGACTATAACGGGTTGTGGTGTGTGTTAGTATGGGGTCACAGCATGAGGTTATTTATTATTAATTAAGTGAAGTGATATTGTGGAAAGAAAGACCGTGACAACCCGGATCCCCGACCCCGGATCTGGGGGTGTTACAGCAGGCATCATAAAGAATATAGCATAATAGACACTTCTACCTCTCTTATTAAGTTCTCCTAACTTAAAGCCTAACTCAAACAAAACCAAGTCATTGAAATTAAAATACCTATCAGTAACTAGCATATAAAGCATGTTAAGCATAGATATATTGATAGAATCAAAATTGCTAATCTTACCAGAAAACACTTTAGTTACTACATCACATAGATAACTCCATTCTTTCCTAAGACCCAACCTTCTAATTTCACTTAACTTAGAGATAGTGAGTGCATAGCCCATAGAGTTAAGCATGTTAATAATATCAGTGTCTGTGTGTGGAGTAGTCATTGTTATCAGGGATTTTAAAGCATGCTTTGACAATATCACTATTTATGCAAAATTGCTTACCTTTTAGAGTGAAAGTGATGGTCTTGTCTGTTGAGTTGTACACTGCAGTTGTCCACATTTCCTCTACAACCTCACAGTAAATGGTGGGTGATTCCAGCATGGCATAGTTGAGTTTGCAGTTCTTCACAAAATCCATCATTTTGTGGTAGTCACCAGACTGTTGAATCTCCTTGTTTACTAAAGCTGAGAAGTTATTTTTCTCATAGATGTAACTGGTTTGAGACATGATTTTCACTACAGGTGCCATTGTTAAAGATTTGAAAGTTTGTAGAGAGAGAATTTGCTTTTGAGAAGAAAGAAGTTAGAGCAATGGAATCTCGAGAATGATAAAAGAAAAGATTGAAAATGAATTGAGCTTTTATACAATCTCATAAATAAACTGACAAAAATAATAAAGCAAAATAAAGTGACCAATAAAAATTGCCCAAAATAGCCGCTTAAAAATTAATAAACTGTAAAAATTTGGTCACGTATCCGTCGTGTCATGCTTACAAGCTGTAAGTATACTCGACGGATAATGTTCAGAGTTTTAACGGTTAAGATTGAGACAATTCGACGGATGAGGATAAATCATTTATCCGTCGAGTTATAAAATATTCCAGAAAAATAATTGATTTTTATTGAAAAATTGTATTCCTATGGATGATCAAACTCGATGGATAATAATCATCCATCGGGATGTAAATTTTGACTTAGCCAAAATTTCATCAAAATCAGGAAAATCAATTAAATTTCTGGCTACATTGCAACTTGCAAAAATATCTGAAATAGTTAAAGAAAAATTAAGCATACCTAACTCACTTACCAATCTTGAGAAGGTGGATTCATCAAGTGGCTTGGTAAATATATCAGCAAGCTGCTTTTCACTTGAAACAAAATGCAATTCTACAGTACCATTCATCACATGTTCCCTTATGAAGTGGTACTTGATGTCTATGTGCTTTATTCTTGAATGTTGTACTGGATTTTCAGTGATGGCAATTGCACTTGTGTTATCACAGAAAATAGGAATCCTATCCACTTGTAGACCATAGTCCAACAATTTGTTTTTCATCCACAAAATCTGTGCACAGCAACTACTGGCAGCAATATATTCAGCTTCAGCTGTAGAAGTGGAAACTGAATTTTGCTTTTTACTAAACCAGGACACAAGCTTGTTCCCTAGAAATTGACAGGTTCCTGTTGTACTTTTTCTGTCTATTTTACAACATGCATAATCTGCATCTGAATAACCAGTTAGATCAAAACCAGAATCTCTAGGGTACCAAATGCCAAGTTTTGGTGTCCCTTGAGATATCTGAAAATTCTCTTAATAGCAACTAAATGAGATTCTATAGGATCAGCCTGAATCTAGCACAAAGACAAGTAGCAAACATTATATCTGGCCTACTAGCTGTTAAGTACAGAAGTGAATCAACCATGCCCCTATAACTTGAAATATCCACAGACTTTTCAGTAGTATTTAATTCAAGCTTAGTTGTAGTGGCCATGTGAGTTTTTGCAGATGTGCAATCCATTAGATCAAACTTCTTTAAAATATCATGAATGTATTTAGTTTGACTAATGAATATTTCATCACTAACTTGCTTAACTTGCAAACCAAAAAAGTAAGTTAGTTCTCCCATCATGCTCACTTCATACTTACTTTACATCAATTTGGAAAACTTTTTGCAAAGTTTTTCATCTGTAGAGCCAAATATAATATCATTTATATAAATTTGAACAAGTATACTAGAGCCATTAACATTTCTAAAGAATAAAGTTTTATCAACAGTACCTCTTGTGAAGTGATTTTCCAAAAGAAACTTTGATAAAGTGTCATACCAAGCTCTAGGTGCTTGCTTCAGTCCATAAAGTGCTTTCAAAAGATAGTAGACATGATTTGGGAAATTTGGATCTTCAAAACCAGGAGGCTGACTAACATGGACTTCCTCCTCCAAATCTCCATTCAGAAAAGCACTTTTGACATCCATTTGATAGACCTTGAAATTGGCATGAGCTGCATAGGCTAAGAAAATTCTGATGGTTTTAAGTCTTGCAATAGGAGCAAAAGTTTCATTAAAATCTATTTCTTCTTGTTGACAATAGCCCTTAGCAACCAATCTAGCTTTTTCCTTACTACTATGCCATTTTCATCCATCTTGTTTCTGAATACCCATTTGGTGTCAATTGGATTCTTTCCTTTAGGATTGGGTACCAGCTTCCATATTTTATTCCTTTCAAATTGGTTTAGCTCCTCCTGCATAGCTAAAATCCAATCAGGATCTAACAAAACTTCTTCTACCTTATTTGGTTCTTCCTTAGATAGGAAGCTGCTATATAGACATTCTTCTTGAGTTGTTCTCCTTGTTTGAACTCTAGAATATACATCACCAATGATGAGCTCCAAGGGGTGATATTTTGTCCATTTCCTTTGTTGAGGTAGATTAGCTCTAGATGAAGAGGCCTCATTGTTGTCTTGATGTGTGACTGAGTTTTGATTATTAGAAACTCCCCCTGAGTTTGTGAATCTTTGACTTGAGAAAGGGAAATTTTCTGTTAGTGATCTATTCTGACTTTCAGCTTCTCTTAATGACCTGACGGATGGTGCACTTTGTGTTTCGACGGATGAGGCTGATTGTCTCCCGACGGATAAGGCTGATTGTCTCCTGACGGATGAAGCATTTTTTAACTCGACAGATGTTGAATTTTGTGCTTCATTTATAATAGATTTTTCTGCATTATCATTGGCCATTGTTTCCTGATCACTTTCATCATCACTATCATCACTAACCATCTCCATATTATCAAATTTGAGACTCTCATGAGAATTTTCATCTTGCAGTCCTTCAATCCTTTTATCATCAAATACAACATGTATTGATCCCATAACAATGTTGGTTCTTAGATTGTAGACTCTATATGCTTTTCCCACATCAAATCCAACAAAAATTCCTTCATCTGCTTTAGCATCAAACTTCCCATGTTGATCAATCTGGTTTCTCAAGATATAACATTTGCAGCCAAAGACATGAAGAAAATTTAGAGTTGGCTTCTTGTTCTTGAATAATTGATATGGTGTCATGCATTTTTCTTGATTCACCAAAGAAATATTCTGAGTGTAGCAGGAAGTGTTCACAGCTTCAGCCCAGAAATATGTTGGTAACTTTGATTCTTCAAGCATTGTCCTTGCAGCTTCAGTAAGAGATCTGTTTTTCCTTTCTACCACTCCATTTTGTTGTGGGGTTCTTGCTGCAGAAAACTCATGCATTATTTCATTCTCTTCGTAAAATGATCTCATCACAGAATTCTTGAACTCAGTTCCATTGTCACTCCTGATTCTCCTTACTTTAAAATCAGGATGATTGTTGACTTGCCTTATGTGATTGATAATGATTTCACTAGCCTCATCTTTAGACTTTAGGAAATATGTCCAAGAGAACTTTGAGAAATCATCTACAATTACTAGGCAAAATCTTTTCTTTGAGATGGACAACACATTGACTGGTCCAAACAAATCCATGTGTAGCAATTGCAAAGGTTCTTCAATTGTTGAATCAAGCTTCTTTCTGAATGATGCTTTAATCTCCTTTCCCTTTTGGCAGGCATCACACAGTCCATCCTTAGAAAACTCCACTTGAGGAATGCCTCTAATTAGTTCTTTCTTGACAAGCTCATTCATGGTCTTAAAGTTTAGATGGGATAGCTTCTTGTGCCATAGCCAACTTTCATCTTGACTTGTTTTACTGAGAAGACAAGTAACAGATTCTGCATTTGATGAGTTGAAGTCAGCTAGATACACATTTCCTCTTCTCACATCAGTGAGAACCACTTTGTTGCTCCTCTTATTTGTCACAACATAGGCTTCTGAGTTAAAGGTTACTGAATTGCCCTTGTCACAAAGCTGGCTGATACTCAACAAATTATGCTTGAGACCATCCACTAGGGCAACCTCCTCAATGATAACATTGTCTTTTGAAATCAAGTCATATCCCACAGTATAACCCTTGATGTCATCCTCAAAGGTAATACTTGGGCCAGCTCTCTCCTAGAACTCTGTGAGCAGGGTAGAATCTCCAGTCATGTGCCTTGAACAACCATTATCCAGGTACCAAAGATTCTTTCTGTTTCCCTGCACACATCAAAACCAAATCAAGTTGATTTTGGTACCCAAGTTTCCTTGGGTCCTGCCTTGTTAGCTTTCTTCTTTGGTTTCTTAGGTTTGATCTCATTTGACTTGGGAATATCTCACTACTACAAATTTGAGCTTAGAAAACATTAGCTTACATAGCATTTTATCCTATGTGCTAAGGAAGATCCATGCTTACAAACCACTTTTAAAAAAAGCGCTATATAAGTCATTTTAAGAAAAGCTGGAAAAAATATAAAATAAAATAAAAAATAGTTAAGTAGCGTTTTTCTTGTACACGCTATCTAAAATACAAGTTGTATATGCGTTATGGTAGATAGCATATTCTAAGTAAAATTTATTTTTATTTTTAATAGCAGTGGGTCGTTCTATTTTCTTTCCCGAAACTGTTATCTACTCTACATCATTTCAATCTAAGTTTGGAATTCCCGGCGAATCGATTTATGGGTCTCTCTAAATGACTTCACAACAACTCAATTTCTCAGCATTTTGAACTTCATTTACTTCAAATCGATTGTGAGTCTTAGCAACATATTAAAATCGATTAGAAGCATGTTTATTATAATTTTAAATTTCTCGATTATGATTTTTAATTTTGGGGTTTCAGATTCTCGATTAAGGTGATGGGGTTCGAGAAGTGAATAGCAAGTATTATTGTTGTGATGGTCTCGAGTTAGCCATGCTTTTGCCTCATGATGTCTTTTAACTCGCTGTAAGTATTTGATCTTTATACGTCAAGTAACATCTATGTTTCTTAGTTTGTAATTATAGTTTTGATGCGATTGTAATATCTGTGTATATATTTTGGGTCAATTTTGCTATTTTTGATGATTTAGATTTGATTGTTGCTGTGAAGTTGAGATAATTTTTAAAGAATTCATATTTTCATTTCGTAGCCTTTTGCAAGAGATCAAAATATTACAATCCAAATTTTTGTTTAAGTTGTTTAGATTAAATAATGGATTGAGTTTTTTAAAGTGTGTGATTTTCAGTAGTTTAGTTTGATTTTAATACTTTGTGTCTTCACATTTGTTCAAGAGTAACATTTCAGAGACGGAGTACACATGTACACATTATTCAATTATATATGTTCTCTCTTGTCTTCCTCTATTGATCTTGACCTGAAGTTCTTAAAAGTTAAAGAATGTATATGATTCTTTACATAATTCCAGCAAAATTTAAAGATAAATTTTCTTACCGGACTATAACAGACCTTAGTTCTCATAAAAGCAAACTTAGCCATGGTATTCATAGTCGTACTAAAATTACAAGAAAAACAAAGGTAACTAACCACAGTAATAGTTCGGACCAAAACTCTATTTGACGAAAACATCGGCCTGACATTAATTCTTCAACTTTGTTTTAATAAATTAGATATTTCTAAAAATGAGATGACTTTTAAAAGTGGGAAGAAGCTGCTCTCCGGGATTGTCAGATAGTCTCGCTGGTAATGTTGAATCACATTTTTGTCCCTCTTAGCTTTGCTCCAGTAGTTTATTTTGTTTAATAATTCTCTTTTCAATTTCTTATAGAACCACTATATTTCTGTTCAAAACTCTATGGGAGGAAATCTGTATTGGGAGAGGTATGAATAAGTTCCAACTTTTTCAGATGATTTTCGATTATGTATAGCTATAATTTTATAATTGCTAAAGTTGGTGGTTCGCATAGTTTTGCTTTTTATTTTTAAAGCTTATACCGGAACATAACCTTGTATTCATCTATTTACAAGTTAGTTAAAAGAACCAGCTAGTGTCGAGTACCGGAATAAATAAGTTGAGCACGCACAAGTTGACTAGTAATGACCTGTTCGTAGGCATTATGCAAATCTATAAGTATACCACCATCTAGAATTAGTAGAATTTGTTTAAATAATTTTTTTTACCTAGTTAGGAGGCTCCTGTATCCATTACTATATTTGAATTTGCTCCAGGTAGTACAGAGGCAAAGTGATTACCCAAGGTAATTCAATCATTTAAAAAATTGGGAATTTCTGAAGTAAAACCAAAAACAGAGCAAGGGCTATATTCAGTAAGCTACAACCAGTTTTCTCCCGAGCCAATGCCCCATGAAAGCTTTTATTATATTCCATGAAGATAACTGCTAATCCTGACGAGATGCACCGAGACATATGTGACTCGCAAGCAATAGCAGCACGCTAGCACCTACACTAAGAAAATCACCTCTGCTTCAGCTGTTGCTGCTTCTGCTACTGCTGGTACAGCTCAGTCTGCTGAAATGTTAGAGCATCCAGGATTTAGCAAATGTGTTAGGTAGGCAAGGGTAAAAAGAAAAACCGGGTATGTAGAAGTGATTATGCCCATAGAATTGCAGCTATTGTAACATATACATTGGCATCTTTCTATGGGAACTTTGTTGCAGTTGGAAGGGGAGCAAGACCCCTGAAATAGAAGAAGAAGATAAGATTTATTTGTTTCAGGAAAATTGGCTCCAATAATTTCAAAGGGAATTTTTAGTTTTCCCAGGGTGTTAAAGTGACATAAGAAACTTGTAATTGATAATTTAGATTCGTTTTCCTAATTATAGGAATTAGATCTTGATAACAGTTTTTTGATTATTATTGTATTTAAATTTTAATATCGAGTTGTATTTCATTGTTTGAACCATGTTTTTTCATACAGTGTGGATAAATATGTATATATGTAATTTTCTATTATGGGTAAAAATATTTAAAAATTAGTAGTTAAACAACGAATTTTCAGAAATGTTCACTTCGACACCCATTATTATATGCTATTGAAGTAACATATTGTGTTGAAAATGTCACTTGTATAGCATATATGGAAGAGCTATATAAGCAATTTCACCTGGATTACACTGATTTACATAGCGCTTTCAAAAGCATTATCCAAAAAATAATATTTATATAGCACAAAAATAAACGCTATCTAAGTAAATATGCACTTGTATAGCACTGGCTTAGATAGTGCTTAAAAGCGCTATCTGAATACAAAAAAGAGTGTTATCCAAGTGCAAATATGTAGTAGTGTCTGATTCATCCTTAGTCATTTGAGTTGGACCTTTAAAACCAGTCATTAAAACAAAATTATGATGCACACTTTGATTGACAAGGAAAGGCATGCTATTTGCAAACATGTTATTCCAGTAAGGCATGCTAAATGGCATTTGAGGCATACTAAATGCAGCATAATAAGGATTAGGTGCAAATGGCATATTAGAAAATTGTGCATTCATATTCTGAGCAGACATAGCATTCATAGGCATAGAAGGCATGGCAGTCATGTTGGGAAAAGAAGAGGGTACAGATATGGGAGTTGGCATGGCAAGTTTGTAATTAACAGACAAATGATTAACACTGCCACACTTAACACAGATTTTTCTTGGGGCATATTTATCAGGTGTGTAGTTGTTATGTTTGTTAATCTCTACTTTCCCATTTCTATTGTTTTTCTTTTTAGCTTCTCTTTTAACCTCAATCTTCTCCAATTTGTCATTCAATTGCTTGATAGACATATGGCCAACATTAACTTTCATCTCCTTCTTCACTTGACTTGATTCTCCTGGAACAAAGTTTTTGGAAACTGTTCCATATTTCTCATTCAGCTTGACAAGTTTGGCTTTGCTCACAGGTTTGTATACAGCCGACGGATGATGATTTGTGTCACTCGACAGATAATTCTTTTGATTATCCGACGGATGACTCTCATCATCCGTCGAGTCCACATCTATTAGCAATCCTTCAACCAAATTGGATTCTAGCTTCTCCTTACTCTTTTTCCAGGCTGTATCTCAAAAGGACTCAATACCTTGAACTTTAGTGATTTGAGCATGAATATCTCTGGATGATTTCCATGCCTTAATCACCTCTTGTTCTCATTCAAGTTGTTTCTTCAAAATCTCTTCTTTCTTCAAGGACTCAGTTAATTCATCCTTAGCAATCTTACACTCAATTCTCAATTTTTCAAATTCAATAAACTGAGATTCTAGCACATTATTTCTCTCACTTAAAAATAAATTTTTTTATTTGATTTTAGCATTTTCTTTGGTGAGTGACTTAAGTGTAACACGCAAGTGATATAATTCTGTAGACATGTCATTAATAGAATCATTACACTCAGCTTTAGATAAATGTGCTAGGTTAGTGGTGATTACCTGATTACTTTAAGAACTAGTTTTGTTTCATCAGACTTGGCCATTAGGGCTATATTGACATAGCTGACATCCTCATCTTCATCCAAACCATCAGCTGCCCAGTCATTTTCCTGTGTAATGAAAGCCCTTTCCTTTTGTTTGAGAAACTCAAAGTACTTTTGTTTCTAATCAACAGGCACAAACTTCTTTTTGCTGGAATCTGACTTTCTACACTCACTGGCAAAGTGCCCTGCCAAAACATATTTGAAACATTTGAATTTATATTTATCCACCATGTTTCTATTTGGCTTGGTTGTTCCAAAGTTCTTTTTGAACTTGAGCTTGGAAAATCTTCTGGAAAGAAAAGCTAAATGCTCATCAATATCATCCATGTCATCTTGGCTCAAATTGTCTTCATTTTCAGCTACCAGCCCTTTTCCCTTGTTCTCACAGGCCTTTGAAGTAGACTCAACAGCTTCTACATTCATCTCTTTCTCTTTCTCTAACTCAGCAACCAGTGCTATGGACCCTCCTTTCTTCCTTCCTTTCTCCATCCTCTAATCTTGCTCTACTTCAAGCTTATAAGTTTTCAGGATGCCATACAACCTCTCCAAAGTAAACTTCTTGTAATCTTGAGAGTTTCTCAATGAGACTGTCAATTGTTTCCATTCCTTTGGAAGAGATCTAAGGAACTTAAGATTGGAGTCTTTTGTTTGATAGACTCTTCCATGCAACTTCAGAGCATTTAGTAGTTTTTGAAATCTACTAAAAATGTCAGTGAGAGACTCATTATCTTCACAATGAAAGTGCTCGTATTGCTGAATTAGCAGCTGCATCTTATTTTCCCTTACTTGCTCAGTATCATCACAGATAATATGAATTGTGTCCCAAACCTCCTTGGTTGTTTTACAGTTAATGATGTTATCAAACATATCACCATCAACTCCATTGAACAATATATTCATGGCCTTCTTGTCTTTCCTGACTTGCTCAATATCAGGATCTGACCATTCATGCCTAGGTTTGGGAACAGATGGTTCATTCCCTATTGCAGCTCTCATTGGTACATAAAGACCTCTCTCTATGAAATCCACATAGGCCTTATCTTGAGAAAGAAGATGTAGGTGCATCTGCACCTTCCAGTGGTGATAATTGTCTTTGTCCGGAAATGGAATCTTAACTCCAACATTCTTCTTGTTCATCTTGTTGTTTGTTGTGATCTTTAAACTCTTTGTACTTCAAGAGCTTACTCTGATACCAATTGTTATTCCCTAACAATACAAAAAGAATTACAAAAGGGGGTTTGAATGTAATTCTGGCTTCTTTTTGAGATTTTTAAAACTGTTTTAACTTAATAATATATAAGTGTTTGATTTGCAAAGTGCGGAATGAAAGAATTATATAAATCAAAACACATGTAATACGAACACAAGTCTTTAAAACTTTCTGGTAGATTTGAATGTATCCACCAGATATATATATATATAGATAGATAACCCTGTGAAGCTTGTATAGCTCACAACTGCTTTTACAAGTGAACAAACAAACTACAGAGAAATTCTTAATAGTTACAGCTTTTCCTATTTCTCTTCTAAGATGTGTTTGCTTAGTTGTTTGTTCTACTAGCTACACTTGGTTTATATATCACCAAGTTTACATATTAATAAGATAGGATAATAAAACAAAACCTATCAAGTTCAACTTCATGCTGCTTCACTACTCTATTCCAACATCTTTGAATATCTTCATAATAGCATGGAAATGGTAATGCTTCTTTGTTCTCAAAACCCTACTAAACAGGCTGCCACATTCCTTTTGCAAACACCCAACGCATATGACTGTGTTGTCACTCTCAACAGATATTTGAATTGATCATCCGTCGGGTACATGCTTGTTATCCGTCGGGTAGCCTTGTTGATCATCCGTCGGGTAGCTTTGTTGATCATTGGTCGGGTAGCTATTTGACACTTGACTCCATTTCATTTATGCAGGATTACAAGACATCTAATATTTACAATTAATCAACCTATTCTGCATATCTACTAGTAGTCAACAAGACTCATATGCTATTACGGAATCTACACAAAGTTGTTTGCAGAAATATACTATATTACTTATTTGTACATAAGCTACTCACCCGTTGGATATCAATTAGTCATCCATAGGGACTATATTGAATCATCCGTCAGGATAATTGATCATCCGTCGGGTACTACAAAATTCACTAAGTTAAATCTACTAAGGTGTTTTGTTTAGCTTATCATCAAGTACACAACATATTCCTAACAATATCCAATTCTAATCATTGCTTATCAGGAAACTTGATTCCTTATATCACTTCAATTGATCATTAATAATCTCATTGACTGTCATTATGACTTTCTGAGCTAGTTATCTCACTCTTGCAAATCTGTTTATGTTCTTTTCCAGTTAAAAATGAAACTGGTGGTAGCGGAGATCCCAGTCAAGTGTGCGAGCTAGGTTTCCAGGTTAAAATAGAATAAGCTAGCGAGAGTTGTGTGGCTTAGTTGTGTTAAAGGTTTGTAATAAAGTTTTACTTCAGTTTAAGATAAATAAATTGGGATTTGGTACGTTTCTAATAAATAAGTTTGTGGTTTGTGGATATACTTTGAACTGTTACGATCCGTGGTTAAGGTAAGTAGGGTCATTACATATATTATTATCATAACAGGTTTATATATGTGTGTGTGTGTGTATTGTGGACCCCTAACTTCTGACCTGGGTTTGGAGGGTGCCACAACTTTGGCAGCTTCAGCTGTTATCTTAGCAGTTGCTTCATCATGCCATTCTTGAATGTACTTTTCAGCAAGAGGCTCCATTTCAGCAATGTCTGTTGCACTACTTTGAAGTACAGGTTCTTATGGGATAGGATCCGGATTTGAAGTAGCTATTATACCCCTTTGAGATACAGGTTCTTGTGTGCTTGATCTAGGAAACAATCCTTGTTTTCGTAGCCTCTTAACAAATTTTTCTACTTGCTCATGCGTGATCTCCCTCACTCTTTTCGTCTTTGCTGGAGAATCAGTAATTGTCACATGTGCATCAGTAATTTGGCTAGTCCACTGATCAGTACCAGCATTTGACTGATGATCAGTATTTGCATCATGTGTCTCCTCAGCAATTACTTTCTTAATATGCATCAGATTTTGAGCAATATAGGTTTTGAACAATTTCTTCTTCTTGATCCTTGGTCTTCGGCTTGAACCAGCTTGAACATCATCACTAGATTGAACAACATCACCAGTGGATGTGCCCTCATTAGTTGATAATACAACTGAACTCTGAGTAGAATCAGGATTTAGCTTCTTGAATTTAGAAGATAAGGTAACATTATCCTCATCTTCTGATTCTGACTCAGCCAGTACAAGATTTCTCTCAATAAATTCTGAAGGTTTAGAAGAATGAGAAGCTTGTATAGAATCCTTTTTCTGTGCCACCTCAGCACTTGCTCTTTGACCAGAAGGCCTAGCAGATTGAACTATAATGTCCTATGGATTCTCAATTGAAACAATAACCCTAGCATCCAACTCTGCTGGTTTCTTCCTTTTTACAACATGTGTCTTTTGGGAGGCACCTGAGGTGGATTGTGTTTGTGGAAGTGTTTGGGTTGCAGTGCTGGGGTGAGCTACAGGTGGGTTTCCAACTGTTATTTCCTATAACTTAGCACTTTACTGGTTTTACAGACCATAAGTCATAGGAAGCCTTGCAATTAGCAAGTTCCTGGTAATCACTGGCAACCTCAAAGGAGCAAGAACAACCTTCTTTGAATCTTTAGAAATAAGATCAGAGAAAGCTCTCTTGGTGAGCTTAAAAACTGATACAATTTAATTAGCAGGGATTGGGGTATCAGGGAAACAGACATTGAAAATTAACTGAAAAAATCTAGCATAATATATTATATTCCTATCAGCTTTTAATCTATCTCCTATAAAGCATTAAATAACTCTACCAAAATTATAATTTACACCATGAATTAGAGAGTACCCAATTTTTTGTGTCATGATTAGAAGGGGCATCAAATTATGTGTATTTGTTGTTGAATGCCCTTGTGATGCAATCAAAGAAGAAATTACATTCCTTCCTTAGTCCATTTCTCTTCAGTTGGCCAAGATTCTTCATATCTTTGTCATAAAAAATCTCAGTAAAGAATCTTCTCATTTCAGCATCTCCCATAAATGTTGCATATGAAGTAGGAGCAGGGAGTTGAAGAGCATCACGAATAGTTTGAGGAGTAACCACCCTCCTCTGATTGTCAAATTCAAAAATAATGCTGGGAGTGTCTGCCTCTCCTTCATCATCATACAGACCAGTTCTCCATAAGCTAGAACCTGATCTCCAGATTCAGTAGTAGGAGCTGTGAGAGCATACCCAACTTCACACGACCTTAACAAATTTTGAAAAATGTGAAAATCAAGATTTATCCCATTATTGTCCAGAATGGCATTATAGTTGTTTTTAACAAATTTGGCACCGCCATAGTTGAAAGGTGTAGAAGAAGTAGGTGAAGACATGATTTTCAGTAAGTAAATTGCTTAAAAATTTATTAGGGTTTCAGAGTTTAGACTCGAGAGAAAAAGAGAGTAAGAGAGTAAGAAGATAATCATAATTTGATAAAGTGATAATTAGAAATCAGAAATTGATTTTGTTTAACACTCTACTCCTCTACTCAGAAATGTTTCACCTTTATGGGACACGTGGCGTGATATTATTGACTGAAAAGTAGTCATGAAAGCATGTGATTATGGCAGTTAATACGTGCACAGTTACCAAAAGTAATGTTTGGTAGATTACTCAATCATTTTTCCCTATCATCACGCCATCAATTAACAACTGTAATCAATTTAAATTTTCCCACTAATACTACTGCCTCACTACTTTAATTAAAATACTGACAAAAAGCATTTTGAATAAATTAAAAATATTATTAGTATATAATAGTCAATCAGAATTTGACCAATATCATTATTTAATTCTTGTCAAAAAAATATAAGTATTTAACTAGCTACTATCAGGGTTTATCAGTCAACTCAACTTTGACCAATATCAGTACTTACCTACAAAATCAGAGTTTATCATGTAACTACTGTCAGAGTTTAACTATCAGGATTTAACTTGACTAACAATTTAATAACAGTTAGCATGAATACATGGCATCAGAGTTTAACACTATTATCATATTTTAACAGATACTGATATATAAGATAAGATACCATACTCTAATTAACAACTACATATCACAATTTTTCATCAGAGTTTAAGAATTATCCTGAGATTATTCTTAATTCATTCACCAATATGTTAAAGGCGGCTTCACATAGTGGTCTGGTGAAGATGTCTGCTAATTCCTGATCTGTAGGCATAAAATGTATTTGCACTGAACCTTCCATTATATTTATGAAATGGTTCCTTATGCTGATGTGTTTAGTCATAGAATGCTGTACTTGAATTCCTATTATTGCAATAACACTTTGATTATCATAATACATAGGAATTTTAGAATATTCTAACCCATAATCCAATAACTGATTCTTCATCCAAAGTATTTGAGCACAACAGTAACCTGCGGCAATGTACTCAGCTTCAGCAGTTTATGTGGAAATTGACTTTTGTTTCTTGATAAACCAAGAAACCAATATGCCACCAAGAAATTGGCAGCTTCCCGAGGTACTTTTACTGTCTATTTTGTATCCTACAAAAACAACATCTGGATACCCAATTAGCTTAAAATCTGAATCTCTAGGATACCACAATCCAAGATTCATGGTACCTTTGAGATATCTAAAAATTCTTTTTACAGCTAACAGATGTGGTTCCCCGGGATCAGCTTGGAACCTTGCACACAGACAGGTAGCATACATGTTATCAGGTCTACTAGCAATCAAATATAGGAGTGAGCCAATCATACTTTTGTAGTTAGCTATCTCTACTGATGAACCAGTATTTAAATCTAACTTAGTTGTAGTGGCCATATAAGTTATTGCACCTGAACTATCTTGCATTCCAAATCTTTTGAGCAAATTCCTGATATATTTTGCTTGATTTATGAAAATCCCTTCACCTGTCTGCTTTACTTGTAAACCCATAAAATAACTCAATTCTCCCATCATACTCATATGATATCTAGACTGCACTAGCTTTGTAATATCTCATAGAGTTTATCATTAGTAGAACCAAAAATGATATCATTAACATATATCAGTACTAACAACAAGTCCATACATGGTACTTATAAAATAGAGTTTTATCAATTGTACCTCTTTTGAAACCACTTTCCAACATAAATTGAGCAAGTGTTTCATACTAGGCTCTTGGAGCTTGCTTTAGTCCATAGAGTTATCCAGTAAGTAGACATGATCTGGATATTTTAGATCAATGAACCCTGGAGGTTGTTCAACATAAACTTTCTCTTAAAATTCACCATTTACAAATGCACTCTTCACATCCATTTGGAACACCTTGAATTTCATGTGAGCAATATAGGCTAGAAAAATTCTGATTGCCTCAAGTCTTGCAATTGGAGCAAAAGTATCATCATAATTAATGCCTTCTTATTGTGAATAACCTTTTGTAACCAGCCTTGCTTTATTCCTTATAATAATTCCCTCACTATCAGTTTTGTTTCTGAACACCCACTTTGTACCAACTACTGTTATGTTCTTAGTTCTTGGTACAAGAGTCCAGACTTTGTTCATTTCAAATTCATTTAACTCCTCTTATATTATTGTGATCCAGTGAGCATCTTGCACAACTTCTTCTACTTTATTGGGTTCTGTTTGAGATAGAAAAGAATGATAGAGACATTCATTCTCCGTGGCTCTTCTAGTCTTCACACCACTATCAGGATTTCCAATGATTAAGTCATGTGTATGTGACTTAGTCCATTTTCTTGCAGAAGAAAGTTGACTTCTTGAAGTAGAACCTCCCCCTTGATCCATGAAGTCTCTTGTTTCAATTTTCTTGTACCACTGTTATTTCCTGATGCTCCCCCTGAATCATTATTTCCAATATAATCAGTATTTGCTTTATCGGTATTTGAGTAATCAGAGTCTGATGAAGTATCTAGTGATATTTCTTGATTTGAATCACTTGACCCTTGATGTGAATCATGTTGCTCCCTCTCAACATGTGCTTCAGTTCTTGTAGACTTTCCACTTTTATGTGGCACATCAGAGTTTAAAGTGATATCAGGATTTGCAGTATCAGGATTTGTCACATCATCAGGATTTAACTGTTCAGCATATGGTACTTCAATTTCAGATCTTAATTCATCATGGTCATCTGTATCCTCTATTATGGTAACCTTATTATCATCAAAAGATTCATAAATAGATTCCATGACCACCCTTGTCCTCAGATTATAAACTCTGAAAGCTTTTGTTGACAGTGGATATCTAACAAAAATCCCTTCACTAGCTTTTAGATCAAATTTTGTAAGCTGTTCAGGATGAGTTTTGAGAACAAAACATTTATAGAATAAAATGTGAAAGTATTTCAAATTTGGCTTCTTTCCTTTTACCATCTCAAATGGTGTTTTTCCATGCTTGTTTATCAATATTGCATTTTGTGTGAAGCAAGTAGTTTGCACAGCCTCATCCTAGAAGTAGGTAGGAAATTTTGCTTCCTCAAGCATGGTTCTTGCATCTTCTATGATAGTTATATACTTCCTTTAAACAACTCCATTTTGTTGTGGAGTTCCAAGGGCAGAAAATTCCTGTTTGATTCCCTTGTACTTGCAGAACTCTTCCATAGTGCGGTTCTTAAATTCATTTCCATTATCACTTCTAATAATTTTGACTTTGTGAGTTGATCCTTACTCCAGTTCTTTTATATGATCAAGAAGAATAGATGGTGTCTCATCCTTGGTGTGCAGAAAATACACCCATGTGTATCTTGTACACTCATCAACAATAACAAGTGCATATCTCTTCTTTGCAATAGACATTACATTGACTGGTCCAAAAAGATCAATGTGTAGCAAGTGATATGGTTCAAGAATTGAGGATTCAGTTTTACTCGTGAAAGATATTTTTCTTTGTTTGGCTTTCTGGCATGAATCACATCAGCCCACAGGAGTAAATACTGCATTGGGCAATCCTCTCACAAGATCTTTCTTCACAAGTTTATTGATACTGCTGAAATTGAGATGAGAAAGTCTTTTATGCCATTTCTAGCTGTCTTCCACTGATGCTCTACTAAGTAAACAAATTTCAGAATTATCAGTATTTGTGGAGACCCTGGCTTCATATAAGTTACCATGTCTGACATCAGTCATTACAATCTTGCCATCTGATTAACTGACAATTTCACAATGTTCCTCATAAAAATTCACATGGTAACCGTTGTCACATATTTGACAAATACTGATCAAATTATGCTTGAGTCCTGCAACCAGAGCTACATTTTCAATGATGACATTTCCAAGCTTGATCTTTCCATATCCCAAAGTCTTTCCTAAGTTTCCATCTCCATAAGAAACATTTGGGACAACCTCTTCCTTAAACTTTGATAGCAGGGATTTATTTCCAGTCATATGTCATGAATATCCACTGTTCAAGACTAGAATTTTTCATGTTACCCTGTAATCAGATTTTACAGTAATTAGTGTTTTTAAGGACCCTGTAATATATAATAGATGATGTCAAAGATTACTGGAGCTAACAATGTCATTAATCTTCAATGATCTGATGTTAAAGATTACTGGAGCTAACAATGTCATTAATCTTCAATGATCTGATGTCAAAGATTACTGGAGCTAACAATGTCATTAACATGATGATGTCAAAGATTATTGATGCTGATAATGTCATTAGCAATCAGTTAAGCTTGGGGCCAACCCTAAGATTAGTTGTACTGTAACCTTAATCTGTAATTTATACTTGTAACACTTAATGTCTGTAAAATGTAAATGGAGCAGAATGGAGCATTTTTCCCTAAACAGTGTCAAGCCTAAGAATTCTATCTGGAAGAAGATCAAGAAGGTCATGCCTCAGAAGAATTATGAAGAAGCTTGGAGTTGAATAATTCTGTTTGGTGAAAAACATTCTAAGTCAAGATCTCTACAAGTCACAGAATTAATGTTATAGAGAAGTCATTCGAGAACTCAGAAAGACCTATCGAGAACTCAGGAATTGTCTATCGAGAACTCATGAAATGCTATTGGAGATATCGATAAGTCAGATACCTATTCGAGAACTCGGAGATATCGACAAGTATACATTCATTAGAGAACTCTGAGTTATCGATAAGCCAAAGTCCATTAGAGAACTTTGAGTTATCGATAAACCAAAATTCACTAGAGAACTCAAAGTTGTCAATAAGTCAAGTCAACAATGAAGTTTCAGAGATATCGACAAGCCAACATGCCTATCGAGATGTTGAGTTCTCTACAGCTTAATTGGAGATCTCGAAGTGAAGAAATTTCTCTAAGTACAGAATTGCAGAACAGTTCAATATCCAAGGTTGCAAATCAACAAACAATTCATACAGCTGAATTGACAAGTCTACAAAAAGCCGCTTGAGAGATGTGCAAGATTAATGGTGAAGATTAACTGACAAAGGAAGATTAAAGTGAACACGGGATGCTAAAGATATGCTAAGCCAGAAATGGAAGATTTGTTTTTCTATAAATAAAAATGATAAGTGACAGTTTAGAAAAGCTAATAGCATGTCTTATTACACACTATGTAAACCAGCAGTTAACTGAGTTATAAAGTTAACACTAGTCCTTAGTCAGTTGAAACAATCTAGATAGAAAATCTTGTATTCTCTCTCAAGAAAGAAGCTAAGTTCTAAACCAAGAACTTAGAGATTTTGTAGCAAAACACTGCTTGGTTTTTAAAATAAAATTAAGTGAGTTTTGAAGATCTTTGTCTTACATATTTGCATTGTTATTTATGTTTAACATCTATTCTACAAAATCATTTATAACAACCAACTGCTAAACCCAAAGTCGATCAAAAAGTAAACATTTAAGCCAAAACACATTCACCCCCCCTGTGTTGTATTCATATCTAACAGACCCAGACTTGCTTGGATCCTATGGCTTTTTCAAGTTTGTTAATGTTTGCAGCAGAAGACTTTGAATCAAAGTTTATACTAATATTCTTAATATCAGAGTTTACACATGCAGGATCTACTTTTGATTTATATAAAGAGGGTTTCAGTTCATAGTAGTTATAATACAAACTATGATACTCTTTACATGTGTAAATTGAATGTCAAATACTACCACAATGAAAATATGGATACTTTGTTTTATCTCTAACTGTTATATTCCTAAACTCTGACTTAGGAGGTACAGTATTTATCCCTTTATTCTTCCTGCAAGCAACAACAAGATGATTAGCACTACCATAGTTTAAACAGACTTTTCTAGGTGCATTAGAGATGGGTTTATATTTGTTCTCCTTATTAACACCTTCTTTTCCATTCATATTCTTTCTAGGCAGTTTTTCCTTGTTTTTTACTTTAACATCCTTCAGCTTTTGCTTAAGCTACTTCTGAGTCATTAAACCAAAATTAATGATTTTGCATGAACAAGTTCACAGTTATTAGTTTTTAAGTTTGACTTAGATGCTGATGTTGACCCTTTTTTATTTACCGACTTAACAACATCAACACTTAAGTTAAACTTAATAACTATTAACTAAATCTGATTCAGTTTTACCTTAATATCAGTTTCTACTGGTTTAACTTTCTCAATTTCCTTTTTATTATTCTTATCAGAATTAGTCTTTTTAGCATTACCTAATCCAGATCCCCAACAGCCATTTTCTTTTAAACCCTGAGTTATTTTTCCTGTACTAGTCCAAAACTTAATAACTTATCTTTCTTTAGCTAATTCTTTTTTTCATAAGCATGCATTTCTAACAGTTTCTCTTTAACATACAAAGTATCATCTCTTTCCTTTTGAGTTTCTAGCATGAAAATCAACTCAGATTCTGGGTGATCATTCATTTTCTTAAGATCAAAATTTTCAGCTTTAATTCTAGCATTTTCAAGTGTTTGATCCATATAACTAACATGCAGAGATTTAAGAAATAATCATAATTCACAAATATCATCAGTATCAAAAGCAAGTGTGGTTTGAGGTACCTTTAATTCAGTAGTGCCAGCCTCATTATTAGCATTTGCCATAAGAGCATAGTTAACACCATCATCTGAATTTGATGTGTTATCCCAGTTCTTTTTCTTGGTGATTAAGGCTTGTTTCTTCTCAGTCCTTGGCTTTCTGCAGTCAGCTGTAAAGTGTCCAGCTCCATCATAGTTGTATCACTTTTCCTTTGACTTGTCAAACTTTCCAGTTTTTGACTCCTTCACATCAGAGTTTCTTCTGTAATTCCTCTTATCAGTGTTTGAGGAACTAGAGCCCCTCCTGGAAAACCTCTCTCCTTTGTAGAATTTCTTGTAGACCATCTTCTTGAAGCTTTTAACCAAAAGAGCTGCCATTTGTTCAATGTCTTCATTATTTTCATGATCACTTTCAGTATATGATTCACTATCAGAGTTTGAGTCATCATCAGAGTTTGATGACTTAGTATCAGACTTTGAAATTATAGCCTTGCCTTTGGAGTGGCTTTTTCTCCTGTATTTCTCCTTTGGATTCTCTTCAACCTTAAAGGCAACTTGTCTTGCTCTTGGTCCTTTCCTCTTGCTCATTTGCTCCATCTCCAGTTCATGACTCTTCAGCATGCCATAAATCTCATCTAGAGATATATCATCCAGTTCATAATTATCCCTGATTAATGTGACTTTTAAGTCCCACTTCTCTGGATGTGCAAAAAGGAACTTCAATTTAGAGTCTTCCATATCATATTATTTGTCAACCAGAGACAAGTCATTGATTAACTTTTGAAATTTGTCATAGATTTCAGTCAAGGACTCATCAAATTTTGGGTCAAAGTGTTCATACTCCTGAGTCTGTATAGTCCTTCGGTTCTTCTTAATAGCAGTGGTTCCTTGACATTTTACCTCCAAAGTGTCCCAAATTTCTTTGGCAGTTTTGCATCCAATTACTCTATGTGGACATGACACTGTCAAGACTGCTATGCAAAATATGTCTCACTTTTGCATGTTTCATAATAGAAGAATAATCTTCAGGAGTATAGTCCTTCTTTTCTTTATCAACCATCTTCTATTTTTGGCCAGCAACAGCAATAGCTAGTTTCATTGGACTGTGTGAACCATCATAAATTCTATTCTGATATTCAGGATTTATTGCTTCTAGAAACATGGCCATCTTCACCTTCCCAATTGGATATTCATGAATCTTCAGGATTGGAACCTTGATAGTCTCATATCAGCTCATATTATGAGTGATAGGTTGATTGGCTAGTGGAGGGGTGGGGGATTCTGTCGAGGTTCTTTATCTGCCATTATAAATTGATTTTAGATCTTAAACTGTTTGTATATCAACAACAAGCTCTGATACCAATTGTTAGGTCCTTAATGAAACTGTAGAGAGGGGTGAATATAATTTATGCAAATAATTGAATTAAGTACTCAACAGGATAAACAGTTTTGTATTGAATAATAAAAACTGATTACGAACTAATCTCTCAAAGGATGAATAGATATCCTTGAGAGCTTCTAGGTTATACAAAAAGATATATTAATACACGACATATAAAGTGTTAAACAAATTTATGCTTATATACTGCATAGTTACACAATCAATAAGGAATCATATTCTATTACAATAAGGAATCCTAAAACATATCCTTATTTTGATTGCTACTAGAAGTAAAGTCCTTCACCGACTTGTATTAAATAAATCCTTTCCTTCTTTGATATCTCCCGACTTTCAGCTGAAATGACCAAATACTGATGTCAATTACTGATCAGCAAATGATGATGACAAATGTTGATGACGTCACCTTCTGCTAAACTCTGATATCAAATACTGGTAATAAACTCTGATAGTTTATAGGCTGATATCATCAATTTCTTTTAACAGGATCATTGTCAATACAATTAACAAAGCTCTCATCTTGAGACATCAAGTGAAGCCTCATCTTCACTTTCTACTGAAAATAGTATTCGTTTTCCATTATTGGAATCTTCACACCGACATCCTTCTCACCAATGATTGATTGAATAGTTTCAAGATCTTTAAACTCTATGTATGCTGAAGGCTTGATCTGATACTGATTGTTAATTATTAACAATCAATACTTAGATAATTTGTAGAAGGGCTTTGAATAAAAATTATAACTTTTAAATTTTATAAACTTGAACAACTACTAAAATGAAGTAGAAATACCAGAAAAAAACTTCATGTGGTTTGTTTTTCGACTTGCCACCTGAGTTATATATTGAAGAAATAATCTGTGCAAATTACAAGAATTTCACAGCTTCTTTTTTACAGTGTTTCTCTTAAAGATAGTGCTCTCAAATAAACTCTATGAAAAACTCTATAAGCTTATTTTTTAGAGAAAACACTACTACATCTTGGTTTATATATCACCAAGTTACAATCTTTACTAGTCAATTCGACGCACGGTCTTCCAAGTCTAGTAAGATTGCTTCTACATTCTTTCTCGTAAAACTTAAAAAATGAGCCTAGATTTTTATCTTGATCCATTGCTTTGAATATCCCTCCAATTTATCATGCATGGAAATAGAATGTTTCTTCTTCTTCTTCAGAATCCAAGATCGCATGCACGTTTTGTCTTGGCTTCTATTTTTAAACCGAGATCTTCTATCAACCTATATGTTTTATCATATTTGATATTTGTGCTATGTCAATTCACTGTCAATTGATATTTGTTACTCTAGCCATTCATAGTGTATTCTTCTAACAGTTGATGAGTTGATGCCTTTAGCCATTGATAATCTATTTTTCTTAGTCGTTGATGACTCACGTCACTCAGATAAAATTACATGACATTATATATATACAATTAACCATCCTATTATATTTATCCATTGAGCCAAGTATGACTACATAAAGAATAATTACATAAATAAGTATTTATTGAGATCTACATGAAAATATTGCAAAAACTTATCAGTTGGTAAACTACTCTCACAACCGCTATAATGATCAATCATCCCCCACTCTGAATCACGTGCCTAAAGATGATATGCAATTTTGATTGTGTTATCTACACTATAATAAAACAAAGTACAAGTTATGCCAAGTATCACTCTCTCCTTAAAAGATAACACTTGTCATCATCTCAATGAATCTAAATATCATTTTAATTTATTTGACAAGCTAACATTTATGAGACCAACATTAATGACACCCTTCTCTCTCATATATTAATTCTCTATCTTTCTTCTTTTTTAATTAGTATGATTTTTTCAACTTTTTTTTGGAAAATACCTATTAAATCTAAATTTCACCTTACATATATATGTTTATATACCAAGTAACCCTCACAATTTAAAAATAAGGAATTTATAGCTATTTATTTATGAAATACTAAAAATAAATTATTTATGCCAAGTGATACTCCTTACTTAAAATTGAACACATTACGATTATTAATTTATCTATTTTAACACTAAAATTATAAAATATTTAACAATAATAATTTTAATATAACCGGATATCTTCCTGGGAACTAATATAGTCCAACATTAAAGTTGTATGCATGTTAACTGAACTTGACATGCTTTTCAATATCCCCACAAATTGCTTATATTGAAAAAACTCATTTTTAACCACTTTTCAGTTACTTGGCCAACACTAATATTTTTTGTAATGATCAATAATTTTTCACTCTCATTCATCTTTAAAATATTATTTATGTGCAATATAATCTGTACATTCACATCATATATCTCTTTATTGACTTCTTGAATTTTTTTGACGTTTTTATGAGTCTTGAACACTTTAATTAGATCGTCATAACAAATCGTAATAAAATTGATTATTTTTTCTTGTCAATCTTATTAATATATTCCAATCTATCTAAGTTTGACAATTGGTAGCCATAATAATTAAAAAAAATCCAACTCTAAATCGCAAATATCGTAATTGTTTATTGTAAGAAGGAATACTGATAAAAATGATATGTTAGAGTTAATCGTTGATGGCCAAATATTACCACAATAATATTTCGTCTTTTAATTAATTTCCAAACAAAAATATTAAAAATTATAACAATAAATTTTGTTCTCTAGTTCTTTTAAACCAAAAAACCTTCATTAATGTCATTATTTATCGTAGATACCGAGTAAAGAAGAAATTTAGAACAAACTTATAAAATATTAGCATGCGTAGATGTTGTTATTCATTTTAAAATGTACTAAGTATACATGACAAGTGCCCAAATTATATTTATGGTGGTTAATTTATTCTTTCATATATATATATATATTTAATACTATAGAAATTGAAATTACATTAATAATCAATATGACTCAGTTTTATCGGTTTGGTGGGAACCTGAAACCAGAATTAAATCATTTAACTCTTTGATTTTTACATATTAGCTTTTGATTTTAAATCAACTTTATAAGGTTCAACTCACATTGAATTTTGTCTCTTTCATTTAAATCTCAATTTAATTTTAATTTTTACTAAAATCTAGTGTGTGACACAAAATTATCAAGTTTAAGTAGTGTTTATAACTAAAATTTACGTGTTTATGTATTTTTAGATATCGAAAGTACAAATGCAATTTCATACATAATTATTTTATTTTTAGATTTGTCAATAATAATATTTAATAAAAATATTACATAGAGTGCATAAATGTTGTCTCACGTGATATAAAAAAATAATTTTACACAATATCATAAAAGACATGTACAAAGCATATTCATGACATTATTAATAATATAAAAACTAATAATAAAATTTCACAATATTTAAGAAAAAATGAACATTTTTTTAGTTCTCAATATGGGTGTAATTCTAGTCAGGTCGACTCGAGTTTGAACTTATCGAATCTGGGTTCAAACTTTTTTTTGAGTCTAGCCTTACAATTATCGATCCCAAAATTTGTGCTCGAACTCGACTCATTTATTATACAAATTGAGATCAAGCTTTTATCGGGTTTTTTGAGTTACTTGAGTGTTTAAACAAGTTTTCGAGTTTATCGAGTTTTAAAATGAGGTTTTATCGAATTTTCGAGCATCGGGTTCTAATCGAGTTTTCGAGTTTATTAGTTTCATACAGAGTTTTCAAGTTTTAAATTCAACAATTTCATTAAAACTATCTAAATATATTAATAGTCATGATTTATATTTTTAATTTAACATCAATGCATACCACAATATTACCTTCTTATTATTATACTTTATAATTGTACAAAGTATTTGGATGTAAAAAGCTAGAAATCTAACAAAGATTTAATTGATACATCCACTAAGGACTCGTCAAAAGATAATTTGAAATAGTAATCGATATATCTTGTTAAAAAATAGTAATCGTGATATAAGAAATATTTTGATTTCATTTTAATTCTGTATTTTCTTTCTTCAAAGTAATGATTTCCTCTCATTTTTTAAAACTGAATATCTAATAAAAATAAATATGTAAATTTTATAATTTTGAATTTTTCAAATAAAAATGCTTGTTTACTAAAATTATGTTAAATTTTTAAATAATTTTTTTTACATAAATCATTTATAAAAAATAATGTAGAATTAAATATATCATACTTTTGTATTATCATTATTTAATTTAATTTTTTATTAGATATAATAATATAAAATGCATACAATATATTTAAAAGTGATAAGTTAATTTGTAAAAATAAGTTTTTAGATTTTAGTGATGATACATAAATTTACAAAGAAAAAATACCCAGGTTACTCCACTTTTAAAGACCTGGTGCTCAAAATACATGTCATAGTGTAACAGTGCCCAAAATACCAGTTGAATACGAATGTGAGTACCGCGTATTCTAACTTTTCAAGTTTGACAAAGAATGTGCATGTGTGCCATGAGTATTACTACAAATCAATTGAGAGAGTTAGCATAATGTAGGATTCTTTGCAAAATATGAAAAATGGGTCTATGCATCATTCACATGTGTATTCATCAGGTATTTTGGATAATTTTTTTGCGGCCGAGCATTTTGGTTTTCGTAAGGAAGCAATTGGGTATTTTGGTACAACACCTAATTAGGCATGGAAAAATGGGTCTAAATCCGAATAACCGAACCAAAATTCATGAAATCGAGATTCGATCTGAGATCCGAAACATGTAATATGGTAATTATCCGAAAATCAATTTAAACAGATATAAAAATAAGTCGAATCGAAATTTTAACCGAAAATGATCTGAAATGTTAGATCCAGTTATAACTTGAAACCAATTAAAACAGAATAATATATCATTCGAACTGAACATGACCCGAAGAAATAAATTCATACTTCAAACAATTTCATATCTATGATAAAATAATTATTTAATTAGATTTTTTTTGTAAAAGTACATTATATTATATTAAAAATACTACATTTAATAAAAAGATATTTTTTAAGTCTCACAAATTAAAAAAAATGGATAAGTTATAATCCAAAAATATTCGAACCAAATTTAATCCAAATCGAATTTTGTCAGATCTTAATTCAAATTTTATTCGATTTTACTCGAAATTAGACACGAACTGAATCTTATCTATTCTAATTCGAATGGTCTCGAGAAATATTATAATCTGAAAGTAGATTCGATCTGAAACCGATTCGGTTATCCGAATTGAAATGTCTACACCTAATTAACAAACACATAAATATATATTTTTATATTTTTTGTAAAGATTCGTGTTCGAGCAGAGTCGAGTTCAAAAAAACTCAGCTCGACTCGAGTTTTTTTATCGATCCCAAATATGTGTTCGACCTCGAACTCGATAACGAGTTTGAACCGAGTCTAGCCCCATTTAATCAAATCGATATTTGAATTACTCCCCTAGTTCTAGATGAAAGTTTACAAAAAATATCACTCAAAACAGCTTATACAATGATTGTTTCGACCACTTTTAAATAACATATCCCTTGGTCATATGAACATACTGAAATTATCCGACAAATCAAAGCTCAGGTTTTATAAATCCCTTTTCTACACCTTGTCGATCCAAATGCTTCTAAAGTAGTCAAAACTGTTTGATATTGAATGCAAAGAAATGTTACAAAGAGGGGGGTGAATATGTTTCTTGAATTACGTTTGGCTTTTAAATTGTTTGGATTATTGGTGAACAAAGCAGTTTAAAATTATAGAAATATAATGCTTGACAGTAAAACACACAAGACAAAATATCAAAAAATTGCTTAATTGTATTAATTAAGTTTGCCTTGCTATAAATATGTGTTCTTGAAAATATAGAACTTAGCTTCTATCTTGAGAGAATATAAGATTTTCTGGATCTGTTTGTTACTTCTAAAATAAAGACCCGTGCATGCTTTGTAGACTAACAACATGGGTTACAAAACTTGTACTAAAGTGTATTAAACAAATTTCTAAAAAACCTTGTCTATTTTCTTTTCTGGTGTTAGCAAATCTGTGCGGAATCTTGCAGGTTTGTGGCCATCCTTTGTCCAGTGAATATTGACCCGTGATCTTGTATTCTTCAAGCTGCTTTTGTAGACTTTCCAATTCAGTGAATGAATTATTTGTTGACTGATAATCTTGAATCTTGAACTAGTTTGTATTCTGAATTTGAGATAGTATGTCGAGATCTCATTTTGTTCTATAGAGAAGTGACATATCGATAAGTATAATGACTTATCAATATCTTGAGTTCTCTATAGGTAAATGACTTATCAAGGTCTTTAGTTCTCTACATGCAGAATGACTTGTCGACATCTCCAGTTCTCTATATGGGCTTTTTGACTTGTCGACATCTTGAGTTCTCTACATAAGGAATTTGACTTGTCGATATCTCTGAGATATCTACATGTAGAAATGCCTTATCGATATCTCTGAGATCTCTATATACACATTTTGACTTGTCGATATCTCTGAGATCTCTACATGAGCTATTGACTTATCGATATCTCCAGTTCTCTACATCTTCATTTGATTTGTCGATATCTGATATCTCTACATGTAGAAGTGACTTATCGATATATCTTGGTGTTAGGTATAAATACAACACAGAGGGGGGGGGGGGGTGAATGTGTTTTGGCTTAAATGTTTACCTTTTGATCGACTTTGGCTTTAGCAGTTGGTTGTTATCAATGATTTAGTAGAATAGATGTTAAACATAAATAACAATGCAAATATGTAAAACAAAGATCTTCAAAACTCACTTAATTTTATATTAAAAATCAAGCAGTGTTTTGCTACAAAATCTCTAAGTTCTTGTTTTAGAACTTAGCTCCTTTCTTGAGAGAGAATACAAGATTTTCTATCTAGATTCTTACTTATGACTAGATGACCAGTGTTAACTTTATAACTCAGTTTACTGCTGGTTTACATAGAGGATAATAAACATGCTATTAGCTTTTCTAAACTGTCACTTGTCATTTCTATTTATAGAAAAACAAATCTTCCATTTCTGGCTTAGCATATCTTTAGCATCCCGTGTTTACTTTAATCTCCTCTGTCAGCTAATCTTTGCCATTGATCTTGCACATCTCTCAAGCTGCTTTTTGTAGACTTGTCAATCCAGCTATGTGAATTGTTTGTTGATTTGCAACCTTGGATATTGAACTGTTTTGCAATTCTGTACTTAGAGAAATTTCTTCACTTCGAGATCTCCAATTAAGCTGTAGAGAACTCGACATCTCGATGTGTAATATCCGGGATATATCGTGTAATTATTTTTGCTATTAAATAGTTATTATCTGTGTTCAGTATCAATTCTGTGAATTAATTGTTAAGTGTTATCTGTGTTTTGATATTTAAAAATAATATTAATTGAGTATTTAAATTTTTATATGTCTAAAATAAAATATAGATAATTGTCATATCTTCCTAATCATTTTTATGTTGATTTATGAATTTATAAGAATCATATGAAATTTATAAAATCTTTTTCCGAGTATTTATAATCTATTTTATAAAAACGGGAACCAACCGACGTTATCCGTTGTTACGTTTTTGGAGCCCGAAACTCTTCCGAGAACTCCTTTCTAAACTAATTGTAATATTCCGAGCATATTTGATGTTTCGACTTTTTCGATCCGGCGTACGGTTTGTTCTGCGCGGGTCCCGGCGCAACATTTTCGATACAATATTCGTTTCGGTAAATCAATAAAACTCGTATTTTCGATAAACGGGAGCTTTTTATTAAACTATCCCAATTATCACCTCGTAGTACGTGTAACCAGGCGCTGAGACCAAGACCGCAGTACAAATTGTACTGGTTTGGATAATTATCCCGAAAACCGATACCGTTTGGATCAGTTTTTATAAATAAATGTACCGTTTTATATCCGGAATGATCCAACGGGATACTAATTTTCCGTAATTATAAATAGCCTTTTCCCGTATTTTATTTCGTATCAAAATTATTTACAGATAGTAATTATAAAATTTTCCAGAAAAAAACCCTAATTACATAAACTGTTCTAAGAATCAAACCGCAAAACGAAGGCGTTACTCAATCCAAAGGTTTTGAAGTGTTATACCATATTCTGAGCTTCGTTTTACTGCAGAAATCAAGGGTATTTTTCTATATTTTTATTTATTTTGGAATTAATTTTATTAAAAATATGAATTTTTGTTCAGATGATTGTTTGTATGATTTGATGATTGCATGTTGTAGAGCTTGTTTTCCAGATGATTTTGATATATTATACGTCTGATTTGGAGTTCAATAACATGTTCAAATTTGAGTTTGATTTTCGAATTTTAAAATTAGGGTTTATAACCCGTATGAATGTTCTTAATTGAAATTTGGGGGTTTCTTATTTTGGAATAGATTGATGTTGTGGTATAGTGGGCTGTGTTCTCTGTGAAATTTGCAATCCAGTCGTACAAGTTTCATGAATGAATGAGGTCTGTAGAGAAGGGAGTTGTGATTTTAAAGTTACGTCGAGTTCGCCGGAAACCGACGAACTTCCCGGCCATTTTCCGGCCAACTCAGGGATTGTTAGGATGAATTGATTGCATGGTTGTGTTCCTGGTGTTGTGTAGATGTGATCCGGAGGTGGTGGTGGCCTGAGCATCCTTGGATCGTGTTCTCCAGCGAGACAGGGTGTTTTCCGGCGACCCCCCTGGAAAATTACAGTTTGGTTCCTGAACTTTTGGGGACGATGCAGTTTGGTCCCTGAAGTTTCTAGAGTTTGCAAATTTAGGATTCCTGTTTACAAATTAAAAATCATATTTCCTATTTATTTTTGTTATAAAAATTCATTTTTAATTTCTGAAAATTCCAAAAATTATTATTTTAATTCCGAAAATTATTTTTAATTCAAAAATAAATCTGAATTAATTAGTTAATTAATTTCAGTTAATTTTTAATTGATTAATTGGTCAATTAATTCAAAAATTAATTGATTAATTGATTTAATTAATTATTAATTGATTTTAATTAATTATTTAATTAGATTTAATTATTTAAAAATGATTTAAAAATTCCAAAAAATAGTTTCAAGCTTTAAAATATTATTCTAAATTATTTCCAAGGCTCGATAATTATTATAAAATTGTTTCGAAGCCAGAATTGGCCAACCGAACTCTATTTATTACCCCGAAATTGATCCAACGACCCGTTTTAATTCCGAAAAATATTTTAAAAATCATTTTAAATACCTGAAAGCCTGTTTATGACCCGAGACTTATTTATAAATGATATATCATTGATTATGTGACGTGTTATGTGTTATATGTGACTTGTTGGTTGACTGTCGGTCTGTATATTCGATGTTTACTGGTTTATTGCGTAACTTTCAATCCGATAATCGGATTTGGGTGAAACGAAGGGTAGATAGAAGTATGTGTTGAATAGAATCCTATGAGTTAAATATTGATAGATGCTTATGATATGTGAGCAAAAGAAGCAAGACGTAGGAAAGGGAAACAGGTAGTTGAGGAGTAAGTCGATTGTGATTGGAAGCGAGTGCAGTGTAGTAAGCTAATACCAGGCAAGTGTTCTGAACTTTCTCGAGATATTGTCGTGATTGATATATATGTTTTATATTGCAAGTGCTTTGAAGCACTGAACCCTAACCATGAATCCATCTATTGATCTTGAGCCGTAAACCTGATTCTTTCTAGACCATTGATTGTTGTATACCCAGATATGAACCACAGATATACGATACTACTCCACAAATACATACAAACTAAATACCATACACTGAATCGAGTTACCTACATACTCAAACCATTGTATTTTATGCTTTGAAAGACCAAATCCTTGAAACCCTGAAACATTGATTCATTGTTATCCAATTATTTCATTACCTAGCATCCAAACTTTGAAAATGCTCTTTTGCTCCTTATGCAGATTAAAACCATTTCATTATGGAACGTCAAATGTTGTTAATGATTCTGGTTATTGTTTATTATTGCTTATTCTATTATTATGTTAGAATTGGATTGTTTTTATAAAATTGTGGACCAGATTTGTGGTCAGACCATATAATGGTCAAGTTAGGCCAATGTGTGCCTTGGATCCAGTAGTTAGAGCAGTGTTGTGTGCTTTGCTCGGGGTTAGTGCGTGACTGATCAGCAGCCTAACCTTGGTTTTTAAGATGAAAATATAATATCCAATTCTAAATCGTAATCCATTGTTCACTTAATATCATAACCATGTTCACCTGATGATCATTATTCTCAGTTTTGTCATTGTGACTTGCTGAGCTAGTTAGCTCATTTGTGCGATATTGTTTATGTTCTTTTCCAGTTAAGAAGGAACGGGTGTGTACCGAGGATCCTCAGTCCAGCGCGAGAGCTAGGGGTTCAGGTTGATTGAACTGATCTAGTAGGCTTCTTTTGGGATAATTTGAGTTTGCAAAAGTTTGTAATAATGTTTAGTACTCAGTTTTGAGTTGGAATATTTGGGATTTGAACGTTTTGTATATAATAGAGTGTTTGGCTTGTGTGCATACTTTAACCTGTTGCGGTCCGTGGTGGTTGGTAAGTAGGGTCACTGCATATTATTATTATCTTTATTATTGTTATAAGCAGGTTTTAAATAAGGTGTGTGTGTGGACCCCAAACTTCTGACCCGGGTTTGGAGGGCGCCACAGGTTTGGTATCAGAGCTACAGGTTATAAGTCACTGACACAAGCCTAGGTTAACGGGAATGGGTAGAGGGTTAGGATTAGAAGTAAGGAATAGAAAGATAGAACGTCGAGAGGTTGAGTGTTTTGGTATAACAGGTATTAGTATAATTCGCATTATGGTTCAAGATTCTTATATCGCGATATGATTTCAGATAGCAGCGATGATCGACTCTTTCATTCCCATATCAGTTGATCACTCAGAGCCTTCAGTTGGAGTGCCGTCTTCGGATCCACATCCTGTTGTTCCACCAGTGTTGGCTATACTACCTCCACCTGTGTTGCAGCCCGTACCATTGCAGGCTATTCCACCTTCAGGTATGAGGCCACTTTTCAGAGGACCCCCACATGCTGATTCAGGCTTTACTAGTCATTCAGTTACAGGAGTACCTTTTCAGTTCTCTTCCTATCCTGTCCCATATCATCAATTTGAGGCTTGCCTTATGGAGCAGCGATTCCTATAGGGTCAGATCCAGGAGTTATTGCATATCATGCGTACCAGAGAGGTTGGGAGTGGTGAGAGGTGACATAGAGAGAGACTCCAGGCGTTTTGGAGAGCAGCTGCTGTGAGGATTGCTGAGGCTACACATGAGGACATCACTCCTGATTTCCTAGTGGAGTGGGCTAAGTGGGTTCTAGAAGAGCTTGAGGAGATTGAAGGTCCAGACTTGCCATGAGTCAGAGATCCAGAAATAGAGATACTGAGCAGTATTGTAATGGTTGTGTAGTATGTGCAGTAGTGTGTAGTGTATATCGGTAGACTTTTGAGTTGTATTTATAGACTAGCTATGCTGACTAGTGAGTAGGTTGTTATACCCTTTTGCTTTTACTTCCGAAGCGTCTTTACGCTTGTACTACCTAAAACTTTTGATCTATATATATCAATACCTTTTTCCTTTCCAGCACTGTCATTTACTTTATTGCACCTGTTTTACTTTACCTTATTTATTGCACCAGTTATACCCCTGTGATACCATGTACCCTGTTTTTCATAACTGTTTATATTCTGTAAAGAAGTATGCAACTTACTTAGTTATAACTATTTTCAAAAAGAAGATATTTTTGTTTTACAAAACTTTTCATTTCTATAAAGAATTTGGTTTAAAAGCTAAATAAGTTGTTTGATTCTTTACATAAAAATGCCTCCTAGAAGAAATACCCGCACCAACACCCAGAATGAAGAAACCAACAACAATAACAACCAAGATGATACAAATCCAAATGTGAACCCAGGACCCATGGACCCAGCAATAGCCCAGATTCTTCAAATATTGGCCCAACAAACAGTTCACCTGGCACAACAACAACAAAGACAGACCAATCCTCAGGTAACTTTCAAAACTTTTCAGGCAATAAACCCACCAGAATTCAAGGGGCCCCTAGAGCCGATTGAAGCAAATGTTTGGTTAAAGGAAATAGAGAAGGCATTTGCCTTAGTGAAAGTAAAGGAAGAACAGAAGGTTGGGTTTGCAAGTTACTATCTGAAGAACGAGGCCACCTATTGGTGGGAGATTGTGAAGACATTGGAAGGTACAGATGTTATTACTTGGGAGAGGTTTAAGGAATTGTTTTTAGAAAAGTATTTTCCTCAGTTTGTCCAACATCAAATGGAGCTGAAGTTTTTAGAATTAAAGCAAGGGAACATGTCGGTAACAGATTATGAGGGTAAGTTTGAGGAATTGTCAAGGTATGTGTTGTCATATGTGGATACTGACAGGAAGAAGGCTAAAAGATTCCAGCAAGGTTTGAAACCATAGATCAGAGGGAAGGTAGCCATTTTTGAATTGGATACCTATGCAGGAGTGGTACAGAAGGCTATGATCGCAGAGACAGAAAGTGAGATGTTCCAGAAGGAAAAGGAAAGCAAGAAAAGGAAATTTAAAGAGAATGAGGGCCAGTCACAACCAGGGAAGTTTCCAAATTTTAAGAAGGGCAAGTTTCAGCCAGGGAGGAATTTTAATTTCAGGAGACAAATTGTAAGCGACGGAGGCCAGGGCAACCGTCCAGTTAATGTGAATCAGCCGAATCAATTGAGATTAACTTTTCCAGATTGTCAAGTATGTGGGAAGAAGCATGGGGGAGTTTGTAATAAGTTGAATGTAGTTTGTTTCAAGTGCAACCAGAAAGGGCACTATTCAAGGGAGTGCCGAAATCAGCCAGCAAGAGAACCAACAAATAAGGATCAGCCTATCCGGAATCCAGCAGTGAAGGTTCCAGCCATTGGATTTACGTGCTTTAAATGTGGGAAACCAGGACATATAGCCAGAGATTGCAAGACACCAGCCCCAGTCAGTAATGCATTGAGGATTATGGGATCTACCCCAGTAGTGAATGAGACTTCAAGGGCTAGAGTTTTTGACATGTCTGTGAAGGATGTTATCCAGGATACGGATGTCGTGGAAGGTACGCTTAATGTGAATTCTTTATGTGCCAAAGTATTAATAGATTTGGGAGCAACTCGATCATTTGTTTCACAAAATTTTGTCAGTAAGTTAAATTGTCCAGTTGAGTATTTAGATGAAATAATGACTGTGAAATTGGCAAATCAAGAACGAATATCTGTTAATCAAGTTTGTGGGAGTTGTGAGATTGAGATTTCTGGTAGTAAATTTTGTGTAAATTTGATACCATTTAAGTTAGGGGAGTTTGACATTATATTAGGGATGGATTGGTTATTTAAGCACGATGCCCAGATAGATTGTCGAAATAAGAAGGTAATGGTAAAGACGCTAGATGAAAGAATAGTAACGTTCAAGGGTCAGAAGCAAGTAAAGAAGTTCTTAACAATGATTCAAGCCAAGAAGTTATTACAGCAAGGATGCGAGCATTTCGTAGCATATGTGATCGACAGAAGTCAGGAGCCAGCAAAACTTGAAGATATTCCAGTAGTGAATGAATTTCCAGACGTGTTTCCCGATGAGTTACCAGGACTTCCTCCAGATAGAGAAATTGAATTTGCAATCGACTTAGCACCTGGAACAGAACCAGTATCCAAGGCCCCGTACAGAATGGCGCCTGTTGAGATGAAAGAGCTAGCGAAGCAATTGCAGGAGTTGTTAGAGAAAGGAGTAATCAGACCCAGCCTATCCCCATGGGGAGCCCCGGTATTATTTGTCAAGAAGAAAGATGGAAGCATGAGACTGTGCATCGACTATAGAGAACTCAATAAGCTTACAATCAAGAACAAGTATCCATTATCTAGGATTGACGATTTGTTTGACCAATTGAAGGGAGCCAAGTACTTCTCCAAAATTGATTTAAGATCAGGATATCATCAACTGAAGATCAAGCCAGAAGATATACCAAAGACAGCTTTCAGAACGAGGTATGGACATTATGAATTTCTAGTAATGTCTTTTGGATTGACTAATGCCCCGGCAGCGTTTATGGATTTAATGAACAGAATTTTCAAGGAGTATTTGGAAAAGTTCGTTATTGTGTTTATAGATGATATTTTAATTTATTCAAAGACGGAAGAGGATCATGCGGAACATTTAAGGACAGCTTTGGAGATTTTAAGGAAAAAGAAGTTATATGCTAAATTCTCGAAGTGTGAGTTTTGGTTACAGGAGGTTCAGTTCTTAGGACACATAGTCAGTAACGAAGGGATCAAAGTGGACCCGGAAAAGATCGAAGCAATTACGAATTGGGAGAGACCGAGATCACCCACCGACGTAAGAAGTTTCTTGGGATTGGCGGGATATTATCGTCGATTCGTCCAGAATTTCTCAAGGATTGCAACACCACTGACAAAGCTTACATGAAAGAATGAAAAGTTTATATAGAACGACAAGTGCGTAGGAAGTTTTCAGGAATTGAAGCAAAGATTATTCACGACACCTGTTTTGTCACTTCCAGACGATCAAGGGAATTTCGTAATTTATAGCGATGCTTCTCACAAAGGACTAGGATGTGTTTTAATGCAGCATGAAAAGGTGATTGCGTATGCGTCAAGGAAATTGAAACCACACGAACAAAAGTATCCTACTCATGATTTGGAACTAGCAGCCATAGTTTTCGCTTTGATGATTTGGAGACATTATCTATATGGAGAAAAGTGCGAGATTTTCACGGATCACAAAAGCTTAAAGTACATATTCACACAGAAGAAACTTAATATGAGGCAAAGGAGATGGTTAGAATTGATCAAGGATTACGACTGCTCGATTAATTATCATCCCGGTAAAGCGAACGTTGTAGCAGACGCGTTAAGTCAGAAGGAAAGGTTAAATGAGTTATCAGTACCTGAAGAGATATATAAGGAATTTCAGAAATTGGAATTGGAAATTAGAGTTTGCAAGCCTGAGGAAGCGAAAGTGTACAGTATGACTTTCCAACCGGAGTTATTGGAGAAAATAAAGAAATGTTAGGAAGATGTAATGGATCAAGATCTAAATCGTTTGGTAGGTGAAGAATTATGCACGCAAAAGGATGATCAAGGTATTCTGAGGTTTTCATCTAGAATTTGGATTCCACCGGTGACGGAGTTAAAGAATGAAATTTTATAAGAGGCACATAGTTCAAGATATTCCATCCACCCAGGGAGTACCAAAATATACAGGGATTTAAAGGAGAATTATTGGTGGCCAGATATGAAGAGGGAAATTGTGGAATGGGTTAGCAAATGTTATACCTGTCAAAGAGTTAAAGCAGAATATCAGAGACTAAGTGGATTGTTACAGCCATTGGAGATTCCAGAGTGGAAGTGGGAACATATTACCATGGATTTCATAGTTGGATTACCAAGGACAAGGGCTAACCATGATGCCATTTGGGTTATAGTGGATAGACTTACCAAGTCAGCTCATTTTCTGCCTATAAATGAAAGATTTTCGCTCGACAAGTTAGTCCATATGTACCTGAAGGAAATCGTAGTTCGTCATGGAGTTCCAGTGTCTATTTTATCTGATCGAGATCCAAGGTTTAATTCAAGATTTTAGAATAGTTTTCAAGAATGTTTGGGAACAAGACTGAATATGAGTACGGCCTATCACCCCTAGACGGATGGCCAAAGTGAAAGAACGATCCAGACAATCGAGGACATGTTGCGTGTTTGCGCTATTGATTTTAAAGGAAGTTGGGACGAGCATTTACCTCTGGTAGAGTTTGCTTATAACAACAGTTATCATGCCAGTATTGCGATGCCACCCTATGAAGCCCTTTATGGACGTAAATGTAGATCTCCAGTACATTTGGACGAAGTAGGAGAACACAAAATACTTGGACCTGAATTGGTGTAGCAGACAAAAGAAGTTGTTGAAGTAATCCAGAAAAGATTAATTGCAGCACAAGACCGTCAAAGGAAATATGCAGACCAGTCAAAGAAAGACATGGAATTTGAAGAAGGAAACTTGGTACTACTGAAAGTATCATCATGGAAAGGACTAACGAGATTTGGAAAGAAAGGAAAGCTAAGCCCAAGATATGTCGGACCTTTTGAGATTCTAAAGCGCATTGGCAAAGTAGCTTACGAGTTGGCGTTACCTCCACACATGGAGCACATTCACAATGTTTTTCACGTATCAATGCTTAAGAAGTATAATCCAGACTCCAGGCATGTAATAGAATATGAGCCAATAGAGCTTCAGGCATATTTGTCATATGTAGAGAGCTTGATAGAAATTCTAGAGGAAAGAGAGAAAGTATTAAGGAATAAAGTGGTAAAGCTAGTAAGAGTATTGTGGAGAAACCCAAAGGTTGAAGAGTCAGCCTGGGAGTTAGAAAGTGATATGAGAGAAAAGTATCCTCATTTGTTTTCTTAAGAGATTCTGAGGACAGAATCCTTTTAAGGGGGGAAGGATGTAATATCCGGGATATATCGTGTAATTATTTTTGCTATTAAATAGTTATTATCTGTGTTCAGTATCTATTCTGTGAATTAATTGTTAAGTGTTATCTGTGTTTGGATATTTAAAAATAATATTAATTGAGTATTTCAATTTTTATATGTCTAAAATAAAATATAGATAATTGTCATATCTTCCTAATCATTTTTATGTTGATTTATGAATTTATAAGAATCATATGAAATTTATAAAATCTTTTTCTGAGTATTTAAAATCTATTTTATAAAAACGGGAACCAACCGATGTTATCCGTTGTTACGTTTTTGGAACCCGAAACTCTTCCGAGAACTCCTTCCTAACCGAATTGTAATATTCCGAGCATATTCCATGTTTTGACTTTTTCGATCCGGCGTACGGTTTGTTCTGCACGGCTTCCGGCGCAATATTTTCGATACAATATTCGTTTCGGTAAATCAATAAAACTCGTATTTTCGATAAACGGGAGCTTTTTATTAAACTATCCCAATTATCACCTCGTAGTATGTGTAACCAGGCGCTGAGACCCAGACCGCAGTACAAATTGTACTGGTTTGGATAATTATCCCGAAAACTGATACCGTTTGGATCAGTTTTTATAAATAAACGTACCGTTTTATATCCGGAATGATCCAACAGGATACTAATTTTCCGTAATTATAAATAGCCTTTTCCCGTGTTTTATTTCGTATCAAAATCATTTGCAGATAGTAATCATAAAATTTTCCAGAGAAAAACCCTAATTACATAAACTGTTCTAAGAATCAAACCGCAAAATGAAGGCGTTACCGATCTCTATTTTCAAAGCTTGAGTACTCAATCCAAAGGTTTTGAAGTGTTATACCATATTTTGAGCTTCGTTTTATTGCAGAAATCAAGGGTATTTTTCTATATTTTTATTTATTTTCGAATTAATTTTATTAAAAATATGAATTTTTGTTCGGATTATTGTTTGTATGATTTGATGATTGCATGTTGTAGAGCTTGTTTTCCTGATGATTTTGATATATTATACGTCTGATTTTGAGTTCAATAACATGTTCAAATTTGAGTTTGATTTTCGAATTTTAAAATTAGGGTTTATAACCCGTATGAATGTTCTTAATTGAAATTTGGGGGTTTCTTATTTTGGAATAGATTGATGTTGTGGTATAGTGGGTTGTGTTCTCTGTGAAATTTGCAATCCAGTCGTACAAGTTTCATGAATCAACGAGGTCTGTAGAGAAGGGAGTTGTGATTTTAAAGTTACGTCGAGTTCGCCGGAAACCGACGAACTTCCTGGCCATTTTCCGGCCAACTCAGGGATTGTTAGGATGAATTGATTGCATGGTTGTGTTCCTGGTGTTGTGTAGATGTGATCTGGAGGTGGTGGTGGCCTGAGCATCCCTGGATCGTGTTCTCCGGCGAGACAGGGTGTTTTCCGGCGACCCTCCCTGGAAAATTACAGTTTGGTACCTGAACTTTTGGGGATGATGCAGTTTGGTCCCTGAAGTTTCTAGAGTTTGCAAATTTAGGATTCCTGTTTACAAATTATTTAAAAATCATATTTCCTATTTATTTTTATTATAAAAATTCATTTTTAATTTCTGAAAATTCCAAAAATTATTATTTTAATTCCGAAAATTATTTTTAATTCAAAAATAAATCTGAATTAATTAGTTAATTAATTTCAGTTAATTTTTAATTGATTAATTGGTCAATTAATTTGAAAATTAATTGATTAATTGATTTAATTAATTATTAATTGATTTTAATTAATTATTTAAATAGATTTAATTATTTAAAAATGATTTAAAAATTCCGAAAAATAGTTTCGAGCTTTAAAATATTATTCTAAATTATTTCCAAGGCTCGATAATTATTATAAAATTGTTTCGGAGCCAGAATTCACCAACCGAACTTTGTTTATTACCCCGAAATGGATCCAACGACCCGTTTTAATTCCGAAAAATGTTTTAAAAATCATTTTAAATACCTGAAAGCCTATTTATGACCCGAGACTTATTTATAAATGATATATCATTGATTATGTGACGTGTTATATGTGACTTGTTGGTTGACTGTCGGTCTGTATATTCGATGTTAATTGGTTTATTGCGTAACTTTCAATCCGATAATCGGATTTGGGTGAAACGAAGGGTAGATAGAAGTATGTGTTGAATAGAATCCTACGAGTTAAATATTGATAGATGCTTATGATATATGAGCAGAAGAAGCAATACATAGGAAAGGGAAACAGGTAGTTGAGGAGTAAGTCGATTGTGATTGGAAGCGAGTGCAGTGTAGTAAGCTAATACCAGGCAAGTGTTCTGAACTTTCTCGAGATATTGTCGTGATTGATATTCCTGTTTTATATTGCAAGTGCTTTGAAGCACTGAACCCTAACCATGAATCCAGCTATTGATCTTGAGCCGTAAACCTGATTCTTTCTAGACCATTGATTGTTGTATACCCAGATATGAACCACAGATATACGATACTACTCCACAAATACATACAAACTAAATACCATACACTGAATCGAGTTACCTACATACTCAAACCACTGTATTTTATGCTTTGAAAGACCAAATCCTTGAAACCCTGAAACATTGATTCATTGTTATCCAATTCTTTTATTACCTAGCATCCAAACTTTGAAAATGCTCTCTTGCTCCTTATGCAGATTAAAACCATTTCATTATGGAACGTCAGATATTGTTAATGATTCTGGTTATTGTTTATTATTGCTTATTCTATTATTATGTTAGAATTGGATTGTTTTTATAAAATTGTGGACCAGATTCATGGTCAGACCATATAATGGTCAAGTTAGGCCAATGTGTGCCTTGGATCCAGTAGTTAGAGCAGTGTTGTGTGCTTTGCTCGGGGTTAGTGCGTGACTGATCAGCAGCCTAACCTTGATTTTTAACATGAAAATATAATATCCAATTCTAAATCATAATCCATTGTTCACTTAATATCATAACCATGTTCACCTGATGATCATTATTTTCAGTTTTGTCATTGTGACTTACTGAGCTAGTTAGCTCATTTGTGCGATATTGTTTCTGTTCTTTTCCAGTTAAGAAGGAACCGGTTGGTACCGAGGATCCCCAGTCCAGCGCGAGAGCTAGGGGTTTAGGTTGATTGAGCTGATCTAGTAGGCTTCTTTTGGGATAATTTGAGTTTGCAAAAGTTTGTAATAATGTTTAGTACTCAGTTTTGAGTTGGAATATTTAGGATTTGTACGTTTTGTAATATAATAGAGTGTTTGGCTTGTGTGCATACTTTAACCTGTTGCGATTCGTGGTGGTTGGTAAGTAGGGTCACTGCATATTATTATTATCTTTATTATTGTTATAAGCAGGTTTTAAATAAGGTGTGTGTGTGGACCCCAAACTTCTGACCCGGGTTTGGAGGGCGCCACACGATAGGCATGTTGGCTTGTCGATATCTCTGAAACTTCATTGTTGACTTGACGTATCGACAACTCTGAGTTCTCTATTGAATTTTGGTTTATCGATAACTCAGAGTTCTCTAATGGACTTTGGCTTATCGATAACTCAGAGTTCTCTAATGAATGTATACTTGTCGATATCTCTGAGTTCTCGAATGGGTATCTGACTTATCGATATCTCCAATAGCATTTCCTGAGTTCTCGATAGACAATTCCTGAGTTCTCGATAGGCAATTCCTGAGTTCTCGATAGACAATTCCTGAGTTCTCGATAGGTCTTTCTGAGTTCTCGAATGACTTCTCCATAACACTAATTCTGTGACTTCTAGAGATCTTGACTTAGAATGTTTTTCACCAAACAGAATTATTCAACTTCAAGCTTCTTCATAATTCTTCTGAGGCATGACCTTCTTGATCTTCTTCCAGATAGAATTCTTAGGCTTGACACTGTTTAGGGAAAAATGCTCCAGTCTGCTCCATTTACATTTTACAGACATTAAGTGTTACTAGTATAAATTATAGATTAAGGTTATAGTACAACTAATCTTAGGGTTGGCCCCAAGCTTAACTGATTGCTAATGACATTGTCAGCATCAGTAATCTTTAACTTTATCATGTTAATGATATTGTTAGCTCCAGTAATCTTTGACATCAGATCATTGAAGATTAATGACATTGTTAGCTCTAGTAATCTTTGACATCATCTATTATATATTACAATCTCCCCCAACTTGTTCATTATGAAATTATGCACAAGTTCTGATTGATGATGTCAAAACTTTAACTAAATACAGAAACCAAAACCAATCTTCCCATCAGGTCTTCTTTTGTTGAGTTGCATTTAGATTTGTTCAACATCCATTAGCTGTTTTGGCGTTTAGATATATATTCTCCCCCTTTTTGACATTATCTCCAGGAAGAAAGATCCAGCTAAATGCACATTGTTCAAGCTGCTGTCATTGTCCATTTGGAACACTATCTGCAGCTTCAAGCTTCATTGAGATTCATGGTAATGAGTTTATCAAAAAGAATAGAAGTTTCACTTAGATCTGCAGAAAAAGTATGTCAATGATAAAAGTCCTAAGCTCTCTATTCTTTTGAATAAGTAGTCTCACCAATTCTCATTGCACTAGTCTCATGACTTTTGAGAGTCAGAGTTCCCTCACAAGGATTACTAAATCCATACACTCATCTACCTCTCCTTTTTCCAGGAAGGATCCTGCCTCTCTTATTCTTTATTTTTCACTCAATCTTTTCTCTTATCCTCACATGAAAAGCTCAAATGTTGTTTGACCTACTTAAATAAGAGGTGGCTGAGAAGAGTTAATCTGTGATCATATGATTAGAGGAAGACCAAATAGGGCTAATCATACTCAATTCACCAGAAAAATAAGTGCATAAGCATCTATGACTGGGGTCACAGTTTGACTCACAGATTGCTCTGTGGTTGTGACAGTGTGTTGTCCTCCACTTGTAGTGGGAACCTCCAATTGAATTGGAGGGGATTTGACTGGGTTACTGCCATGTGCACCAGCCTCAAACCCTTGTGTGTCTTGCAACACACTGGCACTTGAATGTGCTAAGATTGCCCATCTTATGACATTGTCATAGGCAATTGTTCTTCTAGCTTTGACTGCTAAGACAGCTTCTGCTAGAGTTATGAGGGGAGTTGTTCCTTCTTGAGGAACCTCCAATTGAATTGGAGAAGATTTAGATAGCTCCCCCTCAGGAGTACTACCCTCAAACCTTTCAGTCTATGAAGACTGTTTTGCACATGAAGGTGCATAAGGAATACTCATGAAATATTTAGTAAACTGATAAATTTTCATGTTTGGTGGATTCTTTTCTTAAACAACAGAACAATCTGAAGAACATCATGAAATTGTTGTCCTTTTATAAAATAGGTAGCTTTTGAGAGTCACCTGAGTGGGATTGTGTGTGAGTTTGTGTTTGTGTTGGTGTGCCTGGGTAAACCGCAGTTTGGTTTTGAAATGTTTTAGCTGCAGTTTTAGCACTAATACCTGTGAATTGATTATTTGAATTCCCTGTTGATGTCTTGTATTAGACCTGTAATGCATTGAACAAATGTATCTTTTTGGAGTTTCATTAGACAAATACATTGTAAGATATTTTAGTTGCAAGCATTATTGCAGAGAAGACAAAATTTAATATAGATATAAGCACATAGTAATTATTATACAAACAAGAGATTGCAAGATAAGAATCAAAACTTTCATTAAAAATGGAAACATAGTACATTAAGACATAAATTTAAAAAGTAAATCGTTGAATTTTATGATGAGGCTATAAAAAATGTGAGATCACTAACATGAATTATCAGCAGTGAGAGGCTGGAATCAATCAACATCCTCTATACTTTCCGGGATTGGGCATGCGACGTTGACACATGCTATACGATATTTGTACAACATCAAAAGTCTAAGGTTAGCGTTATCTCCCTTCTCTGCTTCTCTTTTTAGCTCCATATGGGTTCTCTCTTTCCATACCCATACGTGTTGTGCTTTATCTTTATCCTTGAATTTCTCAAGAAGTATCTGAACGTCTGGATCATAGGGATAAGGAATATCAGCAGAATCCTAACTACTCTAATTCAGACTCCTTCTTTTCGGCCTCCAACCTCCTTGCCCTGCGCTGGTAAGCTCTGGACATGGAGTGTGCAAGAGAGATGATCCTCTCCTGCAACTCCAAAGCAGCAAGGCGTTGCTGCTCAGCCACCCTGGCTCGTCTCTCCTGCTCGAAAGAGACTTCCATCTCAAAGAAAAGAATGTTGATTTGATCATTCCACGAGAGTTCGTAAAAGACCTCAAGTGGAATATCAAAGGGGCTGTAAACAACCCCTTGAGACGGACACGAAGTCCGATAGGATCAAAATAAACTAGGTCATCATCCAAATGATGGACCGGTTGGTAAACTCCATGAATAAGTCTGTAAAAGACTGGGGCATCCATTTGAGTGAGAGAGAGAGAGAGAGATGAACAGGAGGTGAGTTTGAAAGTAGATGTTTGTTGAGAATAGGAGAGTAGTGATAAATGATAAAGAGTGAAGCGTTTTAATTTATAGAGGGAGTAAAGATAGAAACCAAGAGACTCTTGAGTTGCCCGGATAATAAGAGTAATAATCATATAAGCATACTTGACAACTAGAAATGACTAGTTACTATTCCCCATGCAAGTACTCAAGAATATTAGTTTACTTTAAAGAGTGACTATTCCCAATGCAAATAAGCACGTACTCCCTACACAAAAAGTAACTCATCCTATCAGCAATCAGTCAAATAAATTTACCACTATCAGCATACTCAAAACCACACAAATAATGTACTAGTCTACTAACATTGGACTAACTTATTTTCACGTAAACAACAAATCATATAAGCATGTAAATGTGTCAATAAGTCAGAGAAATTAGAGACAAGGTATGTCAAAAGTATTTTTATGAACAGAATTTATGAATTAAATTTGTTCAGTTTTTCATACTTTTTACTTTTTTTGATCTGTCATTTATTAAGTTCATATACTGAAGATATGAAGTAATAAATATTCAGTTTACTTAGAATTTTGAAAAATTCCAAGTTCAAATTTATCGAGAAGTCTGGGTATTTATAGAAAAAGTAAAATACTTATCGAGAAGTCAAATAAACGTTTGATATTAAACTTATTGAGAAGTAATTTTGAATTTGAAAAATGTACATTCGATAAGTCATTTTATTAATTCTTTTCGAGAACTAAGAAATGAGTTATCGAGAACTTTGATAAATGCCCAGTTTGTCCGAAAATGGACTAAAAAGATTCTAATTTATTTGAATTGAATCAAATTGAAATCAGAATAATTTTTCCAAAAGTATTTGTCTAAAATAATTCAATGAATTAAATTATTTTAGTTCTGAGTTATTGATAAGTCTCAAAATATCCTTGTCGAGAACTCTGTGAATTAACACTACTAGAGAACTCTACATGGTCTTATCGATAAGTCATAATAGAGCTTATCGAGAAGTCATTCGAGAAGTCTGTAAATAGACTTATCGAGGACTCACTCGAGAACTCTAGAATGACTTGTCGATAAGTCATTTTGACTTGTCGAGAACTCAGTTCTCTATACCTTTGAGTACTGTTATTCTGCCTTGTGTTAATTTTACACATTTAAGATGTAAATTAACAACTAAGCATTTTACTTAGAATTTTGAAATATTCTAAATTAATTTTTGAATTTTTAAGAAAAATAAATATACAGAGATTCTGAAATATTTATAATTCATATTTCAGTTAATTTCCAATTAAATCAAACTAGGTTGATTTATTAGAAATTAATCTGCTGCAACACATTAGCCGAGTTCTTGCCTTAGGATGAAGAATTGAGCATTCCAATTTCACTCACAAGTCTAGTGAAGGTTGCTTCATCCAAAGGTTTAGTAAAAATGTCAGCTAATTGTTTCTCTGTTGGAACAAAAATGAGCTCAATGGTACCATTTGCAGCATATTCCCTGATAAAATGGTACCTAACATCAATGTGCTTTGTTCTAGAATGATTAACTGGATTAGCTACTATAGATATGGCACTAGTATTGACACACATAATAGGAATTTTGTATAGTACTAGACCATAGTCCATTAGCTGATTTCTAATCCAAAGCACCTGAGCACAACAACTTCCAGCAGCTATATATTCAGCTTCAGCTGTGGAAGTTGACACAGATTGTTATTTCTTACTATACTAGGATACAAGTCTTTGACCAAGAAATTGACAGCTTCCACTAGTACTTTTCCTATCAACCGTGCATCCAGCAAAATCTGCATCTGTGTATCCAACAGCTTCAAAACCAGTTCCCTTAGGATACCATAATCCCAAGTTTGGAGTTCCCTTTAAGTATCTGAAAATCCTTTTTACAGCCATCAAATGTGATTCCTTTGGATTGGCTTGAAATCTGGCACATAGACAAGTAGCAAACATGATATCTGGTCTACTAGCAGTCAAATAAAGCAATGATCCAATCATCCCTCTGTAGCTTGAAATATCCACACTCTTGCCTTTCTTGTCTTCATCCAATTTGGTTGCAGTAGACATTGGTGTAGATGCAGGTGAACTATCCACCATACCAAATTTCTTCAATAAGTCATTCACATATTTGGTTTGGCTGATGAAAATACCATCACTTATTTGACTAACTTGAAGGCCAAGGAAGTAACTCAATTCTCCCATCATGCTCATTTCATACTCACTCTGCATTAGCCTAGAAAATCTTTGACAATCTTTGACAAAGCTTTTCATTTGTAGATCCAAAGATGGTATCATCCACATAGATTTGAACTAGGATCATATCTTCACCATGCTTCTTGTAGAAGAGAGTCTTATCAATAGTACCTCAGGAAAAGCCATGTTTGAGTAGGAATTCTGATAGTGTGACATACCAGGCTCTAGGTGCCTGTTTCAATCCATATAGAGCCTTGAGTAATTTGTAAACAAAGTTTAGAAATTCTGGATCTTCAAAGCCAGGTGGCTGTTGCACATAAACTTCTTCTTCTAGTTCACCATTAAGAAAAGCACTCTTGACATCCATTTGATACATCTTGAAATTTGAGTGTGCAGCAAATGCCAGAAAAATTCTTATTGCTTCTAGTCTTGCAACAGGAGCAAAAGTCTCATCATAGTCAATTCCCTCTTCTTGTGAGTAGCCTTTAGCAACCAGCCTTGCTTTGTTTCTAGTAACAATTCCATTTTCATCCATTTTGTTCCTGTACACCCACTTAGTTCCAATTATGCTTCTGTTCTTTGGTGCAGGGACTAATTTCCAAACTTTGTTTCTCTCAAACTGATTCAGCTCCTCCTGCATAGCACATATCCAATCAGGATCCAATAGGGCTTCTTCAGTTTTCTTGGGCTCTACTTGAGATAGAAAACATGCATGTAGGCAATCATTAGCAGTTGCACTTCTAGTTCTCACACCAGCTAAGGGATCACCAATAATAGCTTCTACTGTATGACTCCTATCCCACTTTCTAGTGTGTGTCTGCTGACTAGTGCCTTCATCATTTTCTTCAGTATTACCATGAATGTCATTTCCATTCTCTTCTTCTCCCCCTGAGTTTGTGCCATCAAATTCTGGTGTCTGAAGAGAGCTTTCATTCCCATGATTTTGTTCAGAGGTCTCTTCATTTGTCACTTGTTGTGCCACAACTTCATCTTCCTTATCCGAATCACTATCAATGGTTAGATTCTCAAATGCAAGGGCTTCAGCATCATTTACATCAAGGCATTCCTAGCCTGGACACTTGTCATCATAAAAAATCACATCTATGCTTTCCATAATTTTCTTTTGATCAATCACATAAACTTTGTAGGCTGTTCTTTCCAATGAATATCCCCGAAAAATTGCTTCAAAAACTTTAGAGTCAAATTTTCCCACATATTTAGAGTTGTCTTTTAGAATATAACACTTGCTTCCAAACACATGTAGATGCTTCACTGTAGGCTTCCTGTTAGACATGATTGAGTAAGGTGATTTGCCATGAGCTTTGTTGATGAGATATCTGTTTTGAGTGTAGCATGCAGTATTAACAGCCTCTTCCCAAAAACTAGTTGGCAACTGAGCATCTTGTAGCAAGGTTCTAGCAGCTTCAACCAATGTTCTATTTTTCCTCTCAACTACTCCATTCTGTTGAGGTGTTCTACCTGCTGAAAATTCTTGAACAATGCCTTTGTTTTTGCAGAATTCACTTAATTATGAGTTTCTGAATTCTGTTCCATTATCACTCCTCAATCTTTTCATACTAACTTGTCCTTCAGCTTGCTTCTCAATTTTCTTGATGTGCTCAATTATAATGTTTGGAGTTTCATCTTTAGAGTACATGAACTCAACCCAAGTGTATCTTGAAAAATTATCAACCATGACAAGGGCATATTTGTTCCTTGAAATGGAGAAGACATTTACTGGCCCAAACAAGTCCATGTGAATAAGTTGCAGAGGTGCACTTATAGAATTCATAGATTTTGACATGTGACTTGATCTTTTCATTTTTCCTTTCTGACAAGCTTCACAAACTTCCAGTTTAGCAAATTCCAGATTGGGCATGTCTCTCACTAGCTCCTTCTTGACTAAGGTGTTGATTGCTTTGAAATTCAAGTGAGATAGCTTCTTATGCCATAATTTGCTTTGCTCTTCTGATGCCTTGGTGTAGAAACAACACACTCCATCCTTATTTATTGAGTCTAAGTCTGCAACAAACAAGCTTCCCTTTCTTACTCCTTTAAGAGCAATTTCACCAGTCTTTTTGCTAATAAAAACACAATCTTCTTTGTTGAAAATAACTTGAAAACCTCTGTCTGCAAATTGACTAACACTTAGAAGATTTACTTCTAATCCAGCAACTAGTGCTACATCTTCAATGATAACATTTCCAGAAACAATATTGCCATATCCCATTGTGAATCCTTTGCTGTTGTCTCCAAAGGTCACCAAGGGGCCAGCCATCTCCTCAAATTGTGATAGCAGGGCCTTATCACCTATCATATGCCTGGAACATCCACTATCAATGATCCATATGACCTTCTTTCCTTTGCCCTACACACAATGAGGATTAAGTGTGTTTAGCTACCCAAGCTGTGTTGGGCACTTTCTTCTTGTTAACTGATTTTACAGAAGTAGAATGAGAATTTTGAGATAAAATGGAATTCATAGACTGCTGAGCATTTTCCCTTTCAGATATGGAAGACTGAGTTGTCTCATCATTTTTCTTTTCCTTGTCCTCATCAGTTATCTCTTGTTTGATGATCAACTCTTCTTCACTGAAGTTCACCTCACATGCCTTGAACAAAGGTGATTCAACTTTCTTCAAAATAATTGGAACATCCTCAGTTTCAGTTGATTTTCCTTTGTCACTAACAGACTTCTTTTTGTTGTTCAAACCCTCATAATCAAGACCAATGGCAATGTTTACACATGGCTTGTTCTTTTTATGATATTGGCCAATCAACTCAGAAGCATTTTTGAAGGATTTCAGTTTCACTTCATTCTTATCCAGCCTTTCTCTCAATACTGCTTCAATTTCAGTTGCACACTTTAATTTGTTCTTTAAGTATGCATTTTCTTGCTTAGCAGTATCAAGCTCAACCAGCAACAATTCAGTCTCTTGTTTTTCACTCTCAAGTTTTTCATTGATCTTTTTCAATCTGTTAACTTCCTCATTTGCAGCAACCATGCTTGTATGAATGTGGAACATTTCTGTGCTCATCTTTTCAACAGTTTCCTTATATTGACTCACATTTAAACCAATTGTGGTAAGATTTGGTACCTGTGATTTAGATGATGAAGAGTCTCCTTGCTCCAAGGCCATGAGTGCATAGTTTCCAACTTCTTCATCCTCATCATTATCTGAATCATCCCAGCTCTTGCCCTCAGCAATATAAGCTCTCCCTTGTTACTTCTTTAGAAGAGCATCATACTTTGCTTCCAATTCAAGATAGGCTTTGTCTTTCCTTGCCTTCTTGGGTTTCCTACATTCTGTAGCAAAATGGCCCAACTCATCACAGTTAAAGTACCTTATGTTTGATCTATCAACAGATCCAGTTTTGTAGCCAGTTTTGTTATCAGGAGTGTACTTCCCTTTTCCTTTCCAGCTGATGTCTTTGTTGAAGGACTGTCCTTTGCTCTTGAAAAATCTTGGTTTCTTCACTCTAATGTTGGAGAATTTTCTAGCCAAGTAAGCCATTGATTTGTCTAGCTCATCAAGCTCATCAAGAGTGTAGAACACATCTTCTCCATTCAATTCCAGTATGACTTGCTCTTTAGTGTCATTGACTCTTTTCTCACTTGTAGAAATTTCTGGAGTTTGGGATCTTTGCTCATCATTAGAGGTCTGGCCATCATTCACAATCAGTGCACTTGAGCCATCCAGTACATATCCTTGACCAGCCCTTAATGATTTCTTTTGAATCATTTCAAGTTCATAAGTTTTCAGAACCCCATAGAGCACTTCTAGTGTGATTCTACTCAAATCCCTTCCTTCTCTGATTATAGAGATCTTTTGTTCCAAATGATCAGGGAGAGTAAGCAAGAACTTCAAATTCACTTCTTCAACATCATAAAATTTATCATGAAGCTGCAAGTCATTTATCAGCTTATTAAACCTTTCAAACACATCATCAATACCCTCCTTTGGTTTAGCCTAAAACCCTCATACTGAGAAATCAATATCCTTCTTTGATTTGACCTAACCTCCTCAATTCCTTCACAAAGTATCTCAATCTTTTCCCAGATCTATTTAGCAGTGTCACAGTTGACAATGTTATTATACATTACATTGTCAAGTGACTCAATTAGTATCAGTTGCAAAGCACTGTCTAGGGAAACTTTCTCTCTTTCAGGTTCAGTATACTCAGAGGGATCCTTGGGAGCATAATGAGCTGGAATAACCATATCTCCATTTGTGGTTTCCTCAACTCTAACCACAGGAGTGAAGGGCCCATTCTTGAGGATACCAATGTAAAGGTGATTGGTCATTCTTATAAACATCAACATTTTTTTTCCATAAAGTGTAGTTGGCCTTATCAAAGGGAGGAATCTTGATACTACTATTTTCAGTGTATTCATTTTTCCAAGATCTAATCTGTTTACTTTCATATTTTACTCTGATACCACTTGTTAGGTATGAATACAACACAGGGGGGGTGAATATGTTTTGGCTTAAATGTTTACCTTTTGGTCGACTTTGGCTTTAGCAGTTGGTTGTTATCAATGATTTAGTAGAATAGATGTTAAACATAAATAACAATGCAAATATGTAAAACAAAGATCTTCAAAACTCACTTAATTTTATATTAAAAATCAAGCAGTGTTTTGCTACAAAATCTCTAAGTTCTTGTTTTAGAACTTAGCTCCTTTCTTGAGAGAGAATACAAGATTTTCTATCTAGATTCTTACTTATGACTAGAGGACTAGTGTTAACTTTATAACTAAGTTAACTGCTGGTTTACACAGAGGATAATAAACATGCTATTAGCTTTTCTAAACTGCCACTTGTCATTTCTATTTATAGAAAAGCAAATCTTCCATTTCTGGCTTAGCATATCTTTAGTATCCCGTGTTTACTTTAATCTCCTCTTTCAGCTAATCTTTTCCATTGATCTTGCACATCTCTCAAGCTGCTTTTTGTAGACCTATCAATCCAGCTATGTGAATTGTTTGTTGATTTGCAACCTTGGATATTGAACTGTTCTGTAATTCTGTACTTAGAGAAATTTCTTCACTTGAGATCTCCAATTAAGCTGTAGAGAACTCGACATCTCGATAGGCATGTTGGCTTGTCGATATCTCTGAAACCTCATTGTTGACTTGACTTATCGACAACTCTGAGTTCTCTGGTGAATTTTGGTTTATCGATAACTCAGAGTTCTCTAATGGACTTTGACTTATCGATAACTCAGAGTTCTCTAATGAATGTATACTTGTCGATATCTCTGAGTTCTCGAATGGGTATCTGACTTATCGATATCTCCAATAGCATTTCCTGAGTTCTCAATAGACAATTCATGAGTTCTCGATAGGCAATTCCTGAGTTCTCGATAGACAATTCCTAAGTTCTCGATAGGTCTTTCTGAGATCTCGAATGACTTCTCTATAACACTAATTCTGTGACTTGTAGAGATCTTGACTTAGAATGTTTTTCACCAAACAGAATTATTCAACTCCAAGCTTCTTCATAATTTTTCTGAGGCATGACCTTCTTGATCTTCTTCCAGATAGAATTCTTAGGCTTGACACTGTTTAGGGAAAAATGCTCCAGTCTGCTCCATTTACATTTTACAGACATTAAGTGTTACAAGTATAAATTACAGATTAAGGTTACAGTACAACTTAATCTTAGGGTTGGCCCCAAGCTTAACTGATTGTTAATGACATTGTCAGCATCAGTAATCCTTGACATCATCATATAAATGACATTGTTAGCTCCAGTAATCTTTGACATCAGATCATTGAAGATTAATGACATTGTTAGCTCCAGTAATCTTTGACATCTTCTATTATATATTACACTTGGGACTTTCCTACAAGTCATTTTGGACTTCTCGAATGACTTCTCGATATACCTTGATCCGTGACTTGTTGATATCTTGACTTAGAATATTTTTCATAGAATAACATTATTCAACTTCAAGCTTCTACATCTTTTCTCTGAGGCAAGATCATGACTTGATCTTCTTCCAGAGTTTATCCCTTAGTTTGAAACATTCTTACAGACTCAAGGAATACAATTATAGAATATATATATATATATTGATTATCAAACAACTTAATCTTAGGGCTGTCAATATTACTTAGTCTTGTTATTATACAGGCATGTCTTGCATAATAATCTCCCACAATTTGTGAGAAGATTGCTTATCACAAATTCATGCCTGATAACAAGACCAACCCCAAGCTAAAATTAATTACAATAAAATTGACAGATTGACAAATACACTTTTTATATATTGAAAAATTATATCAGTTCACAAATTACAAACACTGGGTGAATTTTTCGTAACTAGGCTCTTTTCTAATGAGGTCCTTGATTTTGACTAGCACTTCAAGTTCTTCAATTATTTTAGTCCCTCTTAGAGCTTCCACTAGCTTGAGTTATTCTTCCAGTGAGTAATTATTAAGTAGATAAATTCTGAACTTTGAGAATCTGCCAACTTTGATGTTTAGAAAATGTCCATCCTTTAAAACTCTGCTCAACCCCCTTGCCTTTAATCCATCTGATCTTCTTTCAAACATCTCAATTTCTTCAGCATATTTCCTTTCTCTTTCCTCCCTCTCAGCCTTTTCCCTTGCAACCCTGATATCCCTATTTCTCAACCTTTCAGCCAACACAGCCTTCCATATTCTTGTACTAGAATCCTTAGTCTTCATCAAACTGATTACCCTATTCAATTATATAGTGGAAAATGTATCTATTACTTCACTATTCAGCAAAATGAAGGAGTCACCCTGGTAGTAGATCCTGACTTCTCTTAGAGAAATAACCCAAACTTTGACTATCTCTTCAGTTAGTTGTTGGTCATAGTCATCATCTGTTATGCTCCTTGAAACTGTTAGAAAGTCATCCTGATTGAAATGGTTCCAGATGACACCAGCATTATATTGAATTTTCTTTGGTTTTTTCCTACAGTTTTGAAGTGAATCCTGGTTCGAGTTTTGAATGAAGGTGGATTTGATATTTTCTTCAAAAAGACTTGGCTAGCTGTGATAGGTATATTGAGTATGGAGTTTGCAATTGGCTTGTATAGGTACTTGGGCTTTTGAGGTTGGATTGATTGAGTGTTTGTTTGTCTAGGTTTGGGAGTTTGAGTTTTGTGTTTGTGATATTTGGATTCATTGGACATCTTGTTGATTTGCTACCACTTACCCATCCTTTCTTCTCCTCTTACTATCATCTATCCCCTTCTTTTCTTCTTTTTCCTTTTTCTTGTCATCACCCTTCCTGCCAGTTGCTTTGCTAGATTGACTATCGAGAAGATTTTTGATCACCCTTCTTCTGCTCATCATCATCCAAGTCATCTTTAGTATTGATTTGAGTTCTAGGCAACATGGTTTCAGCATTCTTCAAATATCTTCCCAAAATCTTGATCATCTCTTCATCTTCAACAGTCTTGGTCTTCTTGGTCTTCAAGTCAGTTTCCAAAGTCATGATTAATCTCAAGTTTCCCATGACACAGTGCTTAGGAATCATGAAGTGTTTGCACCTTTTGGTAGATGGACAGATGTAGGCCACTCCCTTTCTAGGCTAAAGGTAAGCTTCTGAAAATGCAACTACTTGACCTTTCTTAAGTTCATTGAGCAAGAGAGTGTCCTCTGAAATCACCATATTGACTTTGTTGATTAGGATGTCCAGTTCAGATGCTCTTCTAGATTAGAAATAGGAGAGAGACACCTACATACACCTGTCCAAACCTGAGTTATTGATGTTTACAACAATCCTCTTTTCTCTGTAATTTCCATTTATCACCATCACCACTCTCAGGAAGTTTATGTTCATGTCCAAAGCCTTTTCATAGGTGAAGTGATTGTTGTTAAGAGAGATCCTGAGAGCTTTAAGGAGTTCATCAAATTCCTTGTGAAGACAAGATCCTTCAATTGCTTTCAAGAGTCTGTCCATTCCAACACTATCCTTGTTTTGAATTATGGCTTGGCTTGATGATTGTAATTTTAGCCGTGACTCCATCTCCCCCTTAGGCTTGTTAGCAGGCATGGAAATTTTAGGTAGATGGAGTGTAGTCCTGACTGTTTGTGGTGATTCTGGAAGAGGTATGTTTAAAGCTCCCATAATAGCCTCCAAAGATACAGAATTCTGCATCTGTAGATGTTTGTGGGAGTCTATTAGGGACTTTATGTCTTGTTGCTGAATTTGCACCAATGAAATAAATTGGGAGACTTGAGCTGAGAGAGAGTCATTGGAAGACTGTAGAGTGGAGACTTGAGCTTGCAAGTTTTGGATTTGAAGGTTTCTGGATGTAGACATTGGTTGTGAACTGGAGACAACCAAAGTACCAAAAGAATTCTGCACAACATTCTTGACCTCCCCGATGACCAAAGCTGAAGGTTCAAACCTAGCTTTGTATAGTTGATCAAGCTTGACCTTTGAGTCATTATTCTGAATTATCTATTTCTAGATCACCTCATGCAAAGCTTTGAAATATTCTCTCAACTTAGACATATTTTCTCTCACCGAGGTGAGAGAGAGGGCTTAAAACTTATCAGAAAACTTGTTGAACTTGGTCTTGATATCTTGAAATGTTGGCTTCAGCTCATCAATCTTGTCATTAACTAATTTCTTGACTGCAACTTGATGCTTGCCCAGAGCGTTTTCCATAGCTCTTCTTGTAAGTGCTTGTGCCCTAGAGACAACACTATAATATTTTAGTTTAAGACATTTGAATTATTAATGTTTATGTTCTATCGATTATTCCCTTTATAATTTATTATGTCTTAATTTACTACGATATAAATTCTAGATTAAAAAATGTCCTTAGAATATGATATGAATTATATATCTCTAAGTACGTGACTTAGAAATGAGATTATGAGAATAGTATAAATATTCCTAAAGATCCCTAGTCGAGTATAATTATTAAGGGACAATAATAGTGCATTAAGACTGGTGATTTTGTTGACTAATGATCACATTTCATTGATCATAGGTATAATGATACTAAAGTCAAAAACACTGGCAGATCTAAATGTATATGGTGCTGGACAAGCCCAATGTGAGATTTTACATGTCCGTTGTGTCATAAGTAATTCTCACTGTGATAATGATGTAATGCTCCTTAGACTTGAAATCATTATATTTTTATACGGGAATTAATGTACTTTGATCAAAATTAAAAGCTACCTTTGACCGGGTAATGATAAAAGTGGACATTGGGTATATTATGAATCGTATGAGAAATATGAATGATCTATATGAGATTTAACCCTCCTATTTTAGGAGTGATATTATTGGCCTCTTGTGTGAGCTAGCTATGAAATTTGTGGTCACGCTCAAATGTTGATTTTATATGATAGTCTACTCGTTGATCAAGGAAACTTGGATTAAACTAAGACGAGGATGACACATTACATGCCTCTAGTTTAATCTATAATATTTGGTTAAAGGGCTTATATTACATTGTACATTATCACGAAAGGTTTAATCGAATCATTGATTTAATTATTATTGCTTGAATAGCAATGATGTTACAACCGGCATTTTCGTGTAATATTAATTGTAAATTTGGTGTAATTATAAAGCCGAATGCCAATATATGCAACTATTGTATGCTTGTGTGAATGAGAATTCTGCGTCTTAAATTTTCGTTATGTGGTATATGAATTTTCAAAGCAAAAGTTTATTTATTTCTTTCATTTTTTGATTTATAATGAATATTTTTAAATCTTGAATAAATATCTTTTTAAAATTTATTTGTTCACAAAATTCAAAAGTAGTTTTATAAAATTTCTAAAAATCCAAGTTATTTTATGGTATAAATTTTATAAATTTTGAACTTGTATTTTATTTTATAAAAATAAATCTTTATAAATGTTAATTGTCATAATTAGCAAATTACATAGTTGTCCTTGCATGCAAATCCTTTCTATTCAATCCAAAAGGGCTAAAGAGACAATTAACACCCCACTAACTCTTATATTTCTAGCCAAATTCCTTCTTTACCCTTGCATGCAAAATGATCCAAGTATAAGTGGAAGGATAGTCATGTCAATTCCTATTCCCACTCACATTTGTCAAAACAAAAACCATAAAAACAAGCAAAAGCCATGATCATTTCACACTCCACTCACCACCACACTCTTTCTTCCCTCCCTCCTCTCTCTCACTCTCGGCCTCCTCCCCCCTCACTCTCGGGTTTTGCCGAGATCAACCCCCTCCCCATTTTCTTTCTTTCTCAATCAAGTTTCCACCTTTTACACAAGTAAATGTTACTTCCCATACCATGATCACTTATATTTCAAAGAGTTTTGAGTAGAAAGTTTAAGTTTTATGGTTGCATGTTAAGGTTTTAGTTGAAACTCAAAGTACAACCTTGATTCTTGTGAGTTTAAGGTTGTTTTTGAGAGGACTACAAGGAATGGTAAAGTGCCAAGTCTTGAGAAGGAAACTCTTGATGTTAAATGGCCATTCCCTTCCATTTCATTCGGCCATGACCATAGGGGAGCCAAATGAATGGTCCTTGAGACCATTCTTGTTGCTTTGTTCAATTTTTGCATGTTTATGTGATAATGGCTTGAATTTTGTAGTAAAAATTTGATGAAACTCCTTGCATGCTAGGTGATCATCTAGATATAGCTCATGCTAGGCTTGCATGTAAATTTCTTGGTAAAACATATTTAGAAAACATGTTGTTTGGCTTGCAAAACCCGAAGACATGCATTCATGTGGATTTTTCTTAGAATGTTATAAGATTTTGATCATTTGGAAAGATTTTTATTAGTAAGATTTAATTTCAGTAGGAATAATGTGTTAATATTGATTAATGCTTCTTGATGCATGGTAATAATTTGTGTATATCTTTTATAAAATGCATAACTTGTTGTTTCAAAAAACTTGATGATTTGTGAGTTGTGAAATGTGGTTTCTTTTGTTTTGCCATAATTGCACCTTAGGTAAGGATGATCTCCACCAAAATTATTTTGAGTATAAGGGAGTTAGTTCAGTAGATCACCATGTTTAAGTCTTGGTTTGGGTATTGGGTGGTTGGTGGTTGAGTTTGTCAAGTCAAAACCTTGGAGAAAGGAGAGTTATAATTTCTGCAGAAAATCAGTTTAGTACCCTGAGGTTTAGAGTGAGTTTTGACCATGTCATTGATGTGAACTTTGAGGCCCAAGCCACCAGAAGTTAGTATTGGGAGTATATAAAAGGTTTTAGGTGTTGGTTGGAGGTTTACATGTCATTTGGTTAGGTGCACAAGTAGTATAACAAAATCTGTCCAGCAGGGGACAGTTTTGTTGCAACTTAGAAATAGGGAGATTTGATCATGTCATAGGTAGGCCCTCATTAGGCCCTATTGGGCCTTAGTTAGAGAGAGTGTCAGAGAAGTTTTTCCAACCATAGTTCTTAGGATATGAGTTAGAACCATGTGTCACAAGTTAATTCAAGTTAAGGTATTTTCTGCCCAGGAAAACAGGGGAACCATGGACTTTTAGCTTAGGCCCAAGAAGGCCCAAGCCAGGCCTGTAATAACCCCAATTTTCGGGAAATTTTTGAAACCCTTATGAATAGTGTTTTTGCTGAACGAGAAAACTTTTCATGCCACGCTATGTAGGGGTTCTGTTATTGATCTTATGGGATATTATTAGTACTCTATGAAGTATATAAGTGTATGTAAAGATCGTCAGAATCCAATTCCGAACACTTTGGTTTTTCCCGGAAATCCACAATATACGGAGAGAATTGAGTATAAGGTAACAGGATAAAAAGGATTTAAATTAAAGGATTATAAAAGAGGATCATAGAAGGAATATAATATATTGAGAAAGGTTAAGGGAACCTAAGTAATAAGATCCCGGGTATGATCCTTCAAACGATAAAACGAGAACGAAAGTTAAGCGAACCGTATAGCAGATCAGCGGTCATTAGGCAAACGATTAGGAAGTTAATCAAAGGGATTAATGGGAATGATGTCATCCAACCAATAGAAAGAAGACAAGGAAGGAAGGATGACATCATGTGGATGAGATAAGCATGACATGGGAAGGAGGAGGTGTGGTGGCTTTGTAACCACACAAATCCAAGGGCAAGAAGGTAATTCACTAAAGCAAAAACAAAACCAAATCAACCAACCAAGCAAATCATTTCATTTTCATCAAACAAAACACAAAATTCTCCATTCTTCATGAAGCTCTCGGGTGGGTTTCTTAATTTTTGAAAGTCCAAGCTCCTCCACTTGTTATTTTCCAAGGTAATTATCCTAGCTTCTCCTAGTTAAGTTACATACTTCCTATAAGTTTAAGCTTCTAATTCCAAGCCAATCTTTTTCTATAAATCATCAAAGAAGATGGTGAATAGTGTTTTCAAGAACTAAAATTTGTGTTCTTGAAGTTGTGTTTAGATTAAGCTTGGATAAAGACTTTAAAGGTGATTCCAAGCCATCCTCTTGATTCTCCACTCTCCAAGGAAGGTATAAACTACAAACCCTAGCTTTAGTTTTGAGTAATTAGGATTGAATGTGTTTGATTTAGCATATGTGAAGCATGATGCTTGAATGGTTGAAGTTTGGTTGAGTTGTAGAGATTAGTTGGTTTTGTTGTATTGTTGGAGTTGTAAATCTTGGTAATTAGTTAAAGAACCTAAGTAAAGCTTTTAGTTCATGTGAGGAATAAGTATAAATGGTAAATGTTGTGGTTTTGAATAAAAGAACTTAAGTATGATTAAAGTTAAGTTTAGGCATAAGTATGAATGATTAAATTGAATTGGTTGGGGTTGTTATGATGTGATAAGGATGGAGGATGGTTGTATGTTGGATTTGAGGTTGATTTGGGTTGTTTGTGAATGGGTTAAAATTTGGAAATCACGTAAACATAGCCGTCGTAACGTCCGATTTTCTTTGGACTGTTTTTGTGCATAGCATTAGGACCCGAGAACCCCCTGCTAGATTGTGACCACTGCCATGATTAGATAGCTCATGTTACGAGCTTCGTTTTGATATGTAGTTCGTTCGATTCCGATGCACGGTTTAGGAGAAACGACCGTTTCAAGTAACGGCGTTTCGCGAACGAAACTTTTTCCCTCGCCTTACTTTGAAACATAGATTAAAGACCAAAAAGGGTTAATTAATGTATGAAACATTTATGGTAAGTGTGTTAGGCAGTTGGTAAGACACTCGCGAAGGAATCGCTTTAAAACTCGTAAAGGTTAAATTATTAAAAATGGTGGAGCCGAGGGTACCCGAGTGGCTTAAGCGAATCAGTGAGCGCAAAACAAGCGTTAGAGTCTAAGTTAGTTAAAGTATAGATTTACAAGTGATTTTGGTTTAATTCCAACTTACTTGTTGTTTATAGGTTACCAGACTCGTCCCGAGCCATTCGTAACCCCAGTCGCTCAGGCAAGTATTCTATCCGATACACTGTTGTTGTGATGTAAATGTATGTATATGCATTATCTTGTGATATTGCATGATTGTTATTTAGCAAATGTTGCGATATATTGTAGCATGTGATATGGTATATATGCATGCCTGTTTTATATTCTTGAGATATATATCTGTTGGTTTATTTGATAATACCTATGCTAGAGGATAGTTGTATCTTGCATATACCCTTAGTATAGGGACCCAAGGGTGAAAATATTTTCTAAAACCGGGAGTCGAGGATCCCGAGTAGATTTTATATGGATATGGATATATATATATATATATATATATATTTATATATATATATGGTTATAGTTTTCCAAACTATTAATCGAATAAGGTTTATTCGATAACTTTAAACTTTATTTTATTATTGAATATTATTTCGAATATTATTCAAGGACTTATGACTCCTTTTATTTATTTATTGAATATTATTTGAATATTCATTCGAAGGCTTATGACTCTTTTATATTATTTATGAATATTATTTGAATATTCATTTGAGGATGTATGACTCCTTTATTTTATTTAATGAATATTATTTATAATATTCATTCGAGGTATTATGACTCAGCGTATTTTATTTATTGAATATTATTTGAATATTCATTTGAGGATCTATGACTCTGATTATTTGCTGAGATATATTCTTTATTTTATTAAAGAATAAGGTGTAAATAATCAAACTTATTTTCGATTATTCAAATAAAGATATTACTTTCGTATAAGTATATCTTTGATTATTTGCTATTCATTTCAAGTATAAGTTTTAATACTTCTACTTCAATTATTTTATAAAGATTATTCTTTATGGGAATATTATTTAAATAATAATATTCAGACATTTTCTAAATATTCTGGGGACTGATTTACTTCATTAAATCAGCTTCACTCCAAACATTCTTAAAAATGTTTTGCGAGTCTTCAAAATGATTTTTTTAAAAGTTAGAGCGGATCCCAAAACTCATTTTTTTTAAGATCCTCCTTTCGAAGGGTATTTAAATACTCGCTCAAAACCTGAGGGATCCGGCTCTGTGGTGTGTTTTATATTCGCAACAAGGTTGCTGTTTTGATAAATGAATTGATTACTTACCCAACACTCGGGAAGTAAAATTCTTGGAACAAGTTAATCCATTAACAGGCATCGCCTGGGAAATATCGGTGAGTTCTCCTTTCCAAATAGATACGACTTCTTGGTGGAGCCGTATCAACAAGTTTCTACTTGGGGAAAGTGGGGACAAGCTTTACGTTTCAGAGTCATGGATTTCATCTGAACTAGGAGTGGCGTAAGTGGCCGAGTAGCGCCGGCCCAGCCTTATTATATTGGCCCAAATGGCCTGGAAGTTCCGCTAAGGCGGTCCATTCCTTAGGAGTTCAGTGTTCGGTTGACAAGTAAATCCGACAGGTTCTCCTCTACATGTAGAAAATGGTGGGGTTGTACTACTACGACTGATCATCGTAAGTGGTCTTCCTGGCGCGGTAAACTCCCGTAATGAGTTCATCATCCAATTGGATATTTCTGCAACACTACCCAAAGCACTTCGATAGAAAGGCTACGGTTGGGCGATTGTTGAGTGTTGGCAGGGTCAAGTTTTCAAAATAATGTTTGCATCAAATGAAGTATCTCATAACTTCATTTTATTTTGATGATATTTTAAAGGTTGAATCTATTCAAGTATTATCTTGTAGTCTCGTCTATGTGATGAACTTTGGAAACTAATTATAACTTGAATGGTGGTAGTTCAAGTAGTATTTGGAAAAGATATAAGTATATTGGAGTATTTTGTAACTTCATCTTTTAAACTTATATCTAGTAAATGATTATCTTATGCATGACAAAGATTTTCAGAAAAACGTTGAGACAAGGTTAGATATATGAGATCACCTCGCAACGATATTTTTATACAGTTATACACTGGAATTCTGTGTGTATTATGCATGGAAGAGGACTTCCAATATTTTGAAAAGTATATATGTATATATATACTGAATAATTTGCGACTTCATCGCATTAAGATATCAAACTTGGTTCATTTCTTTTGACCAAGACTTTCATGAGTATTATGAGTAGGCTCATATATTGTAAATCATTATACATATTATTTTGGTGGGCTTGCTGCTCACCCTTGCTTTATTTCTTCATCACACAACAACAGTTAGGAAAGATGGCCAGACTCCAGCAGACCCAGCGCAAGCGCGTGGGAAGCGTCCTGTGTCTTCCCGTTGATGTTGTAGCTGCTATAGCTGCAGAGGTAGATCTATTGTAGATCAGACCATCTACTTTTGAGAATCAATTATGTATAATTATAACTTGTGGCAGATAATGGCAATTAACTGTAAATTTATCAAGTAATCATTTTGGGTTGTAATAACTTTTAAATTGTGGATTCAAAGACTTGTACTTATTTAAATTTCATCTCTGAGACTATAACGGGTTGTGGTGTGTGTTAGTGTGGGGTCACAACATAAGGTTATTTATTAATTAAGTGAAGTGATATTGTGGAAAGAAAGACCGTGACGACCCGGATCCCCGACCCCGGATCTGGGGGTGTTACAAGGCCCTTGAGCCACATCAAGTTTGGGAGATGCCCTTAGGTCAGGAGAGTCTTGTGTAAAAGTTTTGAAGGAAAAATTGTAGTTTAAGAGTGTCTAATGCACTCAAGAAACCATAGTTGTCATTCTGAAATTTGCACCAGTGAGCACTTTCACTTATCACATAGTTTTAGAACACTTAGGAGTGAGATTTAGGTTGACCACCATAGTTGTAAGATAGTATAAGGTCAGTAGAGCAAAAAGCATAAGTGAGGGTCAATAGGTTTTGGATAGTTTAGTAAAGGCACATCGAGTTAGGAAGCCAAAATTAGAAGACTTTGTCTAGTTTAGCGACCAAGTGACTTAAGTTGTGACACGAGATCATCCAAGCCTAGTGTTTCATTATGGTGTATATGGTGTTATTTGGTATTAATATATGATATGTGATTATGTGGCTATGTGTGTGCAATTATAAATTAAAGGTGAATATAAATTAAGTGCATATAGGCCTAAGTGCCATCCGTGTTTAAATTTGGGTGAATATATTATAATGAGGATTATTATTATTTATGTAGGATCTCGAGACGAGGGAAAACTTGCCATAAAGGTCGAGTGAAGCTCCAGTTGCTCCTACCAGTCAGACCAGACCAGCCTTTCTCAAGGCAAGTGATTCAACTTGTCCTTCATATTTACTGCTAATAGTTCATACATTGCTGCAACTATCCTGTGTCATTTGATATATTAAATCAAGCGTATATAATGTTTATCTTTGAATTATATAGTGATGCCATGATAAAAGAAAGGGTAGTTATAACTCTTGGTTGATTCTCTTGATTAACATGCTGATGATTCCTAAGTATTGATATCTCATCCTGATACTTGAACCCCTATAGAACCTTACCTTGAACCCTGATAGTCAGATACTTATCAAAGTGATTCCTCATTGATTGATACCCCTCTTTCTTATTATAAAGCTTGACAATTCTGATATATCCTGAGTTAAAGATCATTTCTGCATACCTTAACACCCTTAGTATTCATGAAGCTTATCTTCTTGATGATCCAGCACTTGAACCTTGATGAGAAACCTTTGCTTAAAGCCCAATTTGGCATTACCCTTTTATAATATCCAATAGCCTCACTAAATCCCCTTGTCTAATCTTTGATATATGAAAACCATTCAGTTACTTTAATAGAGTATAGTTTTGTGAATCATGGCCCTGAGATTTAGTACCATATTTCCCGTGTTTCGAGTTGATCTATAATCCCTTGATAAAAAAAAATGTTTACTGTAAAAGAGATTTTGTTATAAATCGGCATCAGTTTTTGAAATAAATAAAATGTGGGTTTTCAGTCCCAAAGGGGGATAAATGTTTTCTTTGAATAGTGGTTCTGGACTGAGATGCGAGTCCTTTCCACACTTATATTAGGCTTAAAAGTTGCCTAGGGATTCTCATTAATGTTTTAGAACCCAACGAGGTTCGGGATTACTTCGCGGCTGATCACCGGCTGTAATCCGTAGCGTCATAAAATGATTTTGATTAAGATATGATTTTGAAATTGTTTTGATACAAACGGAATGATGCCATCACCCAAAGTTTTATCTCTTGTTATCACTGGTTATGTCTTCCCATTGACATTCTATAATATATATCTCGATTTATGTTTTGTATCGTATTATTTAGCACTTGTTGAGCATTTGGCTCACTCCTTGCTTTACCCTGATATTACAGCTAACAGCTATGGTTAGATTCAAGCAGACTGCCCGTAAGACCTGTGTTGCTGATGCTTATGTTCGAGCTCAGGTAGAATAAGTGATAGTAGTTTGTGTGAGGACTCGGTATTTAAAATCAGTTGTAATAGATGGTAGTGTTGGGCTGTTCCAAATCCTAAACTGTAAGATCTTGGTTTTGGGTATGTTTATTTAATTATTAAATGTTGTAATAGCTATATTTAATCTGCTGTTTAAGTTGGGGTGTGACAAATGATGTATTACTAGATTCCGCTCATTGTTTATAATTTTAATATGAGATATTAAAATTATTGCCAACATAATAATAATTTGCCGGGTCACACACAAAGAACACTTGAAGGAGAAATAATTTAAATTATAAATTTAAATTAAATAACTAATTTATTTTATATATGATATTAATTAAGTATGTTAAATAAATAAAATAGAGAAATTACCTAAACTAATTCCGAAATAAGTTATTAATTAATTAAGTGTGACTTAATTAAATAATAAATTAGGATTTTGGATTAGTATTAATTATAATTAGATTATAATTAGAAAACCCATCATTCTCTCTATATAAACTCTTTGAGGGCTTATTTATACATAAGGATACGTGGTTAACAAAACCCTAGTCGTTCAAGGAGAAAGAGGAAGAGAGATAGAGATGGAGTTTTGGGGTACTAGTACACATCAATCCTTCATGAAAAGCGTTTGTGTGGATACCGTAGAGCGTAGATCGCGAGAGCGGGATACGTGGTGATTCAACAAGGTTTGGAACTCCATTAATCCTCCATTAATGAACTCTTAGAGCTTCTTTAAGGTAAAGATTCTTACTACGAATTAAATATCTATTTTCGCATGGATCCTGCGTAGGGTTTCAATTTTATTCTAGTTTTAATTTAATTTTACATCGTTTCCGTTGCATTTATGTCCTCGAAACCCTTCAATGACATCAAAGCTACTTGTGAAAAGTGTTTAATTCATTTATGTGTTTACTGATTTTACGATGATAGCATGTATACAATCTGTCATGACTGTTATATATATGCAATTTTATAGATTTTACATGATGTTATGTTTATATATATATGTATGTATATATTTTGAATATATGATATTCATGTGAGTTTTATAATCATATGATGATTATATAATCTTTATATAAACTGATATATACAATATTTATGTTTGTTCTTATTATAAGAATCGTATTAGATACAGATTCCGAATTAGATCTTGTAGATTCTCTGAAATCTGGGTATGGTGTCCGATTTTTGCAAACGAATACCCTATTCGCACTACACCATAGAATGCATATAGCAACAGCAAAAATTTATTGCCTAAAGGGCTTTTTATGTTGCAGTAAAAAGTATGGCAACAAATATGGAAAATTTTGGCGTTGCATCCGGTGGTGATGCAATAGGGGTCCTATAACAACGTTTTGAGCCATGTATAACAACAACACAACCTCATTGCAGTAGACAATATTTAGCAACAAAATATTTTTTACAGCAACACAGTAAAATCATTGCAATAGATGTTTTTGTCTGCTAAATAACCAGCTTAAGGCAACATAAACTGGTCCTATTGTAATGAATTTTAGGTCAAATTTAACAAATATTGCAACAAAATTTGAACCAACTGCAATATTTTATGGCTGATCTAATTTTAAATGGTAACGAATTTGGACATAATTGCAACAGTATTTTTTAAAAAAAATTGAAAGGAACTGTTTGTAAAATATACTAGCCAGGCATTTTTTATGCCACAAAACCAAGCAATTGTCATTCAAAAGTACCATGACCAAATTAAAAGCAGCTCTCAGGCTGTCCCAACATCATCCTTACAAACATTCATAATTTAAGTCTATTTGAAAATACCAATAGCTAGCTAAACCAAATTCGTGAGAGAATTTAGTCGCACACAACTAAACCAAATTCGAGTTCGAATTTAACAAAAGAAGCTAGCTATAGCAAACTGCAGATAACTTAAAGATAAATTAAAGTAAACATCAGATGGCCCCTACAACTTCATCTTCATCTCCATCTGCATCACCATCATCGTCGCTAACTTTTTTTGCATCCTCATAATCATCTTCATTTTCATCAATCTCGGCATAACTTTGAGCACATAGTTCTTCAACATCGATATTTAGACCAGGATTCAGTTCACCAAGTTTTTCAAAAATCTTCCTTAGCTTCTTCTGCATTTTCTCCTCCATTACAGCAGCTAGCTTTTCAGTTGCTTTTTCCAGTTCCGAAGAATCTGCTTTTCCCTCTTTTGTCAATTTTTTCTTCGTCTTCCTTGTTATGCCACTCCTTCCAACAAGCCAGTTAGGCCCATGAGCTGCAAGATCAAGATCTGCCATCTCCTCATCCTCATCAGTTGATTCTTGAGGAGTTTTTCCATTTTTCTTTTCCTACGTATAAAATTGAGCAACAAACATTAATTTCAATAAAATACAATTTCTCCTTGTAAAATTTATGAAAAAATAAAGCAGGGCTAATTATTGACAAAAATACTTATAAAATTTGTCATAAAATCTGAAGATGCAATTTATGAGCAAAAATACTTGTAAGATTGGTCAAGAAATGTAAAAGTGCTATTTTTACCATCATTTTATGGCCTTTGCGGGTTTTTGGATAAATTGCCTTCTTTGTTTCTTGTGCACGGGCATCTTTACCAATTTTCTAGAATAAAATAAAATGTATCAGTTTTCTTACAAGAAATAAATGAAGGGACTGGTAAACAACAAATATGGGTACGTCATACCATTTCATTACGAATCTGAGCAAAACTAGTGTGCCCAGCAGTATGAGTATCAGTCACATTCTTTCGATTTTTTTTATTTGTTCCAGCTTTTTTCTTGACTGATTCATCACTCCAGTACTTGAGAAGCACCTTGAACTGTTCCACTGGAATATTTGCAGGCCTACTTTTCATCCTTTCAGCGTCGGTATCAAATTTGGTATAGCATGCACTCTTAACACGAGATTTATATACCCTCCAGTCATCAGCAAGGCTTTTAATTACCCAATCCTTGCCTTCCTCAGGAATTATGTACTTTGTCTAATAAGGTATATAAAAATACGAATAAAAATCAAGAAAGAAGCAACTATTTACGATAAACAAACCATTATTTTTGTCTAACAAGGAAATGATATGAATCAAGAATTAAAGAAACATTATGATAAAAAAAACAGGCTATTACACAATTTACGCCACTAGAATAAATAATAAGGACAACACAATTTACATAAAATACTGTGTTAAAACACAGAACAAGTTAATTTAGAAAAAAAATACTGAACATGTTTAGTAAAAAACAATTAAAGTGCTTTTTACCTTGATATATTCCCACCATCCATCTTTTATTGCTTCAAGAACTTTAGACCAATTTACATAATCAAGTGGGATGTACAGCCTTTGTTAGGTCACACACACTGTAGAGGGGGTGAATACAGTGTATAATACAATCAAATCGAACTTTAATATCTTAAGTAACAGAAAACAAACTTTATTGAAAAAATAAACTCTGTTACAGTATGGAACTGTTACCTCTCAGTGATGAACAAATATCACGAGAGCTGCTAGGGTTACAATGAATAATCTTCTCGAATATGATAACACTTTTAGTGTAAACCCTATGTCTGTGTTTATATACTACACGGTTACAAGATAATCGCTAATTGATATGGAATATAATTCTGCTTCCTAAAATATATCAATGAGATATCTTTTCTTCCAAGTATTCCATTCTTCACGGAACTCCTTCTTCATGCATATCTCTTCTTATGTCCGATCTTCTTTCCTTTAATCAGCTACTTTCCTTATCTAATCGTCCTTCAGCACTTAAGTTCTGATATCCAACTTCTGATGATTATCTCCTGATAATATAAGTACTGATATCCTTAAGTCCTGACTTCCAGTATAAGTACTGATTTATCCTGTTAAGTAAGATCTGAAAACTAAACATAAATCATATTAGTCATGACATTATCAAATATATCTAACAATCTCCCCCAACTTGTAAATTAGCATAATATACAAGTTTAACAGATATTTGATGATGTCAAAAACATTAAGTACAAATGCATGAGAATTAGACTAGATAACTATAACTTACAGTCCTTAAAGCTTTACCAATATTTAACTTCTGATAACAACTTCAGTCTGTACAAATATCAAAATTTAAGCAGTTGTAGATCTTTGACTTGGCTTCATCTTCTGATCTCTATGATGTCAGGAGTTGTCCTGAGATAGTTCTTCAACAAACATCTCTCAGCATATCTAAGTTCATCAATCATTCTCCTTTTGGCATCTTTAAGCTCTGCAGTATCTTCACCAATTTGAAAGATTGCAGCCCTGAGATCATTAATCTTTGCTTTTCTTGTATCCTGATCCAGTCTGATCAAATAAGCTTTATCAGACTCAAGATTGAATTCCACAGCCCTGTACCCTAGAAAGGTAGTTATAATTTGAGTAGAATTGGGCTTCATTTCAACTATATCACCCTTGTGATCTCTCTACTTTGGAACATACGTGCTGTCAGACTTAACAGAATAAAGCCTTTTCTGTCTCTGAATCTGATCCTTCAAATAGTTTGCAGCAGTTCCTGTCAATCTGTCATCCACTTGAAGTAAGAATAGTACATGCTCCAATTCTTCAAAATACTTCAATGGAATGGCATTTTGCCTTATATGATAAACCCTACCATCTGTCATGAAATACAACAAGATGTATTCTTTCAAGTAGGTATGATAAACCATTTGTACAGATTCCAGTTGATTCAATCTCTCAGGAGTTGCTCCAATACCTGCTTCACTCAAGGAAGTTGGATCATTGGTAGTGTTATGTATTCTTCTTTCATCAGCACTTCCCAATCCAGTTTTATCTCTTGCTTCCTTTCCAGTAACTACTCTAGCTTCAAAACCACTTGCAGTAGTCTTCAAAGGTTGAGTCTGTTTTGCTTTAGTGAATCCTGGTAGGAGTGTCTTTGGTCTATCTTCTGATATCAAGTTAACTTGAGCTATGTCAGAGGTTACTTGCTTCTTCTGAATATCAGAACTTATAGTTTCTTGTCTCTGAACAACTTGAGCCATGTCAAAGGTTGTTTTAAGAACTTTTCTTGAAGTCAGAGCAAGATCATCCTTTTCATCAGTAATTTCTTCATCCTCAGGAGGCACATAAACCTTGATAGGTTCACCAACATTTTCTTTACCCTTGGATCTTGGATCTATCTGCGGTTGTGATTTAGCCAATGTTGCTTCAGTATGTATCCTTTCTTTGATCACAATGCCTTTGAGTTTTGGAAGTGACTTTTTACCAGAAGCTTCAGATTTAGATGTGACTTTCTCTGATTTAAGTCTGGCTTCTTCTTCCATTAAACTCTCCAAGTCCATTCCTGGATTTTCGTGAAGAAATAACTGTCTTGACATTTCCTCATCAAGATCTAAAAGTTCATCAGAACTTATCCTTTTACTAGTAGCAGAACTTATTCTTTTCCCAGTATCAGAACTTGTCCTGTGACTTGTGATTTCAGTTTTTCTTGATGTGAAACCTCTACCTTGACTATGACCTCTACACATTCCAGAGTTTCCTAGATCATCCTGTTCATCATCCTTCCCTTTCAGTGTCTTGTCAGTCTTGCATTTGGACTTAATTACTTTCTCCCCATTTTTGGCATCAGTAGGTAATAGGAGAGAGACAAGCAATTCCACTGAGGCTTGGATTTCAGTAAGTTGAGATTGCTGAGAAGCTTGATTTTTCAGAATATCATCAATCTGAGCTTGATGTTTCTCTGGAGTCTTCTCAATAAAAGCAATCCTGTCAAAGGTAGGCTTGAAGAATTGTTTCTTATCAATCTTGTGAACTTGATCTTGTTTGATAAATTCTTCCCGAATCTTGTGTAGCTCTGCATGAGTAGTTGAATGAAGACCTTGTAGATGTTTAGTACTCAATGCAGTGACTCTAAGCTGGGTTTTAAAATCATCAGAATTTAACATTTCATCGGCTTTAGTCAAGTGCTCAGCAAGATGCTTTTCAGTTGGAACACAGGAAACTGAGTTCCATTCCTTAGTCCACTCCTGTCCTGCAGGAGTTTCACTCCAAGGCACCGGTGCTTCTCCGGTAACAAACTTCTTAACAAGTTCAGACTTAAGAATAGTTTATTGAGGAGCATGTCCTAAAGGACCTGCTTCATCAGCATCTGCAGTTGGAGCATCATCACCAGTATCTCCAGCATTTGCAGTATCAGAACTTACAGAATCAGTATCCTCTGATAAAACAACAGTGTGAGTAGCAATGGAGGCTTCAGCATCCTCTAATTGCTGATCTGGTTCTAAGTTCTGATCAACAGCCATATCCTGATGCTCACCTAAAGTCTGATCATCAGCGTCTAGATGCAGAGAAGGTGTTGTAGATAACTCTGGAGTTTGAACAGCATCAGTAACAGGTGTTTTTGAAGGATTAGTTGCTGTTGGAGCTTCTAAGAGAATTACTTCAGGCACAACCAAGTTTTGAACATCAATATCTGCACTTGTGCCTGGATCAACAGGAGATACAGAGGATGTGTTGACCTTTTCAGAAACAGCTTCCTTAGATGGAGTTGATGGAGAAGAAGTAACTTGAGCAAATTCCTTTTCTTATGAGATCAGAGATTCCTGGTCCCCTTCCTTAGTTGCTTCCTCTTCATCATCTGAAACTGGCCTATTTGCCCTCTGTTTCTTGTATCTCTTTGTAGATTTGGATTCCTTGGGAGTTTCAGGAACTGTCATTCTTCTAAGCCTCTTGAGAAGCCTAGATCCCCCAATTCCAGAATCCTTCTGAGAAGTCTCTTTCTCAGCTTCATTAACAACAGGTTCTGAAGAAGGAACCTGTTCCTCAGTATCAAATTCATCTCTCAAAACAATCTTCCTTTTCTTCTGAAGTGTTTGAGGAACAGTCTTTGTCCTCTTAGGTGTGGAAGATGAAGGCTTCACAGTAGGTGCTGAGGATGAAGGTTGAACTGACTGTGAAGTGGAGAGATAGGATTTGAGATATTTCCTGAGGGTAGGTTGAGTAGAATGAGTGGTAGGTTGAGTAGAATGAGTGATAGGTTCTTATGGTTGTTGTGATGTGTGGTAGGTTGTTGTTGGTTGGACATCAGAATAAACAGATCTATAAGTATCAGGATCAGCATTTACTAAGATCTGTTTTACAGACTGAGGAATCTGTAAAGGTCTAACCACTGATTTCTTAGTGTCAGCATTTATCAGGTCATTAAAGTAGCATTTTGCAACCTTAAAAGGTGGAGTTGAGGAACTGACTGATTGAGGTTCATCAGTATAAAAAGTATATATAAGTTGACAGAATCTAGCAAAGTAAACAACATTCCTATCCTCTGTCATCCTATCCCCAATAAAACCAATTATAGCAGTTGCAAAATCAAAATGAGTTTGGTTTATAACAGCATACCCGATGTGCTGACTCATAATTGGGATAACATCAAAATTCGAACACTTGTTTCCAAAAGCTTTAGTGATGCAGTCGAAGAAAAAGCTCCATTCCCTTATGATATGAGCCCGTTTCAACTGCCCAAGTTTTGCCAAAATCTGTTCATACCCCAAATTGGCCATTAACTCCTGAAGAGCTGATTCCTCTGGAATTGAAAAAGTACATCCTTCTGGGAGATGTAGAGCCCTGCGTATTGTACCAGGAGTAACTGCATATGAAGAATCACCTACTTCGAAAACAATACTAGGAGTGCCATGTGTACCACCATTATCAAAGTGCCCAGTCCGCCAAAATGTCAGAACTTGTTGGCTCAAAAAGACTGAAGGCTGGGTCAATGCATACCCAATCTCACTGTGTGCAAGAAGATCTTGCACAAAATGCAATTCAGATGGAGCTTCAGCATGATCAAGAATTGCAACATAGTTGTTTGGAACAAATTTAGCTCTATCAATGATTAAATCCTTAGGTGCCATGTGAAAATTTGAGATTTAAGAGTGCCTGTTAGGTGTTTGGGAAAATGTCTATATGAAAAACCAACGTGAGAAGAAGAAAGAGAGTAAAAGCAAGGAGAGAGAAAAAAATATGAAGGGAAATAAAAGATTAAAAAAAAATCTTCTCTCTTTCTTACTTATACTCTGAAAGAAAATGTTAGCGTTGGACACCTGTCAGACATGCAGTAATAACGGATAGTTACTGGGCTCGAGAAAACAGTAATCATTACTTACCCACTTGCCGTTTTTCAAGGAAAAACAGTTCCACTTACCCAGATATTCCATTAATCAAGGTGAAACAGTTTTAATTCAAAATTGAAACCGTTCCCACTTATTTAATTATTTTTCACTGCATCATTAATATTCTGAAAATAAATCAAGTGAAAATGACCAACATAAATCAGATGAGTAAGTACTGATAAAGGAAAATCAGAACTTAAATTAAAACAGAATTTATATGGTCATCAGAATATGACTATGTATCAGGATTTATCAATGCATTACAAAAGAACTTAGAGACAAAATCTTGAAACAAAAACAAATTTCATTAATATATCAAGTGAATACATTCATGAAATTGAAATTACATCAGTACTTGTACAAGATTTCCCTAAGCTGCTAAACCTAACGTCAACAGCCTTTATCCTAGCTCAAGAAGCAGGGCAAGGCTGATGATGAAGAAAAACAGGAAGAAGAAAATAAATCATTTCTTCTTCCTACTCTCGATAAACAGAATGGCGAGTCGAATGATTCGCTCTTGCTGGCGGAGAGCTTCCAACCTTTCCTCCTCCAATCACTCCAGATGGCGATGGTAGTCCATATAGAAGAACGGGAGGTGGGTGAGTACCTCATGTGGGACAGAGTCCCATATCTCATCAGGAATGGCAGTCACGTGCCATTCCTGCTGCCAGTCGACACAGCTTAGCTCCATATTGAAGTTTTCGTAGTTCAAAAACATGTTGTATCTGACCATGGTGTTTTTGAAAGAAAAAGTATGAAGGTAAGGTTGAGAGAAAAGATTTGATGGGAAGGCTGATGTGAAGTGTTTGCTTATATAGGCAAGAGAATGCCAGGAGACGCAAAGGAATTTAATGCTGACAGGTAGAATTAATTCTACCTCGTCTCCCCAGACTTGGAAAAAGAAAAACATTCATTGGAAAGAGAAAACATCGTTTAATGCGCACAAGAAGCAAGTAAAAGTTGACTGTTCAAGTACGAATACCATTAACCCTAACCATAGTGACTATTAATCTTCCACTTCAACATATTCTAGTTTGAACCGAGACTGTTATCAAATTTTATCCACAGATAAGTCAAGTAAAGAATTAGACTGTAATATCAGAACTTAGACTTATATCAGAACTTATCAGAACATAATTTCTTAACTCGAAAAAGGAATGCCTATCTGAGTAAGTCCTCATACAAGTTCTGAGTTATATTCTTCAGAACTTAATCATCAGAACATGCAATCAGAACTTGTCCTCAGAGTTTGTGCAAAGTGACACAATGACTGTTTATCTAAAACAACATAGACCACCACAGTAATTTTCATCATTCATATGGAGTGATTAGTGTGTGCATTAAGCTAAATGTCAGACAAAGAGTAAAGTCTAATTCACTTCAGTACATCTTAGAAATAAGGCATAACTAAAACTTTGCTAAAGAGCTGTCATTATTCTGTAACCTACTGTTGAATGAGTTCATGCTTGAGTCCACCTCAACTATTTTGTGCTAATTTTGTGCATCTTTTTAAATTCCATTTCACGGTGGCTTCTCAGTTTAAGTGAGTCACGACTGCTTATCAGAATTTATGCTATTATCAGAGTATTTCTCCAGTAATCATAGAGTGTGAAAAGTCACCAAGAAAATATTTTGCTTTTCTAATGCATATTTACTTAATACCAGCAATGCACTTGGGTCGTCCCTTCCAAATTTTTACTCTAGATCTCAAAGGAGTACCTGATTTTATTCTTTGATCCTTTTGCCTTTTCTTTTTGATAAGTGAGGTTTATCAGCACTTAGTGCATTTAGCAGATTTACTAGTATCAGAACTTAACAGATGAGTAGCATTATTCTAATTTGTGACTTAGTAATAAGATAAACAAAGTAAACTCAACTTAGCTCTATTATCAGAATTTGCTTGTGTCAATAGATTTCCACAGAAATAATTACTTCTTATATGGGATCATTTGTTTATTGAAGACTACTAGGTCAGCACAGTTATCCTCATAGGATTGAATAGTTACTTAAACAGACATATCACTTATCAGAGTTTAGAAACATATATCAGACAACAGTCAGTACTTAAACACATTTGTCAATTAAGCACAGAATACACAAAGAGATTAAATTCTGTAAATACTGATCATAAAGTCTGATATAACAGAACAAGACTAAGCAGGTTTAGAGAAAGAACCTGAAACCATTCCAAGTTCATTTACCAATCTTGTAAAAGTGGCTTCACACAATGGTTTTGTGAAGATATCTGCTAGTTGTTGATCTGTTGGAACAAAGTGCAATTCCACTGTACCTTCATCCACATGTTCCCGTATGAAGTGGTACATGATGCTGATGTGCTTTGTCATAGAGTGTTGAGCTGGATTACCTGTCATAGCAATAGCACTTTGATTATCACAGTAAATAGGGATTTTGAAATATGTTAACCCATAATCCAGTAATTGATTCTTCATCCAAAGAATCTGTGCACAACAACTTCCTACAACAATATACTATGCTTCTGCAGTTGATGTGGAAATTGACTTTTGTTTCTTGCTGAACCAAGAAACCAATCTGCCTCCAAGAAATTGGCAGCTTCCACTTGTGCTTTTCCTGTCAATTTTGCAACCTGCAAAATCTGCATCTGAGTAACCTATTAGTTTAAAATCTGATTCTCTAGGATACCACAATCCCAGATCAGCTGTTCCTTTAAGATACTTAAAAATTCTTTTCACAGCTGTTAAGTGAGGTTCTCTTGGATCTGCTTGAAATCTTGCACAAAGACAGGTAACATACATGATATCAGGTCTACTAGCAGTTAGATAAAGTAGAGAGCCAATGATACCTCTGTAATCAGTAATATCTACTGATTTACCAGTATCCTTATCCAGTTTTGTTACAGTGGCCATGGGAGTGGATGCACTTGAACAATCTTGCATTCCAAATTTCTTCAGCAAGTTTCTGGTGTACTTAGTTTGACAAATAAAAGTGCCTTCTTCATTTTGCTTGACTTGAAGGCCCAGAAAATAGCTAAGTTCCCCCATCATACTCATCTGATACCTTGACTGCATTAGTTTGGCAAACTTCTTACAAAGTCTGTCATTAGTAGACCCAAAAATGATATCATCAACATAAATCTGGACCAGAAGTAAGTCCTTTCCATGGTTGAGGTAGAACAGTGTTTTGTCTATTGTTCCTCTGTTGAATCCACTTTCCAGAAGAAACTGAGCTAAAGTCTCATACCATGCTCTAGGAGCTTGCTTAAGCCCATAAAGTGCTTTATCAAGCCTGTATACATAATCTGGATGTTTCGAGTCTACAAAGCCTGGAGGTTGTTCAACATATACTTCCTCCTCCAATTCTCCATTGAGAAAAGCACTTTTCACATCCATTTGAAAGACAGTAAACTTTTTGTGAGCAGCATAAGCCAAAAATATCCTTATGGCTTCTAACCTAGCAACTGTTGCAAATGTTTCATCATAATCAATTCCCTCCTGTTGAGAATATCCTTTTGCAACCAGCCTTGCCTTATTCCTTGTAATTATGCCATCACTGTCAGTTTTGTTTCTGAATACCCACTTTGTACCAATAACAAATCTATTCTTTGGTCTTGGCACTAGGGTCCAGACTTTGTTTCTTTCAAATTCATTTAACTCTTCCTGCATTGCTTGCACCCAATCAGCATCTTGAAGAGCTTCTTCCACTTTCTTTGGCTCAGTCTGAGAGAGAAAAGAATTGTAAAGACATTCGTTTGAAGTACCTGTTCTAGTTCTGACACCTGCATCAGGATTTCCAATTATCAAATCAGGTGTATGTGATTTTGTCCACTTCCTTGCAGATGGAAGGTTTTCTCTAGAACTGGATGCTCCCCCATGATCCATGCTGTCTTCATTTTCATTTTCTGATGCTCCCCCTGAAACTATGCTCTCTGAGTTGGATTCTTCAGAATTTAGATTTTCAACACTGTCAGAACTTGGCTTATCAGAACTTGACAAATCAGAACTTGAAGATCCAGACGTATGTTCTGATGTTTCTTGAGATGTGGTAATATTTTGAGTATGCTCCCCCTGCACAGGTGCATCTTCCTTTGGCGTAGTCACCACAGTTTCAATAACATCAGAGTTTAATCCATCAAAATTTACAGTATCAGGACTTAGACTGTTAGGATTTTCAGTATCAGAATTTGAGTCTTCATTTTTAAATCTCAGCTGATCATGGTCAATAAAATCTTCAAGACCAGTAATCTTCTTGTCATCAAAGGAGACATTGATAGATTCCATGACCACTTTTGTTCTCAAATTATAGACTCTGAAGGCTTTTGTGGAAAGTGGATATCCAACAAAGATTCCTTCATCAGCTTTTAGATCAAACTTGGATAGCTATTCAGGATGAGTCTTGAGAACAAAATACTTGCATCCAAATACATGAAAGTACTTCAGATTTGGCTTCTTTTTCTTCACCATCTCATATGGTGTTTTTCCTTGCTTGTTAATGAGTGTTGCATTTTGAGTAAAACAAGCAGTCTGCACAACTTCAGCCCAGAAATAGGTTGGAAGCTTTGCTTCTTCAAGCATTGTACGTGCAGCTTCAATGAGAGTTCTATTCTTCCTTTCAACAACTCCATTTTGCTGTGGAGTTCCAGGAGCAGAAAATTCCTGCTTTATTCCATGGTTTTTGCAGAACTCTTCCATTATCAAATTCTTGAACTCAGTGCCATTATCACTCCTTAAGGTTTTCACAGAATCTTTGACCAATTTATCCAGATGTTTGATATGATCAATCAAGTTAGATGCAGTTTCACTTTTTGTGTGCAAGAAATACACCCATGTGTATCTAGTGAACTCATCCACTATGACCAATGCATATTTCTTCTTTGCAATAGACATGACATTTACTGGACCAAATAGATCAACATGTAGTAGATGATAAGGCTCAAGAATTGATGATTCAGTCTTGCTCTTGAATGAAGATTTTCTTTGTTTGGCCTTCTGACAAGAATCACAAAGGCCATCAGGAGCAAATACTGACTTTGGCAGTCCTCTCACAAGATCTTTCTTGACCAGTTCATTTATATTGTTGAAATTTAAATGAGAGAGTTTCTTGTGCCAATTCCAGCTTTCTTCAATTGATGCTCTACTCATCAGACAGATTGCAGAACCATCAGTACTTGTTGAAAGCTTAGCTTCATAAATGTTACCACACCTGTATCCTTTCAGAACAACTTTGCCTTTAGATTTACTCACAATTTCACAGTGTTCTTCAAAGAAATCAACATGATAACCTCTGTCACAGATTTGACTTATACTCAGCAGATTGTGTTTAAGTCCTGAGACCAGAGCTACTTCTTTAATGATGACATTTCCAAGATTGATATTGCCATATCCCAATATTTTTCCAATGTTGTCATCTCCATAAGAAACACTTGGGTCAGCTTTCTCCACAAAGTCTGATAGCAGGGCCTTATTTCCAGTCATATGTCCTGAACATCCACTGTCCAGAACTAGAATATTTTTTCTGTTGCCCTGCAATCACAAAGACCACTAATTATTAGTTTTAAGGACCCAGACTTGCTTGGATCCTTTCGCCTTATTAAGTTTGTTAACATTTGCAGCGGATTTAGCATTAGAGTTTATGTTAACATTTTTCTTATCAGAACTTACACTATCAGACTTTGAATCAGAATTTACACTAGAAGGAACAATGGAAACTTTCTTCAAAAACAGTTTTAATTGATAATAATCATAGTACAAACTATGATATTCCTTACAAGTATAAATGGAATGCCATAAACTACCACAATGAAAACAAGGATTTTGTGGTTTATATCTAACATACTGACTCTTAACTCCTGATTTTGAAGGTAAGGAGTTAATGTTCTTATTCTTCCTGCAAAAAGAAGCCAGATGGTTAGAACTTCCACAGTTATGACATGTTTTCCTAGGAGCATCAGGAACAGGTTTATAATCATTGCTTTTATTCACACCTTCCTTTCCATTCCTATTTTTCCTAGGTGATTTTACCTTATTTGCATTCTTAACATCTTTCAGCTTATGCTTAAGCTGCTTCTTAGTCATTAAGCCTATGTTTACTTCAGCTGTCTCTTCCTGTTTTAGTTTGTCAGAAGTTAATCCCTCTCTAACTTCTGATTTATCATTATCAGACTTTTCAGTTACAAACTTAACAGGTTTTAACTTTGGCTTTTGCTTAACAACAGGCTTAATTTCTGTAGTTCCTTTATCATTCTTATCCTCTCCATAACCTAAGCCCTCTTTCCAATTTTCACTACTTAGCAAATTTTGAGTTGTTCTGCCAGAGTTAGTCCAAGTCCTGATTATCTCTCTTTCCTTTTATAACTCAATTTTTAGAGATTCATTCATTTTTAGCATTTCATCCCTAACATAAAGAGCATCATCTCTATCCTTCTGAGTTTGATGGAACATAACTAACTCTTTTTCTAAGAAATCATTTCTTTTCTTAAAAGCAAGATTTTCAGAAGTTAATCTTTCACATGTTAAAGTTTGATCTCTATAACTAACAAACATGGTTTTAAGATTTCTTCTCAACTCATTAATATCATCAGTATGAAAAGCATAAGTAGTCTGAGGTACCTTTGTTTCAGCAGTTTCAGAACTGCTCTCAGCACTTTCTTTATCAGCATTTGCCATCAATGCATAGTTCTCCTCACTTTTAGAGACTGAGGTGTCTGTCCAGCTTTTCTGCTTTATGACAAGAGCCTTGCCTTTATCACCCTTTACCTTCTTGCAATCAGGAGATATGTGGCCTTTCTCACCACAGTTATAGCATTTGACATTGGTATAATCTCCTCTATCAGACTTTCCTCCTCTGCCTTCAGATCTTCTGAAATTCTTCTTATCAGAACTTATGCCTTTCCTGGAAAACTTCTTTCCCTTCCTGAACTTCCTGTATGCAATCTTTGTGATCCCTTTCACCATAAGAGCACACAGCTTTATCATCTCCTCATCAGCATCAGTCTCAGGCAAGCTTTCAGAATCTGAGTCATCATCACTTTCAGAACTTGATGACTCAGTATCACACTTTGTGAAAAGAGCTTTACCCTTGTCTTTCCTTGAGGTAGCTGCCTTGGGGGATTCTTCTTCAGCCTTAAGAGCAACTGTTCTTGACTTTCCTCCTTTTCTCTTGCTTCTTTGTTCCATCTCAAGTTCATGAGTCTTGAGCATTCCATAAATTTCATCAAGAGTTGTTTCATCAAGATTGTAATTGTCTCTTATTGTTGTTTCCTTCAAATCCCAACATTCAGGAAGAGCTAACAGGAATTTAAGGTTTGAATCTTCAAGATCATACTCCTTATTAACCAATGATAGATCATTCAAGATTTTGACAAATATATCATATAAATCAGTCAATGATTCATTAGCCTTTGAATCAAAGTGTTCATACTCTTGAGTGAGTATTGTCTTCCTGTTCTTTTTAATCGTATCAGTTCCCTGACACCTTATTTCCAGAGCATCCCATATCTCTTTAGCAGTCTTGCAGTTAATTACCCTGTTTGACATTACATTATCAATGGCACTATGCAGTAAGTGTCGTACCTTAGCATCCTTAGCAATTGATGCGATATCTTCAGCAGTATAATCACTCTTTTCCTTTGGTACGGTTTTTGCTGCTTCACCTGCAACTGCAACAGCGAGCTTGGTTGGTTTGTGAGGCCCTTCCTTGATTCTATCAAGATATTCTGGATCTGTAGCTTCCAGAAACATGGTCATCCTCACCTTCCATATGGCATATTCAGATGGTCTCAGTATGGGAACTCTGATGGTTTCATACCGACTTTGAATTTGTGTCTTTGGAGGTTCTTCAGTTTTGGTAGGCTTAGTTGGAGTTTCTGTGTCAGACATGATTGTGTTTGGATCTTTAACTGTATGTGTGTTAACAGATAGGCTCTGATACCACTTGTTAGGTCACACACACTGTAGAGGGGGTGAATACAGTGTATAATACAATCAAATCGAACTTTAATATCTTAAGTAACAGAAAACAAACTTTATTGAAACAATAAACTCTGTTACACTATGGAATTATTACCTCTCAGTGATGAACAAATATCACGAGAGCTGCTAGGGTTACAATGAATAATCTTCTCGAATATGATAACACTTTTAGTGTAAACCCTATGTCTGTGTTTATATACTACACAGTTACAAGATAATCGCTAATTGATATGGAATATAATTCTGCTTCCTAAAATATATCAATCAGATATCTTTTCTTCCAAGTATTCCATTCTTCACGGAACTCCTTCTTCATGCATATCTCTTCTTATGTTTATCTCGATCTTCTTTCCTTTAATCAGCTACTTTCCTTATCTAATCATCCTTCAGCACTTAAGTTCTGATATCCAACTTCTGATGATTATCTCCTAATAATATAAGTACTGATATTCTTAAGTCCTGACTTCCAGTATAAGTACTGATTTGTCCTGTTAAGTAAGATCTGAAAACTAAACATAAATCATATTAGTCATGACATTATCAAATATATCTAACAGCCTTGCTATCGTCCCAATGAAACTACTGAATTCAGTAATGACCTTTTTTTCCTTTGACACGGGCTGGAGGTCACGATTTAAATTAATAACTGGCCTTTCATCGAGTCTCCTTGTGAAAACATGATTCATTTTCGTAGGTCCTCTACGCCTTGTACTTTTGGTACTAGATTCACCTACAAAAATAGCCACAAATAAATATATGTATTCCTGATATAAAAAATAAGACCATTACCTACTATTTGAAACAAACCTATTTCGAAGACACTATCCACAACAGTTTGGAAGTTATTCCCATCACAATTTTCATCATCATTGACACGCATTTGTTGTTCCGCATCTTTTTTACGTTATTGTAAATCAACAAATGCCTCAATTGTACCAATCCCTTCATTGGCAGGAGGCCTTTGCAACTGTGTAAGATCAAGAGGAAGTGGCGGGGGAGCTGGTAGTGGCGGGGGAGGTGGTAATATATCTCTATCAATAACCTTGCGAATAATACAAAAAATAAATTAAATTAAAACAAGAATTAAATTACAACTGAAATCAACTATGTAGATGCATATGAAATACACAAAGATAAATTATATTAAAATAATTTCATATACCTCTGTTCTCCCTTCAGTTTGATTTACTGAACATGAACGGGTCCTTGGTCTGACGACGACTTCGTTAACCTTTTTAACAGTTTTTACTTTCTTTTTTGGCTAAATACACAAAAAATAGTCAACAAAATTATATGTTCCACAAAAACAAAGGAGTTGTATTTGTAAAAAAATAAACCTGAGGAATAACATGTTCTGCTTCTTCTTCGCTTAAACTGTCATGTCCAGAAACATATGCTCGATCAAATTCAGCTTCTGACCAAGGATCTGTAACTGTTTTCTTTGCTTTCTTGGTGGATTTCCCAGCAGTAAAGAACTCATATGCCTTCTCCTTCAGTTTATACATATCAGCTTCTTTCGCATTCGCTTCCATTCTCCTTCTTCTGTTTAGCTCATAATCAACAAGTTTCTTCTAAACCAAGCACCCAATTAATAAACTTAAATATAAGATGACAATAAAGCATACAATGTCATTACACCGGGATAAAAAAATTACCTTATCACCTGCCTTTCTAAGCTTTCTGGTACTGATCTGTTTATCATGTTCTATTTCATTCTCCACCAAAGCTCGTGACTTTATCTTATCAATTGTCTGTTGTTTAAGATCTTTAATCGTCACAAACTTCCTTTTCAAGGGTAAATCAGCACCTACGATATAAAGACAAAAAAGATATAAACTGTCAGTTCAGTACTCAAATTCATATAAAAAATTATTTGGAACCAAAATTATTTTACTTTCAAATTGTGTCCTTGGTCTCATGACAACATGTGGTTGTATCTGGGTAGCAGGAACAATAGATGTGTCCACCATATTGTCAAGGTAAATATCCAAGAAAGAACCAAGTTTTACCCCTGCTACAAGATCATCTACATCTTTATCAGTCATCAGTAGTTTCCATCCATCTTCTTTCTTCGCATAAACTCCTCCAATTTCTGTATATCCAAGGTCATCTTTAACAAACTCCATTAGTACCGAGAATGAAAATCTATCAGGATCCGCAGCTGCATTAATTATTGTAGTTGTTCCATTTGTGTATTTGGTTTTTTGAAACTGGCCCTTATGGTGGAACCTGAGGAAAAAATAGTTTTCTTCCATAACCTGAAAATAACATGAACATGAATATTAATTAGTCCCCACATTATACAGATATAAGCAATTACTATCAAGTAACGAGTGAAATATAAAAATTAAATAACAAACAATCAGGAATAAGTTACAACAAACAACAAGTAGCAAATAACAAGTGAACTGATCATCAAATTTTACAAGCAATCAAGAATAAGTTACAAGTAGTGGTACAAAGTTTTTCATAATTAAAAGCAACAGATGAGCATAAAAAACAGAAATAAAGAAGTCAGCATGTCCATTCATTCGTCATGGTCATCATCATGATCTTCTTCCTCTTCACCGGATGACACATTTTCATTCGGGATGTCATCCCTATGCCAAGTCATATCATCAGTTTGTTTCTGAAATGGGTATTCAAGTTCAGTATCATGCATGGTAGGTCCGCAAAGATCTTCAAGCATATCATCAGTTTCCTCATCTATTCCATTGTGCTCTTTCGGTAGTTTCTTAACAACAAACCACAAGTTCTTTTCGGTACAATCTTGAATGTAGAATACCTGTTGTACTTGTGTAGCTAGTACAAATGGATCATCCTTTTGACATAATTTACTGAAATTGACACGTGTGAGCCCAAAGCAGTCCTTATCCTTTTGATACCAAATGCACCTAAACAAAAAAACCGTAAATGCACCCCAATAATCTACTTCAATAATCTCTTCAATTGCTCCGTAGTAAATAACATCCCCAACTGTTGGATTTTGATCCTTCGAACTCGCAAAACTGGTGGTTAGAGCTGTCAAGATGACACCGCTATTTTGTGTAGTACAGTTGGTATCCCTTTTCCTGGTGTGAAATCTGAATCCATTTATGACGTAGCCACTAAATTTTTTCGCTGCTCGTTGAGGTCCCCTTGCCAAATTTGACAATTCCAATGTATTTTCAGTTCTTTTCTCAACCTTAGCCTTTAACCAGTTATGAAATTCTAGAGTACGTGTTCTTTCTTTTTTGTATTTCTTTCTTTTTGCTTCATTATCATATAAAATACGATGTTCCCTACAATTTGTACACCAAAATGAAATTAAAATTACCATCTATATTCCTAGTTTAAACTACTATATTAACTTGAACATATAAAGGGAATAAGAACGTACTCGATAAGCTTCTCAATCTCGACATTTCCACTGTTGAATAGTATGTACCGATGAGCATTTATCCAAACATGTTCTGCCAAGTAGACAGACTTTCCATCTTTGTTTCTCCTCGAACCAATGGGGTATCCAACATTTATGTTCTTCTCAATCTCTGTTTTTCTACTATGAGTTAGAAATCTGGAACAAAATGTCACGCACTCTTCTGCCAGGTACCCTTCTGCTATAGACCCTTCTGGTTTACTTCTATTTCGGACATATGACTTCAATTTACCTAGATATCTCTCAATACCAAACATCCATCTTAGATGCACCGGTCCCCCAAATTCCACTTCCTTACATAAGTGGACTGGAAGGTGAACCATGATGTCAAAAAATGCAGGCGGGAAGTTAATTTCTAATTGGCAGAGTATTTCAATAACTTCCTCCTGCAACTTATGAACTTCTTCCATCTCCAACACTTTTTCGCATATCCCCCGGAAAAATGCACTTAATCTGAGTAAAGGTATTGCGACCTCTGGTTTTAAGTTCTTTACAACAGCAAATTGTAGTAGATACTGGAGTATAAAGTGCGCATCATGACTTTTATACCCGAATATCTTTCGTTCAGCTACATTTACACATCGACTGATATTAGATGCAGTTCCGTGGGGCAACTTAGCGTCTATGAATAATGTAAAAAGCTTTCTTTTTCTTTTTTCATCATGTCGAAAGTTGCTGCCCTGATTTCATAGCGATTGCTATCTCCAATTTTAATGGGATGAAGAACCTTTCGAATACCCATTTCCTGCAAATCTTTTCGGGCACTGATATGGTCTTTCGTCTTGCCACCCATATTCAACAAAGTCCCTATTATTTTATCACAGATATTTTTTTCTATATGCATGACATCTAGATTATGTCTAATTAAATTATCTCTCCAATATGGTAATTGAAAGAATATAGGCTTCTTTTTAAATAAACAATCTGCACCCCTTTTCCTCTTCTTTGCATCTCGTTTCCCAAAATAATTTTCATATCCGTGCAATAATTCTTCAATATCCTTTCCAGATAATGGAGGGGGGCAAACATCAGTTTCAACCTTACCATTAAATCTTCTAGTATCAAACCTATGCTTGTGGTCAGGAGGTAGAAATTTTCTGTGGTTCATATAGCAGACTTTACGACTATGCTTCAAATACAATGAAGAAGTACAGTAATGGCAATTCGGACAACCTAACTTACCCTTCGTGCTCCAACCCGATAAAATGGCATACCCTGGAAAATCACTAATGGTCCAGAGAAGACTCGAACGTAACATGAATGTTTCATCAGCATAGGCATCGTAGGTTTGTAAACCTACTTCCCATAATTCTTTCAAATCAGCGATGAGTGGCTGCATATATACATCTAAATCATTACCAGGGTACACGGGTCCAGGGACTAGTGTCGAAAGAATTAAGTTTTCAGGTTTCATAATCAACCAAGGAGGAAGATTATAATTCACTAGAATAATTGTCCAAGTGCTATGACTTATATTCATCGATCGATAAGGATTAATCCCATCTGCCGCTAAACCTAACCTGATATTTCGAGGGTCCGCTGTAAAATTTGGATGGTTAGCATCCATCGACTTCCAACCCTCTGCATCGGCCGGATGTCGTAGCTTTCCATCTTTTGTTCTTTCTAGTGCATGCCATGTCATGAGTTTAGAGTAGTCTTTACACATGAATAAACGTTGAAGCCTTGGTTTCAACGGGAAATATCGTAAGACTTTTGCAGGAACTTTCGACTTTTTTTCTTCTAAGTCAGGAGAAACAGGTGCATCAGTCCTGTTTTTTGGGAGTTTCCATATTGAAACCCCACAAAATTTGCACTTTGTTAAGTTTAAATTTTCCCCCCAATACAACATGCAATCATTGGGACAAGCGTGTATTTTCTGATAATCAAGTCCTAATTCTCTAATCATATTTTTGGCCACCTTAAAAGAAGAAGGCAGATTTACATCAGGAAATGCCTCCTTTATCAACTTCAGAATACCGCTAAAGGCACCCTCAGTAAAACCATGAGTGCACTTTAATAAGAAAAGTTTCACTACAAATCCTAAAAGAGTAAATTGTTCACACCCCGGATACAAAGGTTGTTTCCCTTCCTCAACAAGCTTATAAAACCTTTTTGCTGTGTCATTCATTCCATTCCTAACTCTACTTTCATCACGAATCATTTTATCAAAATCTTCACCTAGGACCATACCACTATCACAATCCATCTCCTGATCAACTTTTTTAAACTTAGGGGTTGACACTTCGTATACCCAATTAACAAACGATGGACACAGACCGTTACTAACGAGATGGTCATACACGTCTTCTTCAGAAAACCAGAAACGATTACTACAATCTTTGCAAGGGCATCTTAGTTCAGATCCTGTGGCAAAATTATCGAAAGCATTTTGTATAAAATCTGTCACCCCATTACTATAGGCCTCACTGTACTTTGGAAGTGAAACCCAAGTCATATTGATTGTTCACAAACCTATTTTCTACACAAAGAAAGAAACAAAGGACATACATCATAAATTATATAATCATAATTATAAAATCTCATTTATAAAATGAGATTTTATCAATACAAGCCTAACCATTCCTAATTAAAATTCAAATTGAAAGATCTCATAGTTATAAACTAAATCAAAAAATAAACAAACAAAGTTATAATCGATGACAACATAGTCAATACTCATACAATAATCACAAAACAAAATTCCTAATTAAAATTATACACAACCGATTAAACAAAATAACTAAAACAAAAAAATAGAACATGCACAATCGATTAAAATGTATTTTGAGGATAAGAAACAAGATTGAACATAGAAAACATAATCAATTAAGATTTGAAAGAAGAACAATCACATGGTATTTTACAATCAAACTTATAATCGATTTAGGGAAAAAGATTTGAAGCAAGGATCTGTGTTTTACCTTTTTGGAGCTTCAAACTTCTACAAGCTGTGTTTCTCCTCAGATTCTCCTCTCTTCGAGCTGTGTTTATGAGCTTTGTTCTTCTTCCAGCTGTGTTTACTTTGTCTGAAAATATAATATCCAGCTGTGTTTACTTTGTTCTTCTACGAGCCTCTTTTGTTTTTCTTTTTTTTTTTATTTTATTTTGGGAAGCCCGGCAAGTCTTTTAGTAAAATCCCGCCCAGCAATGTTTCAGAAGCCCGCCATTTACTGCAACGCCTAACAACTCTTGTTACAATAGATAGCTAATTGTTAACCTTTTTCTTTTTTTGCACTTCAATTGCAATAATTTTAAAAGTCCTTGCAATATATATACAATGGTCTACCAATTGCAACATCATTTCTCAAATTTTTAGAAATGTGGTTGTCATAGTCATTCTATGGTGTAGTGTCGATAGGGAATCGAGTACTTCATCGGGAAAAAAGATCACATCCCGGATTGATAAGATAATTGCAGATGAAGAAGACAACAACTTATTTCTAGCTTTTCATACCATTAAAGCCCATGGCCTCAACATCCAAAATCCCTCAACAGCCTCCCAAAACTCTTCAGAATACTCAATTAAAGTTTCCCAACATAACACTTCTTCCATCCAACCTACAAATACTTATTTTCAAACTACACAATCAATTAATTTTCAAAACCCAACCCTCTTAGTTCCTCACAGACCTATGTCAAAATTAGGAATTGATCTCCCAAAAATGCAAAACCAGAAGGTAGTAGTCAGTCAATCAAACTTTTCAAAATCAAATTCCGAATATTATACTAAAAGAAATCATCAAAAAATCATATCAGTCAAAAGAGGATTTAACAATGACGATGCCTACCTAGCAATTTCAAATATTTCAACAAAGGATTGATGTTCAAACCCTGGGATCTATCCAAAAATAATGATTATCATCAAGCCATTCTTTTGTCTACCGAATCAGTCACGTTCAAACATTTTTACAATGCTCAGGATAGAGAATATTCAACGCCTTCATACACAACATGTTAAATACAAAAGGTCATTCACCCAAGTCAATGGGGCCAAGAACTCCACCGTCCAATTTTTTTTCCTTCAAATTTCAAAAGACAATTAAACCACTGCTCCTTATATTCCTATTGGGATTACCAACAAACTTGACACAATTTATTTTTTTATCCAAAATTAGAAGAATAGTCAGTCCTGGTTGTTTTATTTCAACACCAAAATCCAAGCACATGAACTACCTATTTGGTTTCTACAAAGGTGGGATTTCTTCGGAGCAATTGAAGAAATTCTTACTCCAAACGCATCTGAATGTCTAAAAATGTTCAAAATACACTTCAAACCCACAGAATACGAAAGCCGTTTCCCTCCTCTTTTAGTGTTATGTTCAAAGTTTTTTCTTCTATGGGTCTGTTCTTGGGATTTAAAATTCCTTTCACCCAACCACAGTTCAGTATTTTCCGATCCTTTAAAGTCAAATAGTAGAGCAATTTCAAAAAGACCAAAAGAATTCCAAAAAGATCATTCACAAATGGTTATCAAGTCAAAATTTTATTACCAACAAAGAAGTTACAACTTTCTTTTCCCAAAAATCAAATGCCCAAGTATTATTAACCCAAGTAAAAACTAGAAGCCAATATAAAGAATCCTTACTTCAACTCACAAATTCAATTTATGATTCCGATGACGAAAGCAGTCCGGTTCATTTAGGAGATGATAATGGAGAACACTGTCACGGGATATTTTTTCCTGTAGTTTGCACTGATTGATTGAAAAAAATTGTAAAGCGTTTAGATTTCATTGTATCAGCATATCTAACTCAAAGACCCGTGAAGAAAGCAGAAGACACAAAAGAAGACAAAGAAGACACAAAAGAAGATTCCCACTGAGATCAACTCAGCATTATTCTCCAAATAAAGCAACTTTCGGTGGAAGAAAGAAGCCTCACACTCAAGAAAGCAGCCCCCGACTAAGAAAAAGAGGATCTCCCACTCAAGTAAAATATTCACTTAGGAAAGCAGAACTCCACTATAAGAAAAATAACGATGTAGTTTTATAAATTTAGGCTCCTCATCCTCCTATAAATAAAGGCGAGAAGAGAGTAATAGACACACTTGAAATTATAGAGCATATAATATACACATCTTGTACCAGCGATAGCAGTTCATATTTTTGAATTTTTTCTCAAGTTTTCTCAAATTGTACACAAAGACTAGAAGATTGCTTTTAGTTATATAATCGAAAGCGTTTCCAAGTAATTTCAAATCATATTCTTGTTCTTATCATGTTTTAATTCATATATTTTTCCATGACTTAGTTATATATATATATATATAGACAAATGATCAAATAGAAACTAAACTTAAAATAGAAACTACAAACTAGTTTAAGCCATTAGATCAATCTAATCTAATGCCCCCCTAAAAGCACCACAACCAACTTATATGTACTCTCCTATACACAATCTCGGCTTTTTTCCCTCCATTTTTAATTTGATTTTCCCGTCAAACGGTAAGTTTTTTTAAAATCCGACTTCACTGTATTTTTCTTCATCTCTCAACGATCGATTTGTATACCATATATGCTATATTTCGAAGTAATTTTAAAAAAATATATTTGGTTTCTAGTTTCTATTCTACAATTGGTTTCTATTAGAGTAGTTATATATATTTATATAGAGAGAGAGAGATGACCAAATAGAAACAAATTTTAAAATAAAAATTAGAAATTAATCTAAGCCACTAGATTATTTAAATCTAATGACCCCCCTATAGGCACCACAAAGTATTAAACTATACCCTCCCACATAGAATCTCAACATTTTCCCTCCGTTTTTAATTTAATTTTTCCATTAAAATGTAATTTTTTTAAATCCGACTTTATTGTATTTTTCTAAATCTCCCAACGATCAATTTGCATAACATTTGTGCTATATTTCGACATGATTGAGAATTTTTTTTTTTAAAAAAAAATTCATTATAAGGGAGTTTTTATTGTAGGGGGGCTACTTCAATAGAAACCAATATTACAATAAAAACTAGAAACCAGAAAACAAATATTTTTCTTAAAATTACTTCGAAATATAACAAATATGGTATGCAAATTCATCGTTGAGAGATGAAGAAAAATATAGTGAAGTCGGATTTAAAAAAAACTTACAGTTTGACGGAAAAAATTAAATTAAAAATGGAGGGAAAAAGCTGAAATTGTGTGTGAGAGGGTGTAGTTTAGTTGGGTGTGGTGCTTTAGGGGAGCCATTAGATTGGATTAATCTAATGGCTTGGATTAGTTCATAGTTTCTATTTTAAATTTGGTTTGTATTTGATCATTCCCCTGTATATATATAAAGGCAAATAATCAACTTAAACTAGAATTTCTTAAAAATCTTTTATTATATATATTTTTTTTCTTCAGAGAGTTTTAGGATGAATTCAGGGAAATGGAGCAATATGTATTCAGTTCGTAGGAGGCGGATTTGCAAGTGCTTCAGATCACCTATATTCGTTGTATATGGGAAACGGAAGCTAATCGATCTTCAAGCACAATATGGAAGGGACTTATCTTTTTTAAAGACAACGTGATTTTCACGCGACTCGAACAACTTGTTAGTAAATTTTTGATAATTTCACTATTTCGGTAAGTTCTTAATCTATACTTCCTACAATTTTTTTTATGTTAGGGAACCCGCAGCCGCTACAGACTCACGTAATAGCCTGCAAACGTGAACCAAGAGGATAGTTATCCCCCTTTTAACCAATTGAGCCAACACTTGCGGGCTACTTCCTACAATTTTAACATTACTGAAACTGAAAATTTTATTTATTATACTCAAAGGATTGGAAGAATTAGTGAGTTAAATATTTTAGATGTAACTTAAATTTAAAATATTAGAAATATCACGAAAATTTAGAATGTATTTAAGTTTATTTCAATTTTTAAAGAGTTGAGTTTGAACTGTGCATGCTAAAGCTATATTCAAACTTATTAACTTAAATGCACACATTTTCCTATTTAAGTTCGAACTCATCTCTGAATGAACAGAACCAAATTCTTATTGAGTTCGAGTTTGAACGGTCACGAACAGCTCTGTTTACGCCTCTACGTTCCTTTCGAGCTTTTTTGATGCTAGCCTGTGGCCTATGACCCGATGTACGGATTATTTTTAACAATCGAATAATTTTTAATAATATATTTTTTTTTAAAATTATTTATATTTTATTATATATTTTCAATAGTTAAAAAATAAATTGAAAACATAACTTATAATAATAAATATTTTGTGATAATTTGATACTTGGCTGAATATAAATAATATAATATAATATGTTGTTTTCGGGACTCAAACCCTGAACCTGTAGAAATTGTTAAAATAAAGAATATAAAAGTTTAAATATAATAAATTGTTGACGGGGTTCGAATCATGAATCCATGAGAGCAGTTTAAATATTAATATAATATTTTTTTATTATTGCATACAATGGTTCCCGTCTATCTGACTTTAGACTGACGGTTGTTATTTTTTTGTCGTACCAAACAACCGTATTGAACAATCGATCAATAACTAAATAGAGGGTGCTCTGTTTATAATAGTACAATACTAGCACATGACTCGTACGATTCACGAATTGCCTTTAACACTGGAATGATTTTTAATAATATATTTTATCTTAAAATTATTTATAATTTTGATTTATAATTTTAATAGTTGAAAAATAAATTGAAGAATATAATAAGTTACAATAATAAATGTTTTGTGATAATTTGAGAATTGACTGAAAATAAATAATATAATATAATATGTTGTTTACATGATCGAACCTTGAACCCGTAGAAATTGATAAAATAAAGAATATAAAGTTTAAATATAATAAGATGTTGACGAACCCTAAATCCATGAGAGCAGTTTAAATATTAAAATAATATTATTTTATTATTACATCCAATGGTTCTAATTTATCTGATTTTAATCTAATAATTGTTATTTGTCGTACCAAACAACTGTACCGAAAAACTGATCAACAGCTATCAAATAGAGAGTATTCTGTTTATAACGGCAATATATTATAATTATTTTTTGTACCAAACAACCATACCGAACAATTGACCAACAACAGCCAAAATGAGAATGTCCAGCTTACAACAATATAACATGTATATATATATATATACTAGCCTATAACATGTATATATATATACTAGCCTATAACCCGTGCGATGCACGGATTGCTTTTAACATTCGATAGTTTTTACTAATATATTTTATAATATAATTTTCAATAGTTGAAAAATAAATTGAAGAATATGATAAGTTATAATAATATATGTTTTATAATAATTTGAGACTTGACTGAAAATAAATAATATAATATAATATGTTGTTCACGGGACCCGAGCCCTGAACCTGTAGAAATTGTTAAATTAAAGAATATAAAAATTTAAATATAATAACCTGTTGACGGGGTTCGAACCCTGAATCCATGAGAGCAGTTTAAATATTAGTATAATAATATTTTATTATTGCATCCAACGGTTCTCATCTTTCTGATTTTAAATTTGACGGTTATTATTTATCGTACCAAACAATTATACGGAGCAATTGACTACACTGTTATGCTTATAATAGTAAAGGATAGATATGATTCTCCTTTACTTTTGAGTTCGAACTCTTGCCAACGTCCAATAAAAGAAAGTTTTGGACTTGCCATCTAAACCCATGCATACCATAATTACCAATCTCATACGTACATACATACATTCACATAAAGTCAAAAACCCACTGCAGCCGCACCCTCGTCCCTCCTCACTATCCGCTCTGTTTGCAGCAAAAGTCCCATCAGACAGTCCCTTCTAGTTTGACTATGGTGCCAAATTTGCATGACAAATTCCTCCAGTGGGACCTTGAACATTCTTGGACAAATGAGAAATTATTTGTTTTTGTAGGTGAAGTGAGTGAAATCTCAAAGTGCTTCAAAGTTAAAACACTCGGTGACACATTAACATGTTATATTACCTTGAGCTTAATTTTAAACAACCGTAGTAAGGGATGTCAATTTGTACCGAATTGATGGATATCCGATCTGTATCGATTCGATCGGTTTTACTGAACCTGAATATTTCGGGTTCGGGTTTGATTTTTAAACCCGAACCATTTTCGGGTCGGATTTGGTTTTAAGGCATATCGTTTCGAACCCGACCCGAAAATCCGAAACCCGTTCCGTTCCGATCCGAACCCGAAACAGATCCGAAACCGGTGTTAATATATAAATAATATTTTATATTTTATAAGTAATAATATAATATAAATATTAGTACTAAAAAATTATACTTTTTATAAACTATTGTATTAAAGTTGTTTAAATATGGTTTTAGTAGCATTTTTCGGTACAGGTATGTAACGGTCCGTCATTAACAAAAATTTTCCTCCGTTCACACCTGCGCAGCACAAAAAATTCCTGTAGTGCATTCAAATAAAATTATTAAACTCACCAACTTGTCCTATTCTTGAACCAGTTTCATACTTCACTAAATGGTGCCAAATGCAAAGAGATGGTAAAGAAAATACTAGAAATTGAAGGAACTTAGGATTCTTGAGTAAATCAGCAAAGTGATTTTCTTGGATGATTGAGAAATGGGTGGTGCAGCTGTGGTTAATTTTTTGTGGGCTCAGCAAGTTCCTCTTTTGGTGCAAAAGGTACTTTTTTCTTAATAGTGTGTTTGTTCTGTTTACTTTTTGTTTTATGGGTATGATGATGTAATGGCGTAAGAGGGTCTGTTTTTCTCAGCTTTTGCTCTTAGAATTGTGTTCTTTTGGTGATTTGATGTTGTGTTTTCTGGTGAATCTACATTTGTGTGCTACTGAAATTTCTTGGATTGTGATTTCCTTTTCTGTTATGAGTGTCCTTTGTGTAAACTTAAATGCTGAAATGGTGGTTTTCTCAACTGAATATGCATGGTTACTTTTAGGTTTGTCATTCTAAGGTCATGTACAACTTTTAATTATGAATTAATAATATATTTTTTTCAATTGTCACACAAGTTATGTATGATGAGGATGAGCTATCATCAATATCATTTTTTTTCTTTAAATGGTTTAGTTGAATATATATTATCATGGATTATGCTTCTCTTTAGGTAGGAATTATTATTTTGAATCATTTACTTTTTAGTTGGTAAAATTGAATATTACAACACAGGGTTTGATCATTAGCTTTGACCTAACTTGCTTAAAAGTTGCTATAACTTGACTTTGTTCCAAGCCATTGTATTTGCATTGTCTTAAGTTTTGTGATGCACCATCCCATAATGAAGCTAATTAGTATACAGATTTTGTTATGCTTAGTAGTGTATTTATAGGGCTCTCTGATTTCTTTGTTAAGTGCTCTGGAGCAGAAATTTCTCAACTATATGAAACAGAATGAGAATCAAAAGTTGGATTGACCAAAGGATTATTAGATTAAAAGAAAGTGTCAGAAAGATGATGAAGTGCATTTGTTCAGGGGAGCAATTAAATGTTGAGGAAATAATTCCTTCACCAGATTCACTGGCTACAAGAGATTATTCAGCAAGTGGATATTCTTCTCGAACTGGGGAGAATGATACGAAGATTGACACCAGTAATATAGAAGAGGCAGAATCATCTCTTCGGGAGAGTGATTTTTTAAACTACGAGGTGAGTCCTACAGCTATATTATAATCAGGATTTGCATTTTAAAATTCTTCAGTTAAATAACTACTTACAACAATCACCATCTGAGATTGTTATTCATGAGAATTTTTTCCTTTGACTATAGGAAAATTAGGTGTATATATGGTTGAGTGGATAAAATATAGAAGGATAAGGTAGTAGAAAGAGGAATGGAGAAACACTTTATGTGAAGGAATTATAGGCAACTTAAGACAACAATTTGTAGGTAATGTTTTTGTATTCAAGCATGCTGCACCATGGTAGATTGTTAGGCCCAAATTTAAACGAGATCAGGCATTTTAGATAAACAATTTTGATATTGAGCTTGACACATGGGCCAGATCATTAAATTACAGTAATTTCATTTTCCTTTGAACTCAACTTGCTCTGTAAGTTTAAATGGAGGATACATTTATACGTATGAGGTTTTAGATCTCCAATCTAAGTTTAATTGTCTCCCTTTATAACTTCGTATGGTATGTATAAGCCAGCATATGCTGCTTTCTGATTCCCCCCTCCCCCGGGTTAAAAAAAACCTTGTTTATTTTAACACTACTCTTTTTGTATTTATCAATTATAAGGTTTTTGAAAGTTGTAAATACTCATATAATGTCTTGGGTTATTGAATTTTAACTTGATCATTTGTTCAGTTGTCTCCAATTGTGCATGAAAGGTGCCATGGTTTGCCAAACTAAGCAATAGAAATTCATTACAATTTTTAGGATATGTATATACTTGAAACTATGTTTATGAAAATTCTTGTTTGTAAGTTTAAATAGTGGTATTCTGCAAAAAGTACTCAGGCGTGAAGCATAATTTTTTATGTAACTTAGGAAGCAAGAGCTCTATTAGGTAGACTTGAGTTTCAGAAAGGAAACGTAGAGGGTGCTCTGTACGTATTTGAAGGGATCGACATTACTGCTGTTTTTCCGAAGATGAAACTCTCCATCATGAGTAGATGTGAACACCCTCGACGTCATTCATCAACCGATCCATTACCAACCATGTCGATTCATGCTGTCAGTTTACTTTTTGAGGCAATTTTTCTCAAAGCAAAATGTTTGCAGGCTCTTGGCAGATTTACAGGTACCCCCACTATTTTCTTTGGCTACATTATATCTATATGTTGGCTTAAGTGTATTTGCTCAACTAAAGCAGCTGCGGATTGATATAAATTTTCTGTTAACAAATTTTGTGAGATTGTGCGGACTGAATAATTTGTGTACATTTTTAATAATTTGTGTTAACAGTTGATTTTGCAACTAATTATTATCTTTTGCAACCACTGAGGAAGTCTGGAGGCAAAAAGTAATCATATTATTTTATGTCAGTGTCTAATCCTTGTCCCCGTTGAAAAATCTTAGAAGCTTCTCAATCGTGCAAAGTACTTCTGGACACTGTTGAATCTGCATCGCCAGAAGGCTTACCTGGAGACTTTGCTGCGGATTGCAAATTTCAGGAAACCATAAACAAGGCAGTTGAACTACTTCCAGATCTATGTATTCTTTCTTGGGCTCCTGAAGGAGCAATTTTGGCATACAGACGAGCTCTACTCTACCAATGGAATCTAGACATGGAGACCAGGACAAAAGTAGAAAAAAACTTTGCAGTATTTCTTCTATACAGTGGTACGGATGCAACCTCTCCGAATCTTCGATCCCAGATGGAAAGTTCCTTTGTACCAAGAAACAATGTAGAAGAGGCTGCTCTTTTGTTGCTGATTCTTCTCAGAAAATTTTCCCTCAGAAAGATTGGATGGGACCCTTCAATCTTGCATCACCTTTCTTTTGCACTAACTATTGCAGGTGATTTTAGATCCCTTGCCTATCATGTTGAGGAGCTGCCTCCTGGGATCATGGAAAGACGTGAACAATACAATACCCTAGCCCTTTGTTATTATGGAGAAGGTGACGGCATGGTTGCTATTAATTTATTGAGGAATCTGTTGAATGTTAGGGAGAACCAAACCTGCATAACTGAATTATTACTAGCTTCAAAGATTTGTGCTGAAAATTCTGATTGCATTCAAGAAGGTATAGGCTATGTGCGGAAATATCTTTCAAAAATTAGTGGAAGATGTAATAAAATGGTGGGTGTGGCACATTCTTTACTTGGCATTTCTCTTTCATCACAATCTAGGATAGTGGTGTCTGATCTTCAGAGGATTTCAAGACAGGCTGAAGCAATTGAAGCGCTTGAGACTGCAGAAAATATGACGAGGGAGACAGATCCAAATGTTTTCTTTCATCTTAGTCTAATAAATGCAGAGCAAAGAAAGTTGGATGTTGCTCTTTATTATGCAAAACAGCAGTTGAAATATGAGGCTGGGTCTAGTGTCAAGGGATGGATCCTTTTAGCTCGCATATTGTCAGCACAAAGAAGGTATTTTGATGCTGAGAATATAATTAACGCTGCTCTAGATGAGACAGGTAAGTGGGATCAGGGAGAACTGATGCGAACTAAAGCCAAACTGCAGATTGCACAAGGCCAGATAGGGAATGCTGTAGAGACATATAAACATCTTCTTGCTGTTCTTCAAGTTCGGAGTAAGAATTTCGGAGTTCAGAAAAAGCTTTTCAATGTATGCTGCAATCCTGCTTCCGTGTTCAGTATATTTTTTTTGACATCTTGATAATATTCATAAAACTATGACAGACAAATCCCGACATAGCCTATTATAGGTGGTGCCTCAATATAGCAATAAATATTATCAAAGGCTAAAAATATAATGATAGTGCTAGAATCAGTCTAATTTAGTTACCTATTTCCCAGTTATAGACTGAGGGGGCATTAGCATAATAGGGTATTAATGCAGTTCACCTAATTTGTCATCTTGGAAGAGAACGAATTACTCTATTATGTTTTTGTTACGTTCTCACAAACCTTATGTGTGGGAAATAATATATCTCCAAAAATTGCCTTACTATATCCAGTTTATTGTCTTAATTTTTTATTGCAGAACAGGGGAAACTCTGACAGAATTTTGGAAATGGAGACTTGGAATGATCTTGCAAATGTATACACGAACTTGTCACAGTGGCGGGATGCTGAGGTCTGTCTGTCAAAATCTTCCTCTATCAATCCTCATTCCGCTTCCAGATGGTACTCATTAGGTAAGTACACATGCAACATCTTTGTTTATTTTTGCCAAGTGCTCTGTTGCCCTTTCTTATTAGTGATGATATGTCATTTGCTTTAGTCTTATGACTAATCCTGTATATTTATACCTACATATTGAAAACACAAGCTTAGCATTTCCTACTACATTCAAAGTTGCATTTAGCATACAGAAGACAGTTGTCAATCTGGCATTATATTCAATTCTAAGATTTTAAAGTATCACTATTCAAGGTTGGTTCTACAAAGGGAGAGGCCTCCATGCCGAAGCTCTGAAATATTTTAAAAATGCACTTGACGTGGATTCCAGACATGTCCCGAGCTTGATAGCTACAGGCATCACTCTCAGGAAGCTCAATGATCAATCCTTGCCAGTCGTAAAAAGCTTTTTGACCGATGCTTTGACACTAGACAGAACAAATTCCTCTGCATGGTACAATCTTGGACTACTCTACAAGGTGGAAAATGGCGGATCAGCAGTAGAAGCTGCTGAATGTTTTGAAGCCGCAGCTATACTCGAAGAATCTGAACCAGTTGAACCTTTCAGATAATTCACCACTCTGTGCTGCATACATCTATCATGTGTGGGATGGCTGATTATAAGCACTACAAATAACCAAATATCCTTTTTTTGCAAATTAACTATAGAATTGAAAATACGATAAAGTCTATATATATGTAAAGATTATATACTTCAATAAATTATATTCTTCTTGTGAGCATTATATCATTTCTCTGTATTAGTTCTAAAACCAAGGACCAAATCCCCCATAAAGCCCAGGTCAACATGAAGGAATGAAAAGTATATTTTGCATCATGGTTTGTGACAATGCTTTAATCGAAAGTAGTAGTAATGTTGATGTCGTGTCTGGATTCATACGCAAGTCTCATTATTCTACCTGTAAGCTCTATCTAGGTAAAAGTAAACTTTCTTTCTCAGATTTTTGTATGATCATGTGATAACTCTCAAGTTTTGGTTTGGAGGAGCAAATAAAACATGAACAGAATATGTGAATGTAGGTCACAAACTGCAACTTTTAAGTCTTGTGGTTTGAATGTGAAACCTTGTTTTCTTTGTTGGCTTTCTTTCCCGTGAATGAGCATATCCCTACCTGAAATACATGTTGATTACTTGATTCTCACAGCTATTACTAATACATTGGGATTTAAACATTTATTTGGTCACAAATCATAAAAGCAAGGATACCTGACAACATGAATTAACAGGCAAATAAGATAGACATGGGTTCTTTTTGACATGACATAATACGAACCAATTTAACAAGAACTATTGATGAAAGACAAGATAAATTGCACAAGCACAGTCTTCCAGATGCAAATATAAAAATTTCAAGTTGTTATCTGTTATTCTGTTTACTAGTATTTCATTTATGTAGTAATAAGATGAAACACTTTTTTTTTCAGTGCAAAGAAATGATATGCTAACTGAAATCAACACTTGACTTGGAAAGTTTTGGCCAATACTCTTCTTTTAATTGCAAATCATAGTGTAATCAGACTATTACTTCTACATCATTAGCAAGTAAGAAAGAAGTGCAACATCAATTTCTTCCAAAGAGGTAATCAGGCAAAAAGATTTCTATATGCCATTAATACTAGGGTAGCTATGTATAGTGTGACAGCATCAATATCAGATAAGAAAGTATTGACATCTAAATCATCACTATAAACCACAATGCATTCTCCTTCACTCTCATTCTGTTCTTATTTTTCCCTCTGCACTTCGTGCAGTTCACACTTCCTACTGCACTTCACAATGCACTTCGAATATCTGTGCGAAAAATTCTAATTGCCTTCAAGAAGATATAGGTTACTTGCAGAAGTATCTTTCAAAAATTAGAGGAAGATGTAATGAAATGGTGGTTGTAGCACACATATTTTACATGGCATATCTCTTTCATCATAATCTAGGATAGCCGTGTCTGATCTTCAGAGGATTTCAAGACAGTCTGAGGAAGCGCTTGAGACTGCAGAAAATATGATTAGGGAGACAGATCCAAATGTTTTTTTTCATCTTAGTCAAATGAATGCGGAGAAAAGAAAGTTTGATGTTGCTCTTAATTATGCAAAACAGTTGTTCAACATGGAGGCTGGGTCTAGCGTCAAGGGATAGATCCTTCTAGCTCGCATATTGTCAGAACAAAGAAGGTATGTTGATGCTAAGAAGATAATTAACGCTGCTCTAGATAAGATGGTAAAGTAGGATCAAGGAAAGCTGATGCGAACCAAAGCCAAACTGCAGATTGCACAAGGCCAAATAGGGAATGCTGTAGAGACATATAAACGTCTTCTTGTGGTTCTTCAAGTTCTGAGTAGAGCTTCGGAATTCAGAAGAAGCTTATAAATGTATGCTGCAATCCCGTTTCCAGCGTTTAGTCCAATTTTTTGACATGTTGAAAAATGATCATGAAACTATGATATACAAAACCCTACATAGCATATTGTAGATGGTGTGTCCCAATAGAAGAATGAATATTAGGTGTTCAAGGCTAAAAGTATAATAGTAGTGCTAGAATCATCCTAATTTAGTTGCCTGCTAGTTATATACTGGCACGGTTTAGCATACAGTGTTTATTAATAGTGCTCACTTAGACTGTCATCCTGAAACAATGAATTACTCGTGTACTTGTGGGAGGGGGGGGGGGGCTAAATGCAAAATTGCCTTGCTATGTCTACTTTTATTGTCTTATTTGCAGGACAGGGATTACCGTGATCGATTTTTGGAAATGGGGAGTAGGAATGATCTTGTAAACATACACACGAGCTTGTCACAGTGACGGGATACTGATGTCCGTCAAAATCTTCCTCTGTCAATCCTCACTCCACTTCAAGATGGTGCTCCTTACATAAGTATATTGAACATAAGTATATTGAAGCCGTAACTATAATTCAACAATGATGGTTTGGATAACTCAACATAGAATGAGCACTTGCAAATAATCAATGTTTCACTTGAATCAGTAAAGATTGAAGATTAGATATAGGCTTAAATGCATGACCTGGGAGGCTGGGACCATCTTTATCAATAGAATCAACTTCCCTTTACCTCGAAACCAATTACGGGTCATCAATCTTTGGAACTGCGGGGCAAGGGTGTAGGCAACATGCCCTTCCACCACAACCAGCATATGCCCCAAGTATTACTACTTGATACACATCTCCTCCTGTAAACTGATAAGCACACAATTTGTATGCTCAATTTGTTTCTTGCTACTATTTTATTCTACACAAATTGATCTAACTCTATCTAGATTAGTCAACATTAACTTGTAGTAAATAAATTAGTTTCTCCAGCTCCAGCAATGCTAACCGTCAGTTGACAGAGGAACGGACTTCATCTGATTCATTGAGTTGTAAACAAGCTTAGAAAGGTCTAGAAAATATTTGGTAACATGCATATTGCGTATTGTGCAGGCATGTGTTATCAAGTTTTGTATCATTTAACTAAAATTATTAAAAAGCACACCAGATCATGAAACTTGAGAATGTAAAACATTTCAAGATATCTTCTTGTCTCACGCCTTTCTAGTTTAGAAACATACTTCTGGAAGCTGTAAACTTCAGCCAGTGTCATAAGCCTTTCTGAATATATGTTCCATGTATACCTAAAAAACAGTCATAAGCATTTGAACGCCACATTACGTAATTATGTTTTAAATTTCCACCAAGAACATTAGGAGGTCATACTTTTCGTATATCCTTTGAAGCCCTCCATCAGAAATTTTTCTTTCCAGTAATTTGAATCCTCCTTGCACCGCTTAAAAAATTCTACAATTATATCAGCAGCCCCTTCAGGGTGATGTGGATCAATATGGAATCTAGAAACACCATCTTCGATGATTTCCAGGGGGCAGCGTGATAAGTTGCAAATGTTGGGAGTCCACAAGTCATTGCCTCCACTACAGTTAGCCCAAATGCTTCATAAAATGCCGGCTGAAGTACGATAATATATAGATGGAAATTAAAAACCTTGGCATAATAAATAGTTATCGAAAGGGTAACTGCTTTGGAGCAAACCTTCTGTACCTATACGGAGATTCCCTTTCTGTCAGCTACATAGCGATAGAGCTCCGGTTTCGTGCTCTATTTGTTTGGCTTTATGCAAATTACCATTCTAAGTTTTATTGTCTAATGAGATCATGCATCTTCTGGATTTCTACAATCTCTTCTCCGTCATTGGATTTCTTTAGTAACATATAGGTCCATAAGGTACATTTTCTACGATCTCTTCTATCATTTTCTTTTCTTCAGGGACATATGGGTGCAATTCCGAACTTTAAGGTTCATAAGGTACATTTTAAAGTTATCTGAATATCGGTTGGACAATTACTGAAATAGCCTTACCGATTTCTGAACAATATCGAGTAAAGGGTAAAAAAACACATTTTGGATATCCGAGGGCTGAAAAGGTACGCTTTCAAACTTCGGGGCTTTATGGGTACATTGGTGCAAACATTGAGGCTGAAAAGGTCATTAAACCTTAGATATATACACATATGGTTCTGAGAATTGCACTGAAGAAGTCGTCAACAAAAGTCTGAGTGAAGTTCATTAATATGTTCATGAATCGGAGTAATAAAATTGAAGATATTCGAAGCAGTTCTTAGGATTGATGTGAAGATCTCAAAGGTTCAAATAGAGTTGATTGAAAATTATAGAAGACTTAACAATGCAATAAAAAATATTATAATACGAAGGCCTAAGAGCAGAACTAGTCGTCTATGAATCAGACCATTGCACAAGGCGTTGCACTAGAAGTCAGTTGTCTGTGACAGGAAACTAAGTATTATCTTTAGAAATATTGTTAAGTGAGGATTCGTATCGAAGTATAAAGTCATATGAATTGTGCGAAGACTTGAACTTTCGAAGATTGGAAGAGGAATAACTTAGAAGACTACGAAGATGTAACACCCCCAAATCCGGGGTCGGGGATCCGGGTTGTCACGAGTTCCATTTCCCTTAATAACACCCAATCTTAATAAACAATCAACTACTCCGTACTGTGACCCCACAATAAACACACACACTACAAGTTATAGTCTCAGAGATGAATATCCAAAAATAACACGAGTCATTTTATTCCACAATTATATGCCATTACACCTTAAAAGGGTTTCTGAATAAATTTACATTTCTTTGCCATTATTACAATTCATAAAGATACATAAGTCTGGTACATCAAAAGTTGAAAGCCTAGCCTTTTGGTAGTTCCTACCTCAGCTACAGCGACATCAACGCCTATAGGAAACTGCGGAACGTTTCCTATCCGCTCGCGAAATGGGAGCTTGGTCCTGTTTATCTTGTATATCTAATATTGTGTGATGAAAGAAGAAAGCAAGGGTGAGCAACAAGCCCACCAAAATAATATGTATAATGATTTACAATATGTGAGCATCCTCATAGTACTCATGAAAGTCTTGGTCAAGTAAAAATGAACCAAGTTTGATACCTTACTGCGACCAAGTCGCAAAATATTCAGTATATATGTATATATACTTTTCAAAATCTTGGAAGTCCTCTTCCATGCATAATATACACAGAGTTCCAGTTTATAACTGTATAAAAATATCGTTGCAAGGTGATCTCATATATCCAACCTTGTCTCAACATTTTTCTGAAAATCTTTGTCATGCATAAGATAATCATTTACTAGATATAAGTTGAAAAGATGAAGTTACAAGATACTCTAATATACTTATATCTTTTCCGAATACTACTCGAACTACCACCGTTCAAGCTATAATCAGTTTCAAAAGTTCATCACGTAGATGAGACTACAAGATAAGATTTGAATAGATTCAATCTTTGAAATATTATTGAATGAAATGAAGTTACGAGATACTTCATTAAGTCCCGATATATATATATATATCCATATATATCTCTCATACATTTCCTGAAAACCTCTGTCATGTAAAGTATGAACAGAGTTGCAATATCCAATGAATTTGGAAAGAAAAGAATTTTGGCATAAACCCGATATCTTGCTGATCAGGCAAAGATAAAAATAAGTAACCTTTTCTACTAGTAGATGGATGAATCCCCCACCGGTCATCACCCTGGCCTCATTAGGACCTTGTGATGGACCACCACCCGGCCTCTTCCGCGTTGATGGGCTGCCACCCAACCACTTACACTTTGATAGACCGTACCCCGGCCTGTCGCTTATGCCGACTCAATTAGATGGACTTACTTCCCGAACGTTGGGTAAGTAATCAATTCATTTATCAAAACAGCAACCTCGTTGCGAATATAAAATACACCACAGAGCCGGATCCCTTAATTTAAAAGCGAGTATTTAAATCCCCTTCGAAAGGAAGATCTTAAATTTGAAAACGAGTTTTGGGATCCGCTCTAACTTTAGAAATCATTTTGAAGACTCGAAAATATTTTTAAGAATGTTTGGAGTAATGCTGATTTAATGAAATAAATCAGTCCCGATATATTAGAAAATATCTGAATATTATCATTTAAATAATATTCCCATAAGGATAATCCTTATAAAAATAATTGAAGTAGAAGTTTTAAAACTTATACTTGAAATGAATAATAAATAACCAAAGATATACTTATACGAAAGTACGATCTTTATTTGAATAATCGAAAATAAGTTTGATTATCGAAACATTATTCTTTAATAAAATAAGGAATATTATTTAATAAAAGAAGCGGAGTCATAAGTCCTGGAATGAATATTCAAAATAATATTCATTTAATAAAATAAGCGGAGTCATAAGTCCTCGAATGAATATTCAAAATAATATTCATTAAATAAAATAAAGTTATCGAATAACCCTTATTGGATTAATAGTTTTGAAAACTATATCTATATATATATAAATATATGTATCTATTATACTCGGGAACATCGACTCCCGGTTTAGAAAATGTTCACCTTTGGGTCCCCTATACTAAGGGTATACACAACTACTGCTTATCTCTAGCATATGTATTATGCAACTTATAAGCATTTGAATCAACAATTAGATATCAAGATTACGAAACAGGCATGCATATATACCATATCAGCATTCTCCAATATATCGCAAGATTTGCTAATAACAATCATGCACTTATCACAAGATAATGTATATGGATATATACATCACAACAACAGTATAACGGGTAGAAAACTTGCCTGAGTGCTCCGGGGTAGACTTAAGCTTAGAGCGGATCCGGTAACCTATGAACAACAACATAAGCCGGAATTAAACCACGGTCGCTTAAGAAACTAGACTTTAACCAATTGAACCCTAACGTTTGCTTATGGTCATTTCTAAGCTTAACAAATCACATAAGTCATTCGAGTACCCTCGGCTCCACCATTTTTAATAAATTAACCGTTACGAATTTTAAGGCGACGCTTTCGCGAATACCCTACCAACTGCCTAGTCCACTTTACATAATTGTTTCATACTCCAATTAGTCATTTAAGGGCCTTAACCAAGGTTTCAAAGTAAGGCGAGGGGTAATGGTTCGTTCGCGAAACGCCGTTACTTAAAACGGTCGTTTCTCCTAAACCGTACATCGGATTCAAGCGAACCACATATCAAAACGAAGCTCGTAACATGAACTATCTAAAAATGGCAAAGGTTAGAATCTTTCAATGAGTTCACGGGTCCTAAAGTTAAGAACAGAACAGTTAAGGAAAATCGGGTATTATGACGTTTATATTTACGCAATTTCCAATTTAATTAACACTCTAAATTATCATCAATTCACTCACAACCACCAATACAACAATATTCAACCATCATACTACAAACTCAGTCCCCATCTCCAAGTTTTACCAATTTATCCAACCAATCAAAGACCCAATATTCAAAACCAATACAAATCCACCAAAACTACTTATAATCAAAGATCAAGCCTTAATACTAACAATGCTTCAATAAAACTTAATGGAATCATAAAATCAAAGCTAGGGTTTGAAGTTGATACCTTCCTTGATAGGTGTTAAGTTTCTAGGAAGCCTTAGGGAGCCTTAATCTAACCTCCTACAAGCTTGATCTTTCCAAAGAAATCAAGAACACAAAGTTAGGTTTTGAAGTTTCCAAAAGTCCGATTTAAAGAACTATAAAAATGAGGGTCTTACCATGCTTATTTGGACGAGACTTGTGAACAATAGTTGTAGGCCATCTCAATACCTTTCCAACGAGCTATAGAACACAACATTTGAGTGAGTATTGAAGGAGATATGGTAGTTTTAAGTTGCTGCTCTGGTTTTGGCCGAGAGCAAGGGAAGAAAAAGTGAAGTAAAAATGTTTCTAGTTTGATATAATGATTTGTGTGGTGTTTAGCTTGGTTACTTCCTTTTTTTGTTAATTAGATTTTTACCATGGTAAAAATTGTGTGGCTCACAATCAACCAACCAATCCCTCCATTTGTCATGCTTATGTCACCATGCCTATGTCATCTTTCTCATGTCATCCTCTTACACTTGTCTTCTTCTTGCTGGTGTGATGACATCATCATCCACTAACCTCTTTGATTAACCCCTAATTACTTGGCTAATGACCGCTTATCTGTTATACGGTTCGCTTAATTTTCGTTCTCGTTTATCATTTGAGGGATCATACCTGGGATCTTATTACTTAGGTTCCCCTAAACCTTTCTCAATATTTTATATTCCTTTTTATGATCCTCTCTAAAAATCCTTAAATTTAAATCCTTTTTATCATGTTACCTTATACTCAATTCTTTCGGTATCTGATGGATTTTCGGGAAAAATCATAGTGTTCGGATTTGGATTCTGACGATCTTTACATACACTTATATACCATATAGAGTACTAATAAGACCTCAGAATATCAATAAAAGAACTGCTATATTGTGTGGCATGAAAAGTTTTCTTATTCAGCATAATCAGCAAAATCACTATTCATAAGGTTTACAAAAAGTCCAAAATTTTTGGGGTTATTACAGAAGATCAAGGTCAAGGGTTCAAGGACATAAAGGCATCAGTGGATCACAATTATAAGAACATTCCTCATGATTCTTGTTGGCTCCAAGACTTAAGATGACAGTTAAACTCTTTCTTATAGATGTTTCTACCTCGGTCGCCATCAAGAACTCAAGAAACATAAGTCAAAATGCATTATCGACATGTTCTTGTTCCCTGTCGCCCTGTGGCTCCAGTACCATTATTACTAGATCTTTTTGGCTCCAAGACCTAAAATGTAAAGTAAACTCTTACTTGAAGATATTTACACCTCATTCTCCATCAATGAATGCAAGTTTAAATGCCTAGTCGCCATGTTCCTGGCTCCTTGTCGTATCCTGGCTACCACTTGGTGCTCCGGTCGCCTTGTGTGAGCTCAAAGCATGAAATATTTCTAAGGCAAGTCTTGGTTTCCTTCTAGCTTTACATAGAATCCTACAGTCTCCTTCTGGCTTACAGTGAAGTAGGAGTCGCCTTCTAATATCTCAAATGATGATGCAATAACCCTGTAGCTCCTTGTACTTGCATATTAAATTTTATAGAATCAATTATAGCCTTCTAGGTGGACCCTTTGTACATGGTCGTCCAGTAAGATGTTAGAAGCTTGAAAATTCTAAGGCACGTGTACAAGGTGACTCGCTTTTCTATTGTTGTCACCATCTAGGCTTCCACAAGGGCACATGCCGTCTTATTTCACATCAAGTGATCGCCTTCTTCTACTGCAGGGTCACCTGAGATTTGAATACTTGGTGCATATTGATCCATGTAGACAGGGAGTGCTATAATCTTAACAAAATGATTAAATTACATTCACCCCACTCTGTAATTGGACTTTGAACCTAACAATTGGTATCAGAGCTTGTTTATCAATATACATATTAGATCCGTTAGATTGAAAAGTTGTGTGTTGATTTTTGTTGTACGGAGAGTAAGAGTGTTGTTGTTGGTGTAAATCTGAATTCGGGTTGTTGATTTGAGTTGGTTGACTTGGTATTGGTTTGACTGTTTAGGTAATTGTATTTTTAAGCGTTATATTACCAAAAAAATTCTGATCTGGAAAATATGAGTACTCAGAAAGTTAGTAGCATCAAGGTCCTTCAGTTCGACAAGAAAAACTATAACCTATGAAAAAAGAAGACGCTTCTGTTCCTTAGGGCTGCAAATCCCAAGTACATTGAGATCATACAAAAAGAAGCCGTTATACTTGAGATAGAAGATCCAGAAGATCCAGATGAAGTAATTCCCAAACTCGTAGATTTTTATGATGATAAAGATATGGAAATGATTAGTCTGGATGTCAATTTAAAGTTAATTATGGTGGATGCAATGGATGAAGATATGAGCTAACAGATTATGGTTTATGAAAGTGGAAAGCACATGTGGGAAATCATAGAGTTACTAATGGAAAGAACTGATGATGTCAAGGGGAATCGACTTAATATGTTGACAACTCAGTATGAGGCGTTTAATTCTCGTCCCGGTGAAGGTATAACTCAGGTGTTTGAAAGACTGAACAAATTGCTTAACAAAATGAGTATACACGGGAAAAGATAACCCCCAGAGAGAAATTTACAAGAAGTTCATCCTGACCTTACTACACTAGTTGGATAAAAAAGCTCAGCCAGTTCGTGAGTGTCTGAATTTTAACACCATGACTTTGGAAAAGTTGTATGGAAAAATGAAGACTCGGGAGAAGAAGCTGGAACAAAGGAATATAATCTATGGTGATGGTGCAATGGACGTGAAGAATTCTGCATTGCTCAAGACAACTGCTCTTGTAGCCTCTGACCATCAAGAGCTAGATATAACTGCTGCAAAGTCTGTAGATTTTGTCTACTTTCTCTTCAAGGCTCTTTATAGTCTTAAAAAAACACCAAGGACATGGTATGACACTCTTTCGAAATTTCTTCTTGAAAATGGTTTCACTGGAGGTGTCATAGATAAGACTCTATTTCATAAAACACATAAAAATGATATCATACATGTACAAGTCTATGTTGATGACATTATATTTGGGTCTATGAATGATGTACTTTGTGCAAGGTTTATAAAGCTTGTGCAGAGTAGATATGAGATGAGTATGATGGGTGAGTTGAATTTTTTTATTGGACTACAAGTGAGCCAAAATCCATATGGTATCTTCATTTGTCAAATGAAGTACATTAGGGATCTTCTGAATAAATATAATCTGGAAGATTCAACACATGCAAAGACTCTAATGACAACTTCCACAAAACCTGATCAAGATAAGTTTGGTAAGAAGATGGATATTATTAACTACCGAGGCATTATTGGATCACTGCTCTATCTAACTGTGAGTCGTCCAGATATTATGTTTGCAGCATACTTATGTGCACGGTTCCAAGCTGATTCTAAGGAATCACATCTGATAGCCGTCAAAAGAATTTTCAGATATCTGAAAGGTACACCTAAATCTAGGTATCCGGTATCCTAAAGATATGGGCTTGATCTCGTTGGCTACACAGATTTTGGTTATGCCGATTACCGGAAAAGTAATTCAGGATGCTGTTAGTTTCTTGAAAGAATAATGGTTTCTTGGTATAGCAAGAATCATCATTCAATTTCTACTTCTACTGTTGAGACTGGATATATTGCTACTGGTAGCTATTGTTCTCAAATTCTATGAATGAAAATCCAACTCCGAGACTATGGACTTGGCTTAAAAAATATTTCCTATCTTTAATGATAACACAAGTGCCATAGTAATTTCAAATAATCATGTTTAGCACTCTAGGACCAAACACATCATTATAAGGTATCACTTTATAAGTAAGCATATAATAAATGGTATTGTGGAACTTCATTACGTTCCCATAACGAATCAAATTACAGACATTTTCACGAATCCATTTGATGAAGCAACCTTCAACAAGTTGGTTAGTGAACTTGGCATGTTAAATTTGTCCAATTATTTGAAATCAATAAATACAATTTAATACGGGTAAATATTAGAACCTCAACGATGATGCTTTGAGGGGAATGTAAGTTTACATATCTATTATCATTACATTCCCTGTTCATAAATTTTTTGAAGTAGTATATAAGTTGTTTGAATGTATTTATGCTATATGTTTTATATGATCCAATCACCTATGATTTTGATATTTATTCTAGCACGAGTATCTATTGTTATCTGTTATGATTTGTACTCCCATTAGTTGGTAATAAATGCTCTGATAGTATTCGAGGTTCTTTTCTAGAACATGTGCATCTCTATTTTTTGATCCTCATTATTTACTTGAATAAATGTGTAGCATAAATAGAAATAATTTTGATACTTTTTATGTCACGGGCATAGTATAATTGGTTCAGTTTTGATGTGACTAATCAATATTGAGTCAGTCTTGTTAATACTCTTGGCATAAACATTTGATCCTGTGATCTTATCTCATGTTTCCTTATTTCAATCTTGGTTGTTTATAATAGTTCTTACCCCCCTCTGTATTGGGCTAATAATATGAACTATTCTAAGCTAATGACATTTGAATAGACATAATTATTAAGGAAACAGAAGGCATACTCATCTGAGACATCCTTCATGAATCAATGTGGTGGTAAGTAAAAGGTAAATTTCTCTGATCCTAAGATTATGAGATTCTAAATCAGTTTGATTTTGATCTTTAAATTCTCTGTTATTATACTTTGGAAATTTGTGATCTTCAATCTTCGGTGGTTTTAAGAACTGACTGTGAGCCTATCAAACCCTACAGGTTCTGACCAAAGTCATAGAACAAAGCACTTCTCAAACAACATCTTTATACATTACTCTGATCTATTAAACACATTTTGCTCTGTACACCTGATTTTTTTCTTGAGATATCAACTTGGTGTCAGACAAATTACCACTTGGTACTGGAGTTTTGTTAAGAAAGAGGGAGATAGTGCCAAGCAGCACCACATAAAGAAAATTTGGTCAACCCTACATGTTACGACCGGTATTTCTAAACCCTATCTATATATAATTGTGAGTTTATAATTGAGATTTAAATTATGTTGAATTATAAATGTGGATGATCTATATGTTGAGTGCCTATAAATTAAGTGTTTAATGTATTAGTTTATATAAAAAATTTTGAAAGGAAAATCTTATCATTTAGTATTTTTAAATGATAATCAAAAGTACTTCATTTTATATGAAAAATCAATTTTAAAAAAAAAATCTTTTAACAACAAATTTTCAAATCTTATATCATTAAATTCCTAAAATCATAAGCTATTTTATGATATATATTTTGTGATTTATGGAAGTGCATTTATATTTATAATTTTTTTTTACATAAATTAGTTGAATTTTAATTTGCAATTTACTTAATTGTCCATGCATGCATTTTGATCCCAATACAAGTTAAGGGTAAACTTGGAAATTTCAACCCCATTAACTCCAACTTTATTAGCCAAATTACTTATATATCCTTGCATGCAAAATGGCACAAGCTTGCTAGAAGGTTGTTTTTGTCAATTTCCACTCCACTCACATTTTAGTCAAATCAAACCATAAAAACAAATATAAGTTGTCAAAATCACTCCACTCCACACTTCACCCTCACCTCTCTTCACCCTCCTCCCTCTCCCCTCTCTCTCGGCCAACCCCTCTCTCGACTCCTTCCTTGGCTGAAGCCCCCACCCCCTGTTTCTTCTTCATTTTCATTCAAACATTCATCTTCCATCAAAGAAATCTTATTTCCTATATCTTGTTCATATATAATCCAAAGAGTTTAGGGTGAAAAGTTTATGTTTTGATCTTACATGTCATAGTTTTAACTAGAACTCAAAATATAATCTTGATTCTCATGGATTTAAGGTTGTATTATTGAGAGAACTACAAGGAATGGTGAACTGCCAAGTCATGAGAGTGAAGCTCTTGCTTATATGGTCATTTCCCTTCCATTTCATTCGGCCATGACCATAAGGGAGCCGAATGAATGGTTCGTAATGGTGTTTCTTTGTTGTTTTGTTGATTTTTAAATGTTTATGTGATGATAGCTTGGTTTTGTGACGGCCTCAACCCCGGGGTCAGGAGTTGACGTCACCAACAACAATAATAACATTCATAATCCAGTCCAACTCATTAATAATACATAACTACGACCCCTTTTCCAAGACCTTTTCCAGGTTTAAGTATGACTTAGGTTACTCAACAAACATAACCCAAATTACCTTACACCATCCCGACCACAAATTTAATGCAGCAACTCAACAGACCTCATCTGGTATGAACACAACTACCTCAGAGGAGCCTGACACCAAAGGAGCTGGAACTCTGCCCTGACTACCGCGCAAGAATCTCCTAGGCATCTGCAATACATATAAAATATTCTGCAAGGGTGAGCAATTGCTTGCTCAGCAGTACCACTATATGAATAACAAGTAAAACAATTTAAAGTAAAGCAGTTATAGGAACAGAATTCATAACTTGCCAGAAACATGTAAAACAGGTATAAACTGGATACAAAAACTAGCATGCTCTATAAAACAATATCATCAGTAGTGTGCTGTGTATAAATACCAGAGTTTAATTCTAGCATGCTATCTTCATTTCCAAATCCACTGTATAAATCACTTGTTCCATTACGGAACCGCAAAACCCAAATCAGATACTTAGTGGATATGTGAATACAGCTGATCAGGCTATCAACACTGGACGGCTCCCACTGCCATCCTATATACCTGTTCCGGAACTCAGAGACTAGCCAGGTCTCTGACCTGCTGGACTAATCGGTTATATAGTGCGCACAACCGAATTAACCTCTTACGCCACCTCAATAGGCCTACTCTGGCCCCAACGTATCCCATATCTGATCGTTTTAATCCAGTTTTCAAAATCATCACTTTTACCTATCTCTTTTCAAAATCAATTCTGTCACAGCACACTATTCAAATCCTCTTTTCATTTAAATCACATTTAGAGATAGGTATTTTCAGAAGTTACTTTTCCCCAAAACATAATTTTAAACAACATTTTCAAATACGGGGGATATGTAACTTAAAACATTTCTGTTCCATTATGAAAGTACAACATTTAGTTATTCACATATTTTTATACGTATTTTATATTTTTAATTCATATTTTTATATTTATTTATTTTAAAATATTAGGACTCAGATAAACATCATCATCGTCCACTGTCCGCTCATCGAAATTCATCGCGGACGGCGGTAAAAATTCGGTGGTGCCCATTTATCACGGGTTTCCCACACAAATCTCCGCCGATAATAAAATAATTTTCCACACGCAATAAGTTTATTTCACGAATGTTAATCAACTATTTTCTGCAAAAAAATGAAATAATAAAAAAAATATGGAATCGAGCAGGGGAAAACACGCGTGCAACATACACGAACAACAAGAAATGAAACACAGTTTAACCGGAATCAAAGCAGCAAGGGCCAAAGAGAACATTGCAACCGCAGACACCACAACCCATTCAATCCAGGTACATATACACACGAAGGCATATATATATACAACATAAACCACCAGGAGGATTTTCCGGCAGCATCTTACCGGAACAGGGGCGGTGGTTGGAAAGCCAATCGGCGGCGAAAACATGAAAAACCCAGGAATCGCAGAAAAAACAGGAAGACAAGCACAGGGAAGAGAATGAATTAGTAATCGAAGGAATAATCCGAGAAGAAAAGGGAGAAGAGGGAGATTAAGCAGTTATCTCCTCTCTTTTTGTTTCTGGTATAAAGAGAAAGCAGGACTCGTGTAACATATCTGGCTTAACACGTAGCTAATAATTCTGAATGACTGACACGTATATAACAGGATAATCATGAAAATTAGGCGCCCCGATTTACTCCGACATTTGATTTTTAACGAATAATTTGCGGGTGGTGAAGATCCGAAAATTTACCAAAATAGTTTTAAAATTATATAAATATCCCCAAATTAATAAAACATGAGTTTCATAATTTTTAGATAAATTTTGAAACGCGATTTATACCCGCAATTTACAGTTAACGAACTGAGCTGTACTTAAAATAAATTCAGAAAATCACGGAAACAGCCTTAAAATATTAGAAATAACTCGAAGTTTATGAAAATATAAATTCCGAATTTTTAAAACAATTTCTGAAACACAATTTATACCCGCTTTTTAACAATTAATGAAACAAGGTGTGGGTGAAATTAATCCTGAAAATTCCTAAAATAAATTTAAAATTCTCGGAATATTCCAAACATAAATAAATATGAGTTTCATAATTTTTGAAGAATTCTAGAATTAAATACGGATTTTACAAATAAATGTAATCAGAAAATCACACAGGGTTAAATAATTGATGAAATATTGATTTCTAAATTTTATAAAATCCTAAAAATAATTATTGTAATTATGAAACCATAAAAACAATTTTGGAGACATTCCAAATATTTATGCAAATAAATTTGCACTAAATTCACTTTTAAAAGTGAAAACAATTCGATACAACTCAATAGTTAATTACACAAACAACCCGGTACACCTTAATTCATAGTGATCATAATAAAACAACACATAGCGATCAAAACCAATACACATATTTTATTTAACTATTTATTTAATAATTACACTTTTAAATAATATAAAAGTATACGAGTCGTTATATCCTTCCCCCCTTAAAAAGATTCTGTCCTCAGAATCTGATCTAACTAAACAAGTGAGGATATTTGTCAAGCATATCTGACTCTAACTCTCAATTAAACTCTTCGACTCAGGGATTTATTCAAAGCATCCTCAATAGACATAAATTCATTACTAAGGACTCGCTCTTAATAATCTAGGGTCTGGATCAATTATTCCACGCAGAACAAATTTGGATAAGAGCCCGTTGGCTCCGAATCAATGGTTTGGTTCAATCAGATACATATCACCTTAATATTAATGCGCAGAATACATTATATACATGTCACACCCCAACTTTACCAATAATTTAAATATAACTATTACAACATTTTTAAAAGAAGTAAACATAACCAAATCCAAGATCTTACAGTTTAGGGTTTGGAACAGCCCAACACCACCATCTATTATAACTGATTTTAATATCGAGTCCTCACACAAACTACTATCTCTTATTCTACCTGAGCTCGAACATAAGCATCAACATCACAGGTCTTACGGGCGGTCTGCTTGAATCTAACCATAGCTGCTAGCTATAATATCAGGGTAAAGCAAGGAGTGAGCCAAATGCTCAACAAGTGCTAAACAGTACGATACCAAACATAAATCGAGATATACATTAAAGAATGATAATGGGAAGACATAACCAATGATAACGAGAGATAAAACTTTGGGTGATGACATCATTTTGCTTGTATCAAAATAATTTCAAAATCACATCTTAATCAAAATCATTTTATGACGCTACGGATTACAGCCGGTGATCAGCCGCGAAGTAATCCCGAACCTCGCTGGGTTCTAAAACATTAATGGGATCCCTAGGCAACTTTTAAGCCTAATATAAGTGTGAAAATGACTCGCGTCTCAGTCCATATCCACTATTCAGAGAAAACATTTATCCCCCTTTGGGACTGAAAATCCACATTTTAATCATTTTAAAAAAATCGATGCCGATTTATGATAAAATCTCTTTTGACCGTAAACATTTTTATCACGGGATTATAGATCAACTCGAAACACGGGAAATATGGTACTAAATCTCAGGGCCATGATCCACTAAACTTTACTCTATTAGGGTAACTGAAAGGTTTTCATATATCAAAACTTGGACAAGGAAATTTAGTGAGGCTATTGGATATAATGAAGGGGTAATGCCAAACTGGGCTTAAAGCAATGGTTTCTCGTCAAGGTCCAAGTGCTAGATCATCAAGAAGATAAGCATCATGAATACTAAGGGTGTTAAGGTATGAAGAAATGATCTTTAACTCAGGATATATCAGAATTGTCAAGCTTTAGGATAAGAAAGAGGGGTATCAATCAATGAGGAACAACTTTGATAAATATCTGGCTTTCAGGTATCAAGGTAAGGTTCTATAGGGGTTCAAGTATCAGGATGAGATATCAATACTTAGGAATCATTAGCATGGTAATCAAGAGGATCAACCAAGTGCTATAACAACTCTTTATTTTATCATGGCATTCAAATTACTTTAATATACTATCATGATAAGACTTTTGAACTACTTGCATTACGTACTCGAGGGTTCATGGCATTTCTATATGATTCAAAGATAAACATAAGATACGCTTGATTTAAATATATCAAAATGACTCAGGATAATTGCATCAATATATATGAGCTATTTGGAGTGAATACGAAAGACAAGTTGAATCACTTGCCTTGAGGAAGGCTGGTCTGGTCTGACTGGTAGGAGCAACGGGAAGCTTCACTTTACCCTCGTCTCGAGATCCTACATAAATAATAATTCTCATTATAATATATTCTCACCAACTTAACCTATTTACAACCCGAATTTAAACACGGATGACACTTAGGCCTATATGCACTTAATTTATATTCACCTTAAAAATATAATTGCACACATAGCCACATATACTCACATATCATATTTTAATACCAAATAATACCACATACACCATAATGCAACACTAGGCTTGGATGATCTCGACTCACAACCTAAGTCACTTGGTCGCTAAACTAGACAAAGTCTTCAAATTTTGGCTTCCTAACTCCATGTGCCTTTACTAAAATATCCAAGACCTATTGACCCTCACTTGGGCCTTTTGCTCTACTGACCTTACACTATCTTACAACTATGGTGGTCAACCTAGATCTCACTCCTAAGTGTTCTAAAACTAGGCGATATGTGAAAGTGCTCACTGGTGTAAATTTTAGAATGACATCTATGGTTTCTTGAGTGCATTAGACACCCTTAAACTACAATTTTTCCTTCAAAACTTTCACACAAGACTCTCCTGACCTTAGGGCATCTCCCAAACTTGATGTGGCTCAAGGGCCTGGCTTGGGCCTTCTTGGGCCTAAGCTTAAAGTCCAAGGTTCCCCTGTTTTCCTGGGCAGAAAATGCCCTGACTTGAATTAACTTGTGACACATGGTTCTAACTCATATCCTATGAACTATGGTTGGAAAAACTTCTCTGACACTCTCTCTAACTAAGGCCCAACAGGGCCTAATGAGGGCCTACCCATGACATGGTCAAAGCTCCCTATTGCTAAGTTGCAACAAAACTGTCCCCTGCTTGACAGATTTTGTTATTCTACTTGTGCACCTAACCAAACGACATGCAAACCTCCAACCAACTCCTAAAACCTTTTATATACTCCTAATATTAACTTCTGGTGGCTTGGGCCTCAAAGTACACATCAATGATATGGTCAAAACTCACTCTAAACCTCAGGGTACTAAACTGATTTTCTGCAGAAACTAAGACTCTTCTTTCTCCAAGGTTTTTACTTGACAAACTCAACCACAAACAACCCAATACCCAAACCAAGACTTAAACATGGTGATCTACTGAATTAACTCCCTTACACTCAAAATAATCTTGGTGGAGATCATCCTTACCTAAGGTGCAATCATGGCAAAACAAAGGAAATCACATTGTACAATTTACAAGTCATCAAGTTTTTGAAACAACAAGTTATGTATTTTTATAATATATACACGAATTATTACCATACATCAAGGAGCACTAATCAATATTAACCTCTTATTCCTACTAAAATTAAATCTTACTAACAAAATCTTTCCAAATGATCAAAATCTTCCAACATTCCAAGAGAAATTTACATGCATGCATGTCTTCGAGTTTTACCAATCAAAGCAACATGTTTTCTAAATATATTTTACCATGAAATTGACATGCAAGCCTAGCATAAGCTATATCTAGATGATCACTTAGCATGCAAAGGGTTTTATCAAGACTTCACTAAGATTTTCATGTTATCATCACAAAAACACACAAAGTGGAACATGACAACCAAAACACCATCCATTTGGCTCCTATCAAGTCATGGCCGAATGGATTAGGGTGAAAACAACAATTGCATGAGTGTAGCATACTCATGTCTAGCCATTCTCAACCCTTTGCTACTATAACTCATGGTGAAAGCCTTAAATTCACAAGAATCAAGGATATTCACTTGGAGTTTTAACAAAACACCACCATGCAAGGTCAACACATAAGTTTTTCTACTCTAAACTCTTAAGATATACAAGAACAACATGTAGGGAGTAGGATTACTTGATAATAGGATGATTGTTTGAGTGAGAAATGAAGAAAGAAGGGGATGGGGGCTCGGTTTTTGGGAATTTCCGCGAGGGGAGGGGGAAAAGCCGAGAGGGAGGGGGAGGAAGGAGATGAGAGTGAAGTGGTGGGGTGAAGTGAAGTGGTGATCACTTCCTTGAGTTGATTTTATGTTTTGATTTGACTATATTGTGAGTGAGTTTGAGAAATGACAAGGGTATCCTTTTAGCTAGAATTAAGCTAACTTGCATACAAGGTCAAGGAGGTAATTTGGCTACTAGTTCATGAGTTAGTGGGTTTGGAATTGTCCTCTTTGTCCTTGAAAAGAATGAAAGGGTGGTTTGCATGTAAGGGCTTCCTTGTAATTTGCTAATTATGACAACTAAAATTTATAAAGATTTATTTTTATAAAATAAAATACAAGTTCAAAAATTATAAAATTTATACCATAAAATAACTTGGATTTTTAAAAATTTTATAAAACCAATTTTGAAATTTGTGAACAAAATGACTTTTAAAAAGAAATTTATTAAAGGTTTAAAATATTTCTTATAAATCAAAAATAAAAGAAATAAATAAATAAACTTTTGCTTTGAAAAATTATATACCACATAAAGCAAATTTAGGACGCAGAAATTTTCATTCACACAAGCATACAATAGTTGAATATATTGGCATTCGACTTTAAAATTGCACCAAATTTACAAATAATATTACACGAAAATGCCGGTTGTAACAATACATATACTGCAACTGCAGCGGTAACATCAACTCATGGGCAACTTTACTTATATTTATTTATACCTCTAACGGTTCAATATATTTAGGACTCTACTTGACCCTCCTATATAAACTTAACCAATCTCTTTCAAGGCGAAACTACCACAATCCTATTTCTATATATTATATTCTTTTGATGCAAATCCATTTTCTTTCTTTGCCTATCCCGAGATGTTTCAACTCTTTTCCGAAGTAACACCACTACACTCTTGATGTACTAAATTAGCTCAGGTCTTAACAATATCTCTACTCCCACTTTATCTCAATAGAGTGAGGACCCACGCTTATGTCCATACAACACTTCACAAGGTAGCATTCTCTTACTAACATGATAACTATTATCATAGAAGACTCGATCTATGGTAGGTGATTATCGCAATTCCCTTTTTAAGCCCATCATATATACTCTCCACATATCTTATATTGTCCGAATCACCTTCTCACTTTGACCCTTCATCTGAGGATGATAAGCAGTACTCGTTTTCAACTTAGTTCCAAACATTCAAATACCTCTTACTTATTCTCATCCGTCAAGATTAGAAAGTAATCTCATATATTAACTTCTTATCACCTTTAGGTATTCGAACTCCAACTTTTACTCTTTCCAGTTCTTCTAATAATTCCTCAGTATTCTTAATCATATTCATTCCTTCTCTTCTATTCAAGATATTGGTCCCTGAATGGACCTTGCTTGGTTGGTAGTTATTCAAACAATTGGGCTCCTGACCAGAACTTCATACTTTTAGGGTTTATTATACAATTGCTACCGTTCAATCCTTCACGACATTTCTTTAGGTTTTCAACTTAGCCTTCCTTAGCCCTTAGATGGGCGAGGATGTTATCAATAAATATAATTTACTTGTCCAATTACTCCTTATACACCATATTCTTTAAATCCTTATAGATAACTGATACACTTATTACCCCACATAATATCACCAACCTTGCAACGCTCATATCTCATCCTAATCACAATCTTTGACATGTCCTCAGGCTGTACCTTAAGTCAATCCCGTAGAAATCACACACTCCTTGAATTAGGTCACATAAGTAACTAATTCTTTATAGAGGTTACCTTTTCTTATTTATCATTTTGTTAAACTCCTGATAATCAGTACATAATCTCATAATTTCACTCCTCTTTCCAGCAACATCACTGGTGCACCTCAATGGACTATATCTGGTATGTTCACTCTCCTCCTTCCAATAACTTTTACAATTATCGAACTAATTATTTCGTTTCAATGGCCTCCAGAACTCCAAGGCATCTATTTATTACTCAAAGTTTCTCCAACTTAAGTATTTTCTTCTTCGCATCTTTACTCGTGGTGGATCTACCTTATATCCTTAGCTTATTACTCCTTTCCTTGCATGATTGGAAGAACTTCTTATATTACTTTTGTATCCAGAAACTTACCTTACTATTGGCTTCTGTATACTTTACACTTCGCTTCTTCTTAAAACCACTCCTTACCTTAGTATAGGACAACCAACCCGATCCTAAAATCACATCAAATCCCTCTAGCTTAGAGGGTGTTAGATCAACTGTAACTACGTCCAACTTCTAGATACTTGTGATGTAGTATCTTGAATAATCGTTCTTCAATTCCTTGCAACATGCCCAGTCTTTCCATAATTGTAACACATAACTCCTGGATTTTCTGGATTACATTCTGATGCATAATGACCCTAATGTCCATACTTGAAGTATTGCACATTCTTTCTACACGAGCCACTGTGTCTTCCGTCACAGGACTTGCAATCTACTACTCACTTAACTGACTAGGCTGGAGTGGAAGCAACTGAAGTAGCACTAGACCTAGCCTATAATAAACTCTATCTCCGGAATCTCTTACTCCTGCTCTGACCAAACCAATTCTCAAATCCTTGAATGGATTCTCCTTGGTCTGCTTTGTCCTTAATACCTTCCAACTTCCTTTTCTTATCACTTTCTTCCTTAACAGTCAACCTCTGGTCACCTTCCATTACTAGGGCGACCTGACCCATAGAGGAGTATGTCTTGAGTTACAATGCCACAACTCCTCTGCGAATTTCAGGCCTCAACCCTTGTTAGGACCTCCTTACCTTCTGACTCTCCGTACTTACATACTCAGGAACTAATCGGGCCAATTCTGTAAACTTGGCCTCAAATTCCAACACACTTCTTTCATCTTGTTTAGTTCTAGAAACTCGATTTCCATTTGACTCCGCACACAATCTGGGGAATACCCTTCCAAAAACAACTCAGTAAACCTAGCCCATGAAACAGGGCCTTCTCCTTCTGCACTCTGGAAAGATTTAAAACTAGTACTTTGATTCACTCCTTGTTGTTTCTGCTGCAATAGTAGTTACCACCACTGAACCTGTTGGACTAGCTGTAACTGTTGTTGCTGCTGCTGCCACAACAAATCTAGAGTTTCATTTATGATTGGACCCTCTGCAAAACTACTACTATTTTCTTTAGACTGGGTAGCTTTCTTGGGTGGCATTTTCCTGGAATATATAAATGAGTTTTATTCAAAACATAACAAAAGGTTTGACAGAAGGTATCACCGTTTAAACGGTGCACCTATATCAGGAAAATGCTGCCCAATCACAGTACCCAAGTCCTTAATATCGGGGTCCACTTATAAAAGAAATCTAGATTAATCAGCACTAACAATCACAACAACAATGATAGTAGCAGAATCAACAACAGTTCAGGAAAACTAGAATACTGAACACCATAGCATAGATCCTTAATACCACATCAACTGACCACTTCCCGTCACTACTCTATACCACATTAACACCAATCTGGTATATAATGAAACTTGGCCGGCTATAACAGCCACCAATTACACAGAGCCAGGTAGTAATTCAAGTCAAGCTTAAGGAATGTTGGACTCCTCTAGGCACCATGGTCCAAATTTCAACCAAGCATTCCTCCAGGGATGATTTCTTATCTCCTACCATTAACCTATCTTTCACAGGGTTAACATTTCTAAATCCGCAACCTTCAATATCGAATCATGAATCCTCTCTACTATTATCGTTTTTGAGATAGCTAGCAATCCGATGTAAATCATCTATTTCCTCGAGACAGTCAACTCTCATTTACTATCAATAACCAGGTCTCTCTAATTACAAAAGCTACTGACGATTCACTGCCTCGGGACTTCAAATGAAATTTCAAAGTCAAGGAATCAATCAAATAAGAAGGAGCAGTGGGGATGATATAGGTATGACTGAGAGCAACCATACAAGTACATAAGATGGCCAGTCTTAGTACCATACAGTCACAACACATAACTCGGTGGCGTCCCACCAGACCCTTTTGTCACATAGACAAATGGTTAATTATTAGGAATATGTGTATTAGTTTGATGATAAGTTAAACAAAACACTTAAGTAGAAATCTAGTGCTTGTAGCCTCAACGGATAAGACCATCTTGGCTATTCGTTGAAGGAGTAGCTTTACTTAGCAATAAGTTTAGTATTGTAGCACATTTCATTCTCTGGATTCAAGCTGTAATTCTTAGATGTTGTAGGAAATTATCAGTCATGTTGACTACTAGTGGATATGCAAATAGGAGGGCTAATTGTAAATATTTCATGCCTTGTAATTTTATATAAGTGAAGAAGTATCAACGGATATTGAAGACCTTCAACGGATAAGAAACAAAGCTTCAACGGATGTCTCTAATGCTTTAACGGATAATATCCATCAACAGATAAGTGCTTCAACGGATAAAGATAATGCATCAACGGATAAAGCCTCAATGGATAAGGCATCAACGGATGAAAGCTTCAACGGATGCTTAGTTCATTAGCAGTTGATAGTGACAATTCACAAGCTGACAGAGGCACATGGGTTGACAGAGACAAACTGGAATGTGGAAGCCTCTAGGAGGAATCAAGAAAATGCAGCATTTCCATTCTGATGCAAACAAGAAAGTATTCAAAGATCTACAGCCAAGCCTAAATTGCATTTGATAGAGAAATGAAGAAGAAACATGTGAAGAATCTTTTTAATTGTATTTTACAGTTTTGTCTTCACTTGTAAACTTGGTGATATATATAAACCAAGTAGCAGCTAGTAATTAGACAAGAATTTTCCTGAGCTGTTTAGAAATATCCAGAGAGAAAATCATCTAGTTTGTACTAGGAAGCAGCTGTGATTTAATTCTTTGAATCACAGATTTTCTGAAATAACACATCTCTGGTGGAACAATAAATCCACCAGAAAAGTTTTTATGTTCTTTGTGTTCTTTACATTTGTGTTTGAATATATATCTGTCTGTATGAGCTTCAAGCAATTCACACACATTTGTTCACTTAAACACTTAGCCTTAGAAACTACTCAAAACTTGAAAAAGTTTTGAGATTTACATTCAACCCCCCTTCTGTAAATCTCATTGTTAATCCACTGGGAATAACAATTGGTATCAGAGCAAGCTCTTAACATACAAAGAGTTTAAAGATCTATTCTGCTAACATCATGAGTAAGAAGGATATTGGTGTAAAGATTCCAATCCTGGAAAGAGATAACTATCATCACTGGAAGGTGAAGATGCATTTACATCTTCTCTCTCAAGATGAAAGCTACATCAACTGCATTGAGAATGGTCCTCACATCCCACACAAGGTGGCAACAGCTGCTACTGCAACAGTTGCTGTTGGACAGTCTATTCCCAAGCCAAAGGCAGAATGGACTATTGAAGATATTGAAGAGGTCCACAAGGACAAGAAAGCCATGAACATTCTGTTTAATGGCCTGGATCAAGATATGTTTGACAATGTCATCAACAGCCAAACTGCTAAGGAAATTTGGGATACTGTGCAGCTTATTTGTGAAGGCACTGAGCAAGTTAGAGAAAACAAAATGCAGCTTCTCATTCAACAGTATGAATATTTTCACTTTGAAGAAGGAGAATCATTGAATGATACCTTCAACAGATTTCAGAAACTGTTGAATGGATTGAAGCTGTATGGGAGAGTGTACCAAGTCAAGGACTCCAATTTAAAATTTCTAAGGTCTCTACCAAAGGAATGGAAGCCTATGACTGTTTCTCTAAGAAATTCTCAAGATTATAAGGACTTCACACTTGAAAGATTATATGGAATTTTGAACACATATGAACTTGAGATGGAGCAAGATGAGCTGTTGGAAAATGGAAAGAGAAAAGGAGGATCAGTTGCACTTGTAGCTGACAGTGAGAAGGTTGAAGCCAGAAATGAGGAAAAGACAATGCCAAGTCTCAAAATTGGCACAAGCAAATCAGAATCAAGCAAGGGTAAAGAGCAAGTAGCTGAGGATGAAGACAATTCCAGTCAGGATGACTCTGATGATATTGATGAACATCTGGCTTTTCTGTCCAGAAGGTTTGCAAAGATGAAGTTCAGGAAAAATACAAAATTCACTAAGCCAAACAAAAACATGGTGGACAAATCAAAGTTCAAATGTTACAACTGTGGCATTAGTGGACACTTTGCAAGTGAGTGTAGGAAGCCAACCTCTGATAAAAAGAAATTTGAGCAAGTTGATTATAAAAAGAAGTATTTTGATTTGCTCAAACAAAAGGAAAGAGCTTTTCTCACTCAAGATGATTGTGCAATAGATGGGGTCAATAAAGATGATGATGTGGAATATGTCAACCTAGCCCTGATGGCTAATTCTGATGAAAATGAAACTAGTTCATCAAGCAACCAGGTAATTACTACTGATCTCTCTCAGCTTTCTAAACATGAATGCAATGAAGCCATAAATGATATGTCCAATGAATTATATCATTTGCGTGTTTCCCTTAAATCACTAGCTAAAGAAAACACTAGGATCAAAGAGAATAATGTGTTTTTAAGTGATAGGAATGATGTGTTAGAGAATCAAGTAATTGAGCTTGAAAAGATTAAACTTAAATGCTTGACTGTTGAGAGTGAACTAGAAGAAGCTGTTAAGAAAGTAGAAATTCTTTCTAAACAGTTAGAAAGTGATCAAGAGGTAATCAAGGTCTGGAAAACATCTAGGGATGTTAGTGGTCAAATTGCCAAGGTTCAGGGAATTGAATCATTCTGTGAGGATGCCTGGAAGAAAAACAAAAAGGAGTTATAATTAATTGATGGATTGTCAACGGATGTGGAATCAACGGATGATGAAAGTTATTCGTTGAAGGAAGAAAAGGAGCATCCGTTGAAGGCTCATCAGTTAAAACATGCAAGTAATTTTAAAAATAAAAACCTTAATAAGAAGAATGATTCTACTCTCAAGAACTTTGTCAAAGAAGGAGCTAGCACATCCAAAGATGCCAGTAAGGTGAATATAGGACACAGGACTTTGGATCAGCTGAAAAATAGGCTTAAGTTGGTTGAGGATAAGAAGGAAATTAAAAGAAAATCTAAAAGAAATGGGAAGGTAGGGATTAATAAACATAACAATTACACACCTGATAGGTATGCTCCTAGAAAAAGCTGTGTGCATTATAAAAATGTTAATCACCTATCTGATAATTGCAAATCTGTTAAAAATTCTCCCATGCCTTCAAATCCCTCTATGCCTAACATGTCTATGTCACCTCTGCATGCCATGCCTATTATGTCTCATCAGAATCCCATGCACATTTTGCAAACATGACATATATTAATAATCCTTATTTTACTGCATTTAGTATGCCTCAAATGCCATGCAATATGCCTATGTGGAATAACATGTTTGCACAATCTATGCCTTATCAAATTCAATCAAATGTGCTAAATGATTCTGTGACTAACCCTACACCTCAACCAACCACATCTGAGATCAAGGTTGACCCAAAGTTACCTAAGTCAAAAGATGCAGGAGGAATGAAGTCTAGGAAAAAGACTAACAAGGCTGGACCCAAGGAAACTTGGGTACCAAAATCAACTTGATTGATTTTGTTGTGTGCAGGGAAAAAGAAGGAATCTATGGTACTTGGACAGTGGCTGTTCAAGACACATGACAGGAGATTTCACCCTGCTCATAGAGTTTAAGGAGAGAGCTGGCCCTAGCATAACCTTTGGAGATGACAGCAAAGGATTCACTATGGGATATGGCTTGATTTCAAAAGAAAATGTCATCATTGATAAAGTTGCATTGGTTGATGGTCTCAAACACAACTTATTAAGCATCAGTCAACTATGTGACAGAGGAAATACTGTTTCCTTCAATTCTGAAGCCTGTATTGTCACAAGTAAAAAGGACAATAAAGTGGTTCTAAATGGGAGTTAGAAAAGGGAATGTGTACTTAGCTGACTTCAACTCTACAGATGCAGAATCCATTACTTGTCTTTTCAGCAAAGCAAGTGCAGTTGAAAGTTGGCTGTGGCACAAGAAGCTGTCCCATTTGAATTTTAAGACGATGAATGATCTAGTCAAAAAGGTCTTAGTTAGAGGAATGCCTCTAGTGGAATTCACAAGGGATGGACTGTGTGATGCTTGTCAGAAAGGAAAGCAAAAGAAAGTATCATTCAGTAAGAAGCTTGAATCTGCAATTGATGAACCATTACAACTGCTACACATGGATCTTTTTGGACCAGTCAATGTATTGTCAATTTCAAGGAAAAGATATTGCCTAGTGATTGTTGATGATTTCTCTAAGTTTTCATGGGTCTATTTTCTTGGATCAAAGGATGAAGCTAGTGAAATCATTATCAATCATATCAAGCAAGTCAACAATCATCCTGATTTCAAAGTAAGGAATATTATGAGTAACAATGGAACTGAGTTCAAGAATTCAACAATGAAGTTGTTCTGTGAAGAAAATGGGATCATGCATGAGTTCTCAGCTCCAAGGACCCCACAACAAAATGGTGTGGTGGAAAGGAAGAACAGATCACTAATTGAAGCTGCAAGGACAATGCTTGAAGAGTCAAAACTCCCAACTTACTTTTGGGTTGAGGCTGTTAACTGTGCATGTTACACTCAGAATATTTCTCTAATCATTTAGGCAAAAGGCATGACTCCCTATCAATTATTCAAGAGAAGAAAACCAACTTTAAACTTTCTGCATGTCTTTGGTTTCAAATGTTACATCTTAAGGAATCAATCTGATCACAAAGGAAAGTTTGATACAAAGGCTTATGAAGGAATATTTGTTGGTTATTCTGCTGGAAAATCATATAGGGTCTACAATCTAAGAACCAACATTGTCATGGAATATGTGCATGTTGTATTTGATGATAAAAAGATTGATGGACTAACAGATGAGGGACATCATGAAGGACTCAAATTTGACAACATTGAGATATATTGTGATGATAGTGAAGATGAGAATGATGAAGAAGGCATCTCAAGAAGAATTCAGAATCTGCCTTTGGATAATGCACAGAATGCTGCATCCGTTGAAAGTCATAATTCAGCTTCCGTTGAAAGAAGCAATGCAGCATCCGTTGAAAGACAAAGTGCATCATCCGTTGAAGTTCATAATGAAGCATCCGTTGATCACAGTCTGTCAACGGATAATCAGTTCACTTCATCAGTTGATAGAGCTCCCAATTTCTTTCAAAGGATCAGCAACTCAGGGGGAGTTTCAACCAATCAACATTCTATCTCACATCATGACAATACTGAGGCAACCTCATCTAGAGCTAATCTACCACCTCAAAGGAAATGGACCAAGAATCACCCTTTTGAACTGATCATTGGTGATGCTACATCTAAAGTGCAAACTAGAAGGGCTACTCAAGATGAATGTCTGTATAGTAGCTTTCTATCACAGGAGGAACCTAAGAGAGTGGAAGAAGCTCTATTGGATCCAGATTGGATTTTAGCAATGCAAGAGGAGCTAAATCAATTTGAAAGGAACAAAGTATGGAAGCTGGTACCCAAGCCAAAGAACAAGAGTTCTATTGACACAAAATGGGTATTCAGAAACAAGATGGATGAAAATGGCATTGTCATAAGGAATAAATCCAGATTGGTTGCTAAAGGCTATTCTCAACAAGAAGGGATAGATTTTGATGAAACATTTGCTCCAGTTGCCAGACTTGAGGCCATCAGAATCTTTCTAGCCTATGCAGCCCTTGCCAATTTCAAAGTCTATCAAATGGATGTCAAGAGTGCATTTCTAAATGGGGAATTGGAGGAAGAAGTTTATGTAAGCCAACCTCCAGGATTTGAAGATCCAAACTTTCCAAACTATGTGTATTATCTGTTGAAAGCACTCTATGGACTAAAGCAAGCACCTAGAGCCTGGTATGAGACTTTGTCAAAATTCCTTCTAGATAATCACTTCACAAGAGGTACTGTTGACAAAACTCTCTTCTTTAGAAATGTTAATGGCTCTAAAATACTTGTTCAAATTTATGTAGATGATATTATATTTGGATCTACAGATGATAAGCTTTGTAAAAAGTTTGCTAAGTTAATGCAAAGTAAATATGAAATGAGCATGATGGGAGAGCTAACTTATTTTCTTGGTTTACAAGTTAAACAAGTTAGTGATGGAATTTTCATTAGTCAAACTAAATACATTTATGATCTTATAAAAAAGTTTGACTTAATGGATTGTTCATCTGTAAAAACTCCCATGGCCACTGCCACCAAGCTTGAATTAAACAAGGCTGAAAAGTCTGTGGATATTTCAAGTTATAGAGGCATGGTTAGCTCACTTTTATATTTAACTGCTAGTAGACCTGATATAATGTTTTCTACATGTCTCTGTGCTAGATTTCAAGCTGACCCTAAAGAATCTCACTTAGTGGCTATTAAAAGAATCTTCAGATATCTCAAAGGGACTCCGAATCTAGGAATTTGGTACCCTAGAGAGTCTGGTTTTGATCTAATTGGCTACTCAGATGCAGATTATGCAGGCTGTAAAATAGACAGGAAAAGCACAACTGGCACCTGTCAATTTCTAGGGAACAAGCTTGTGTCATGGTTCAGCAAGAAGCAAAACTCTGTTTCTACATCAACAGCTGAAGCTGAGTACATTGCTGCTGGTAGTTGCTGTGCACGGATACTATGGATGAGGAATCAACTATTTGACTATGGTTTAACTGTTGACAAAATTCCAATATTCTGTGACAACACAAGTGCCATTGCCATTACTGAAAATCCAGTACAGCACTCAAGAACCAAGCACATTGATATCAAGTATCATTTCATTAGGAAACATGTGATGAAAGGTACAGTGGAACTTCATTTTGTTCCAAGTGAAAAGCAGATTGCAGACATATTTACCAAGCCACTTGATGAATCAACATTCACAAGATTAGTAAGTGAGCTAGGTATGCTTAATTATTCATAAATTTATGTCCTCTATATAATCTGCATTGAAGCGAAATGAATTTGCTGCAAGAACAAAGTTGGCTTCAAGAAAGACCTATCCTATCAACGGATATTCCCTATCCGTTGAAAGCCAAAATTGTTCTATCAACGGATGTTCATTATCCGTTGAAAGATAAATACATTTCTGGTAATTTTATCCCTCAACGGATAAAATAGTGTTGGTCATCAACGGATAACTATTTACCTTATCCGTTGAAGTGTCACATCAGTTACTTTCAGTAAATCACAGCCGTTGATTTCTTTACTTAACCGTTGATACAGATATACACTGTGGTATGTATTTGTTTTAAAGGCAGTTTAGAATTTCTACAATTTTATTTATTCTTAAACGACTGTAATTTACTTAAAAGTATCATTTTATTTACCTTTTAATTCAAGAAAGTATAAAAGCCCATTGAACTCTTATTTTTCACTTTACGCTTTCTTGCAATTTTCATTCTCCTTCTCTTCCAAAATTCTCAAGTTTTTCTCTGCAACCTCTACTCACAACAATGGCACCAATAGTCAAAATTATGTCTCAAACAGGATTTGTTTATGAAAAGAATAATTTTTTAGCCTTGGTTGAAAAGAATGAAGCCCATTCTGATTATCACAAGATGATGGACTTCATCAAACACTGCAAACTGAGCTATGCAATGCTGGAAGCCCCAACCATCTACTGTGAGGTGATTGAGGAGATTTGGACAACTGCAGAGTTCAACTCCACAGATATGACTATTGCCTTCTCTCTCAAAGGTAAGGATTAATGCATTAACTGTGATGATATAAAGTCTTGCTTTAAGTTGCCTGAGAATAATGCCATAACACCACACACTGATAAAGATGTATCTGCTATGTTAGATTCCATAGGCTATGCTTTTGATTCTGCTAGTTTAGGTAGCATTAGAAGGAAAGGCCTTAGGAAAGAATGGAGTTTCCTTGGAGATGCCTTTATTAAGGTTTTCTCTGGGAAGATTAGCAATTTTGATGCCATAACTTCATCTCTTGTTAATATGCTTTATATGCTAGTTTCTGATAGGTACTTTAATTTTAGCAACTGTGTCATGCTAGAATTAGGTTCCAGATTAGGTAACAAAGCTAATAGACCACATAACATCTACTATGCTAGATTCTTTATGTTATTGGCTAACCATGTTGATGAAGGATTGGTTATATCAAATGAGAATAATAAACTCAAATACTGGGCACAAGAGAAAAGGGTCCTTGCAGACCTTTTGAGAATGAACCTCAACAGCCAGGTGCCATTGGTATATTTGCCAATCATGAATGCATCACAGGTAAGTGAGGTAAACACTTTTATAACTCCTACTATCTCCAACCCCATTGTTTCTTTGTCTTCCAGTGTGGCAATGGGATTTGTATACTTGCCCAAACAGGTTCCTACCAAAGCCACCAAAACTAAAGTTTCAAAACTCAAGTCAAAGAAAACTACCTCTGTTGTTTCTCAAAAGACAACAGTTGTAACAACTACCATAAACCCTGAAGGGAGTGAACAGGGTGTGAGTGGTGAGGGGAGGGGTGAACATCAAGAAACCCCCCAGGATAAGGTGGGAGAGGTGAGTGGTACCCAAGCCAGCCAAGCCACAGTCTCTCAAAAGACTGTGGTGGTTCAAAAGGAGTCTAACACATCCCTAGTTGCATCCTCCCAAAAGGGTGCATATATTGAAAATAGTCCCCAACCAGGGACACAGACCAAAAGAGGGAGGGACACTGAAGCCACACATTCACCAATTTAAGCCTTTTCAAGGAAGAAGAAGGCCAAGACCCTAGTTTCCACACAAGGGGCACACACAGCACAGATACATCCACCTGTATCTGAGCCTTCTCAAATTCAGCTTGATGTGATTCCAGCAAATGTGGAGTCACAGCCCCATTCTCTCATAATAGAAACACGCCAATCATCAAACTCTCCATCACCTTCTCTGGATGTGGATATGATATTTTCATCAATTCCTGATTCTCCCTCATTAAAACTCAGGGATGAGCCCCACTCAAAACCTGATGATCATCATCTTTTAGATGATTTGTTGGATCATCAGCCAATTCTTTCAGATGTAGTTGAAGAATCTGTGTCACCTCACTTAAAATCAATTCACACAGACTCAACAATTATGTCACTTTCTATATCTACATCTTTTCCTTCTTCAACGGATATCTCTCATCCGTTGACAAGTGGTTGTTCTTCAACGGATAAGCTTAACAGCAGTTATCCGTTGATACCATTAGTTTCCACTTTAACGGATACTCCCTATCCGTTGATGGTCTCTACACCCATAACAGAAACAATTCCAACTGTAGAGGACATGGCTACTGTACAATCACTTTTAGGTTTGAGGGAAGGGAGTGATCTTTTGAGTGAGAGGCTGGGTTGCTCCCAGGCAAAAGGAGAGGTTGAGAGTCACCATGCGCATGCTATTTCTTCTAGCATGGCAAAAGTGAGTGAGGGGAGTGCCACCTTAGAAGGTGAGGGTGAGGGTGTGAGGGTGTGTGTGAGCCAGGGGGAGCCCCTGATGCAAGAAAATAGAGAAAATGAGAGAAAGGCAGGTACAGAAGCTATAAGGGTGGATCCAACCATTGCTAGTGAGTCAATGAAAGTGGATGATGCAGAAAAGGAAAGACAATTTTAGCAACATTACAAAGCTGTAATTGATAGCATTTCCTTGGATGCTGACACTTTTACTCATCCTGTTTCAGCCTATCAATTATTGGCTGCTCAGGGCAATGTTGAGGCAGAACATACATTAAACATTGTACACACTTCAGAATCTCTTCTCAGAGACAAAGCTACTGTTAACAAGCTGCCTTCTCAAGCTGGTGAGCCATCTGAAGAATTTGGAGTAAATTCTAATGATGATGACTCTGATTCTTTGGATGAGAGCATGAACTTAGGGGGAGTAGCAGGCCCAAGTTCTGTTCCCGATCTTCCTGAATGGGCATGGGCAAAAGCATCAACACCAGGAGAGTTTGGTGTCACTTTGGTTAGACAAGTCATGACAATTCAGAAGGCCCTTCAGGAGACTACAGATGCTGGTACCAAGGCAATTCTTCAAGCTCATCTGGAATCCCTGCATCTCTTGCAGTTGTAGCATTTCAAACAGAATCTAAGTGTGGATGAGCTCAAGCAGGATATTGCTGATCTAAAATCCTACAATGCTGAGAAGTTATCTTCAGTCATACCTTATGGTACTATGCAAGATTTGTTGGGGAGACTGAGGAAAGAATCTGATGCTGACAAGAGACTGGCCAGATTGGAAACCAGAGTTCAGATCATTGAAGACTCTATGGTCACCATTCTTCAGAATCAACAAACTCAAACAAATCTACTCATGTAGCTGGCAAATGCACAAGGCTTGACCCCTACCCTTGATGATAACAAAAAGGGGGAGAATAAAGGGGAAGGGGAAGGAGAGCCATCAACAACAGTTCAAATTTCTCAAGTGCTAGTTCCTGCCATCACCACTTCTCCAATTATTCAAATCAAAGGAAAGCTTGATGGAATTGATCTAATCCAGATAGCAGCAGCTGAATTGCAAGTCAAAGAGCAAAGGAAGAAGATTGATGAAAAGATGCAACAAATATTTGGTTCTACAACTTCTCAATCACAATCTGTGAAGCATAGCACAAAAGTGGAATCAATTATTATGGGGCTCAAGCCAGTAGGGAGGAATAAGGTTGGAGAGACTTCTTCCAAAGATCTGAAACCTATGGTTCTCAAGCCCAACAACAGATCCATTAAGGACTCTACAAAGAATCCTCTGAAAGAAGTGGATTTTCCTCTTCCAAAGGCTGATGAGGACAAGCTTTTGGGTAGAAGTATCACAAAGCTCAAAGAGACCATGGATGTGGCTGTAAGGAGGAACATGGCTATTATCTTCAGAGAGGGAAAAAGCATATGTGTGTTGCAAGGACATCCCAAATTCTCAATAGCCAAGAGGGAAGAAACCAGAAGGTTGAAGGAAGAAGCCAAACAGCTAAAGGCTGACAAAAGAGCACAAACAAAGCTTGAAAAATAGCTAAAGTCAAGTCAGGCTGAAGAACAGAAAGAAATTGAAGACAAAAGTGAAGATGAAGCTATGGGGGCATGGTTGATACTGATATGGAGGAAAGAAGTAAGGGAAGAGAAGAATGGCAGAAAGGGAACAGAAAGAAGGTCAATGCAAAGAGAAAGATGGTAGATGAGACTGAAGAAACCCAATCAATATCCAAACCACTACCCTTTATTCCTGAACCCATTGTGCCTGACCCCTTCATGAACATTCATGGTGAAACAATCATTCCCAAGGAGGAACCAATTGATTGGGACACTATCAAATTGCCCACCTTCCTAACCTCTTCTCCACCATCAAAGAAGCAGAAAAGAAGAATCAAATCAACACCCTCTAAAGCCTCAATCAAATTCACACAGAAGCCTAAGCCTAAGCCTCAAGCCTCTAAGGATGATTATGTTCACATCTGTGACATAAAAGAATTTTCAGACATTGAACTCTATCTAGATGGGCTGGAGGAAGTAAGGGGAATAGCTGCCTACAGACAGCTACCAGAAAGACTAGTGTTCAAATACAAAGGAGATGGGGAAAGAACCTGGCCTCTTTACAGAATTCTGAATGAAGGCTACTCTATCTTGATTAGAGTCTACTCAGCCATACAAAGGGATTTTGGCTTTACCAGGACTGCCAAGACTGAGATTCTCAACAAGATTGCCAACATAAGGAAAACTTGGAGGGAGCCCAATGCTTTGCCTAGAACATTACTCATTCAAGAAAGAGGAATTACAATTCACAAATCACCTTATTGGTTGATGGAGTTCAGAGACAACAAAGGAGTCAGAAGATTTTTTAGAATTGAAGATCAGCTCAAGATTGCCAGTAATGAAACTCTCAAGGATATGCAATCTAAGTTAGACATCAATGAAGAAGATGAAGCCGAATTCTACAGACAACTTCAACTTCAAATAGAGGAGAATGACAGGAGGCTAGGAAAGAAATCAAGGAATCAAAGGAAAAGAAACTAATCTGCTCAGGCTAAAGGAGCACCCTTGGAAACAATGTAATTCTTCAATTCCATCTCAGCATACACATTTTTGTAGCACTTTTGAATTTCTGCTTTATTATAGTTTATATATTTGTTAAGTGTTTTGTTATCATCAAGCTAAACCCAAATTTATGCCTACAGTTCTAGTAGACATAAATAGGGGAGATTGTTAGGAATATGTGTATTACTTTGATGATAAGTTAAACAAAACACTTAAGTAGAAATCTAGTGCTTGTAGCCTCAACGGATAAGACCATCTTGGCTATCCGTTGAAGGAGTATCTTTACTTAACAATAAGTTTAGTATTGTAGCACATTTCATTCTCTGGATTCAAGCTGTAATTCTTAGATGTTGTAGGAAATTATCAGTCATGTTGACTACTAGTGGATATGCAAATAGGAGGGCTAATTGTAAATATTTCATGCCTTGTAATTTTGTATAAGTGAAGAAGTATCAACGGATATTGAAGACCTTCAACGGATAAGAAACAAAGCTTCAACGGATATCTCTAATGCTTCAACGGATAATATCCATCAACGGATAAGTGCTTCAACGGATAATATCCATCAACGGATAAGTGCTTCAATGGATAAAGATAATGCATCAACGGATAAAGCTTCAACGGATAAAGCCTCAACGGATAAGGCATCAACGGATGAAAGCTTCAACGGATGCTTAGTTCATTAACAGTTGATAGTGACAATTCACAAGCTGACAGAGGCACATGGGTTGACAGAGACAAACTGGAATATGGAAGCCTCTAGGAGGAATCAAGAAAATGCAGCATTTCCATTCTGATGCAAACAAGGAAGTATTCAAAGATCTACAGCCAAGCCTAAATTGCATTTGATAGAGAAATGAAGAAGAAACATGTGAAGAATCTTTTTAATTGTATTTTACAGTTTTGTCTTCACTTGTAAACTTGGTGATATATATAAACCAAGTAGCAGCTAGTAATTAGACAAGAATTTTCCTGAGCTGTTTAGAAATATCCAGAGAGAAAATCATCTAGTTTGTACTAGGAAGCAGCTGTGATTTAATTCTTTGAATCACAGATTTTCTGAAATAACACATCTCTGGTGGAACAACAAATCCACCAGAAAAGTTTTTAAGTTCTTTGTGTTCTTTACATTTGTGTTTGAATATATATCTGTCTGTATCAACTTCAAGCAATTCACACACATTTGTTCACTTAAACACTTAGCCTTAGAAACTACTCAAAACTTGAAAAAGTTTTGAGATTTACATTCAACCCCCCTTCTGTAAATCTCATTGTTAATCCACTGGGAATAACATTAATTCATATGCATTGTTTGCCCCAATCAACCGAAAAGTCACCGAGGAAAGAAACAATATTCAGATAAGAAATTCACAAATAGAAAAAAAAGAATCTGATTTGTAAGGAGATCAACAGAACCCTAAGTAGCTTACCTCGGGTTCACAACTTTCTCACAAGAAAAATAAACAACTTATGGAATAAGAAACAATTACTCTGGACATAAAATACACTTCAAGGAAGGAAATAAAAGAGTTTAAAGATATCACCTCCCTTTCTAATCCACATTCACTATCAAACTTAGTCGTCATAACAGCCCCTGACTATTATCACGCTATCTGAACTCACCAAGGTCACACAATCAGTCCAATAACATTCCTTGACACAGAAAATGTGATATTTAGAAATAACGTTGGCGTCTTCTCAGCTGACACAACAAGAGCCCGCTCAATGCTGAATCCTCGCAATCAAACTCATTTTCTCGAGGGAAAACTAGAAATCTCTATCGAACGTTACTAATAATACATATACAAAGTAGACGTACTCTAGGTTAGGGCATTTCCAGTCAATCCTTAATGAACGTCAGGGTTACGTCTCCGAAACCCTTGATTAAACTCATAGACTCGCTCCTCTGATTGAGTTGCCGACTCACATATATATATATATACCTTTTTGCACTCTTTTGACTCCACTCCTATACTAAATCAGGGACTCAAACCTGTAGCTCTGATACCAATGGTGACGGCCTCAACCCCGGGGTCAGGAGTTGACGTCACCAACAACAATAATAACATTCATAATCCAGTCCAACTCATTAATAATACATAACTACGACCCCTTTTCCAAGACCTTTTCCAGGTTTAAGTATGACTTAGGTTACTCAACTAACACAACCCAAATTACCTTACACCATCCTGACCACAAATTTAATGCAGCAACTCAACAGACCTCATCTGGTATGAACACAACTACCTCAGAGGAGCCTGACACCAAAGGAGCTGGAACTCTGCCCTGACTACCGCGCAAGAATCTCCTAGGCATCTACAATACATATAAAATATTCTACAAGGGTGAGCAATTGCTTGCTCAGCAGCACCACTATATGAATAACAAGTAAAACAGTTATAGGAACAGAATTCATAACTTGCCAGAAATATGTAAAACAGGTATAAACTGGATACAAAACTAGCATGCTCTATAAAATAATATCATCAGTAGTGTGCTGTGTATAAATACCAGAGTTTAATTCTAGCATGCTATCTTCATTTCCAAATCCACTGTATAAATCACTTGTTCCATTACGGAACCGCAAAACCCAAATCAGATACTTAAGGGATACGTGAAGACAGCTGATCAGGCTATCAACACTGGACGGCTCCCACTGCCATCCTATATACCTGTTCCAGAACTCAGAGACTAGCTAGGTCTCTAACCTGCTGGACTAATCGGTTATATAGTGCGCGCAACCGAATTAGCTTCTTACGCCACCTCAATAGGCCTACTCTGGCCCCAACGTATCCCATATCTGATCGTTTTAATCCAGTTTTCAAAATCATCACTTTTACCTATCTCTTTTCAAAATCAATTCTATCACAGCACACTATTCAAATCCTCTTTTCATTTAAATCACATTTAGAGATAGGTGTTTTCAGAATTTACTTTTCCCCAATACATAATTTTAAACAACATTTTCAAATACGGGGGATACGTAACTTAAAACATTTTTGTTCCATTACGAAAGTACAACATTTAGTTATTCACATATACTGAACCATAAAAGAATGGTCAGGGGTACTTGCCTTGCAGAGCGTTACAACTATCTCTGATTGACCTTGAACCGATTCGGGACACTTGGCTATATTGCTTTACTATTTGACTATCCTGGATCCGACTTCAACGCTCAGGTCCTTCGCTTAGGAACCTCGCTGCGCTTGTCGACTGATCATTAGGTTATCTTAGTCCAACGTCCACTTTCAGGTTCCCGACTATAACCTATAGAGTCGAAATACCCTACGTTAGACGTCTAGGTATGCTTGACATATCCTCAATAACACATCTACCCATTCGATATCAATTCCCAACTCGTAATATACATAGCCTTATAGTACATGCAACAGCTAGGGTCCACATACCAAAAATGTGGTTTGGCATTTACTTTTGTAAAATACATATAAGCATCATTTTAGTAAATCAGGGTCATCGAATATTTTGCAAAATATTTCATCACAACACGTAATTACGATTCATACAATATTTATAATTAGGTAGTTATGCGTTTGATTAGTATTCCCGATAATACACAGGATACGTTCCCGTAATTTTCGAAATTCATTTCTCGAAAATTGGACAGCATCTCCTCTGTTTATCGAACTACCCGTCGAAACACAACGACGTCAAACCAACAACAATCATAATCCAACAATCCAACAAATCACACAATCCAAATTTAACAATTTCCCAATCACCGCTTTAAACCAACTAATTCTTATCATTATACGTATTTTATATTTTTAATTCATATTTTTATATTTATTTATTTTAAAATATTAGGACTCAGATAAATATCATCATCGTCCACCATCCGCTCGTCGAAATTCATCGCGGACGGCGGTAAAAATTCGGTGGTGCCCATTTATCACGGGTTTCTAACATAAATCTCCGCCGATAATAAAACAATTTTCCACACATAATAAGTTTATTTCACGAATGTTAATTAACTATTTTCTGCAAAAAAATGAAATAATAAAAAAAATCTGGAATCGAGCAGGGGAAAACACGCGTGCAACACACACGAACAACAAGAAATGAAACACAGTTCAACCGGAATCAAAGCAGCAAGAGCTAAAGAGAACATAGCAACCGCAGACACCACAACCCATTCAATCCAGGTATATATATACAGACGAAGGCATATATATATACAACAGAAACCACCAGGAGGATTTTCCGGCAGCATCTTACCGGAACAGGGGCGGTGGCCGGAAAGCCAATCGGTGGCGAAAACAGGAAAAACCCGGGAATCGCAGAGAAAACAGGAAGACAAGCACAGGGAAGAGAATGAATTAGTAATCGAAGGAATAATCTGAGAAGAAAAGGGAGAAGAGGGAGATTAAGCAGTTATCTCCTCTCTTTTTGTTTCTGGTATAAAGAGAAAGCAGGACTCGTGTAACATATCTGGCTTAACATGTAGCTAATAATACTGAATGACTGACACGTATATAATAGGATAATCATGAAAATTAGGCGCCCCGATTTACTCCGACATTTGACTTTTAACGAATAATTTGCGGGTGGTGAAGATCCGAAAATTCACCAAAATAGTTTTAAAATTATATAAATATCCCCAAATTAATAAAACATGAGTTTCATAATTTTTAGATAAATTTTGAAACGCGACTTATACCCGTAATTTACAGTTAACGAACTGAGCTGTACTTAAAATAAATTCAAAAAATCACGGAAACAGCCTTAAAATATTAGAAATAACTCAAAGTTTATGGAAACATAAATTCCGAAATTTTAAAACAATTTCTGAGACACAATTTATACCCGCTTTTTAACAATTAATGAAACAAGGCGTGGGTGAAATTAATCCTGAAAATTACCAAAATAAATTTAAAATTCTCGGAATATTCCAAACATAAATAAATATGAGTTTCATAATTTTTGAAGAATTCTAGAATTAAATACGGATTTTACAAATAAATGTAATCAGAAAATCATACAGGGTTAAATAATTGATGAAATATTGATTTCTAAATTTTATAAAATCCCAAAAATAATTATTATAATTATGAAACCATAAAAATAATTTTAGAGACATTCCAAATATTTATGCAAATAAATTTGCACTAAATTCACTTTTAAAAGTGAAAACGATTCGATACAACTCAATAGTTAATTACACAAACAACCCGGTACACCTTAATTTATAGTGATCATAATAAAACAACACATAGCGATCGAAACCAATACACATATTTTATTTAACTATTTATTTAATAATTACACTTTTAAATAATATAAAAGTATACGAGTCGTTATAGGTTTTGGAAATAAAAACTTGATAGAACTCTTTGCATGCTAAGTGATCACATAGTTATGGTTAATTCTAAGCTTGCATGTTGATTTTATTATGAAATTATTTTGGAAACCATATTATTTTTGGCTTGTAAATTCGAAAGCATGCATGCATAGATCAAACTCAAGATTTTCAAAAGTTCTTGATCATTTGGATTGATTTTTGTTAATAATCTCTAATTTCAGTTGAGTTAAGATATTAAATATGATTTTTTCTCCTTTTATGTATTTTTTATTCGTATATATATTTGGAGGATTTAAGTGTTATTTTTGAATTTGAGATGAATTGTAATTAGTGTATTATATTAACTCTTGTTTTTCTATATTGCAGCTTAGGTAAGGATGATCTCCACTAAGCCAATGTTGTGTGTGGGAGTGTTAGTTCAGTAGGTTTCCTTGGTTGAGGTTTGTTTTGGGTTTTGATTGATGTTTGGTTTGGTTTTTCAAGTGATAAACATGGTGAAAAGGGGTACATTAGATTCTGTAGAATTTCAGTTTATTTCCATGAGGTTTAGAGTGAGATTTGACCATGTCATTGTAATGAACTTTGAGGCCCAAGACACCAGAAGCTAGAACTAGGAATATAATTTAGATTTCAGGTGTTTATTAGAGGTTTGTAGGTTGTTTGTTTAGGTGCACGAGTGAAAACACTAAGTCTGTCCAGCAGGGGACAGTTTTGTCGCAACTTAGAAATGGGGAGTTTTGACCATGTCATGGGTAGGATCTCACTAGTCCTTGGTTAGCCATAGTTAGAGGGAGTGTCAGAGAAGTTTTTCCAGCCATAGTTCATAGGAATTGAGTTAGAATCATGTGTCACAAGTTAGTACAAATCAGGACACTTTTCTGTCCAGAAAGCAGGGGAACATTGGACTTTAAGCTTAGGCCCAGGTAGGCCCACGCTAGGCCCTTGAGCCACACCAAGTGTGGGAGTTGACTTATGATCAGAAGAGTCTAGTGTAAAATTTTGGGAGGTAACTTGAAGTGTAAGGGTGTCAATTGTACTAAAAAAACCATTGATGTCATCCTGAAATCACTATAATGAGCACAATCACTTAACCTTTAGTTTAAGAGCACTTATGAGTGAGGCCTAGGTTGACCATCATAGTTGTAAGATAGTATAAGGTCATTAGAGTGTAAGGCCTAAGTCAGGGTCCATAATAACTTGATGGTTTAGAAAAGGCACTTCGAGTTATGAGGTCGATATTAAGAGTTTTGGATAGTTTAGCATAACTAAGTGACTTGAGTAAGTGGAGTGAGATCATCCAAACTTAGTGATGCAATATAGTGTGTTGATATATTATTATGTACTTAAATGTGTTATGTGAGCATATGTGGCTATGTGAACTATTATGCTTATAAGGTAATTGTAAGCGTGTATGTGTATAAAGGCCTAAGTGCCAATGTGCGTAACTTCGGTTTATAATTAGGTTGAGTTATTGAGTATATATTATAATGAGTTTACTATTTTTTTTGTAGGCCCTCGAGACGAGGGTAAACTTTCCATTAAAGTCGAGTGAAGCTCCAATTGCTCCCACCTTCCAGTCAAGTCAAGCCTTTCTCAAGGCAAGTGTTTCAACCTACCTTTTTGTTTACACTGCAAGTGTGTGATAACCTAGTTCTTATATATGATACGAGTGTTCTAATTCACCATGATACATATGATCCAAGTGGTTTCAAATCTATCTTTCGTATTATATGCAAGTCCCATGAACCCTCAAGTATTTATTACAAGTAGTTTAACTTTACTTGAAGATTTCTATTCAAGTAAATCAAAAGTCATACCATGCTAGCATACCAAAGTAATTGTGATGTCGAACACTATGCAAGTTATACCCAGTAACCTTATCTTGATACCTAAAAGTCAGTTATTCCTTAAAATTGTTCATGATTGCTTGATAACCCTATCCTTACCCCTAAAACATGATACCATGTTATACTTTAAACTGATGCTCACCTTCTTTATATTTTAATACCTATTTCTTATCTTGAACTATTACCTTGAATCTAGTTTGACTTAGTTCCTTTATACTATCCAACAACCCTGTTAAACCTCATTGTCAAATTCCTTGTGAATAGAAACTTTGCGATCCTATTTGATAAGGTATAGTCTAGTTGATCATGGCTTTAAAGTTGATCTAGAACCCTTGATAAAGATGTTCATTGTTTAATAGATTAACCGTCACTTGGCATCAGTTTTTAAAATAAAAAGTTAAAATATGGATTTTCAGTCCCAAAGGGGGACAAATATTTTCTTTAAATACTGGATCTGGACTGAGACACAAGTCCTTTCCCCTCTTAATTTGTAGGCTTAAAGGTTGCCTAGGGATCCCATTAATGTTCTAGAACCCAGTGAGGTTCGGGATTACTTCGCGGCTGATCACTGGCTGTAATCCGTAGCGTCATAAAATAGTTTTTGATAAAGAAATGGGTTCGAATTGTTTTATTACAAGAAAAGATGCCATCACCCTGAAAGTTTATCTCTTGATACTATATTGTTGTATCTTTCATTTTCATTGTTATTCTTTTATTCTTTTATTCTTGTTTATGTATATTATAGCGCTTGTTGAGCATTTGGCTCACTACTTGCATTCACCCTGATATTACAGCTAGCATATATGGTTAGATTCAAGCAGACAACGCGTAAGACTTGTGATGCCGATTCGTATGTTCGAGCTCAGGTAGATTAGTGATCGTTTTGTGTGAGGACTCGATATTTAAAAATCAGGTTGTAGTAGTTAATAGTATTGGGCTGTTCCAAACCCTAAACTGTAAGATCTTGGATTCGGATGTATTTATTTCTTTTTTTTAACTATTGTAATAATTTGTATAATGTCTATTATTAAAGTAGGGGTGTGACAGGTTTTGGTATCAGAGCTACAGTTTAGAGTCCCTGGACAACCCAAATAGGTTATATACGCATATAGGTTTATAATATTATACGAGAGTGTAGGTATAGGTTATTCGAGTCATCCGCTAATAACTCTTATATATATATATATGCATTTTTTGGCAGCAAAGAGCGCATTCCTCATCATCCTCTGAACCGTCTGACACAATTGCTTTCTCCGTGTATGCTGAGTTGAGGCGTGAGTTCGACAGACTTCAGGGCAAGTACGATCGACTGTTGGAGCGATTGAAGAACGTGTATCCAGACAGCCGAAATTATGGAGGAAAGCCTAAGGAGCAGATGACTGCGAGACTTGAGACTTTGGTTTAGTACGTTAACACTAAGCTTGATGAGATGCCATCGCACCGAGACCGTACCAGCCAGTATACTATCCAGATGATTGCGGATGAATTCTAGAGTATTGTGAAGACGCTTCGTGAGGAGAAGACTACTGGACCCCGTTCTGATGGAGTAGAGCCTTAGTTCTTTCCATTATCTACTTCTCATGTCGTTGTATTGTTGGACTTTGTAGAATTCCCTGTTGTTTTCCTTTAATTAAGCATGTTATCCCTAGATTCAGACTATATTCCGATCTTGATGTACCTTGACCTTAATTTCAATAATTATGCACTATCATTCTATTTGCTTTCAATTGTTCTTATGCCCTTTATATGCATCACCCTTATTGTTTAATTTGAAACCCGATTGAATGAATAGAATGACTTGTGACACCTTAACCTTGAAATTTTCTGTATTGTTTATACTGTTTTTATATAACTTCTATTTCAAGATCATGCCACCTAAAAAGAAGAACCCGACAACAACTTCTACCACAGATCCTAATATTCTTCGATTACTGAAAATCTTACAACAACAAACAAATGATATAGCTCAACAACAAAGAACTCTTCAACAACAATTTGAAAACCAAGATAACCGTGAACCAGACCAACCACCTGATCCACCAGTACCACCTCGACAAATTATCACTTTCAAAGTTTTTCAGAATGTGAATCCACCTGCATTTCATGATACCACTTATCCGGTAATAGCTAATACATGGATTAGGGAAATGGAAAGAGCTTTTGAATTGGTTTAGTTAGGAGAAGATCAGAAGACGCCATATGCTACTTACTTTCTGAAAGGGGAAGTCATCTATTGGTGGGATTCAGTGAAAGCTATGGAGGCAAATCAGCCGGTTTCTTGGGAAAGGTTTAAGAGGTTATTCCAGGAAAAGTATTACCCTAAGTACATGCAGAGTCAGATGGAGCTTAAATTTCTTGAATTGAAGCAAGAAAGTATGCCTATATTAGAGTATGAGAAGAAGTTTACGGAGCTGTCAAGGTTTGTGACGAAGTATACCAATACTGAGGAAGAGAAAGCAAAAAGATTCCAACAAGGATTAGAGCCTTGGATCAGAGATAGAGTGGCTATGATTGAGCTTGATACCTATGCTGGAGTGGTATAGAAAGCTGCTCTGATTGAGAGTAATGGGATTCAGTCAAGGAAAGAAAAGGATAACAAGAAGAGAAAGGTTCCATTTTATGGAGAGAAGTATGAAATCGGAAGCTCACAAGACAGGAGTGTGAAAAGGATTGGATCCCACAAAGGAGGAAATTTTCAGAAGAATAGAAATTTGAATAAGAGACAAGATCCTAAGGGGAACAACTAGTCAAGCCAAGGACAAGTTGGAGAAACTAGATTTCAGAGACCAGAGTGCAAGCATTGTGGAAAAAGACACCCAAGAGTGTGTAATAAGCTGAACATGACATACTACAGATGCAACCAGATGGGGCACTTGGCTAACGAGTGTAAGATACCGAAGCCGGGAGTTACATGCTATAAGTGTGGAAAGGATGGATACATAGCTAGGGAATGCAAGTCAACTGGACTAGTCAAGGCTTTGATGAACGTGGCAAGTACTAGTGCACACATGCCAGCTGATGTATTGGCATTACCTCTACCATCTACAACAACTCCACAAGCAACAACAAGGACATTTGATCTAAAGATGAAGGATGCTGTTCAGAATTCTGAGGTGATAGCAGGTAAACTTTTGATGAATAATGTTGAAGCTAAGGTATTGATTGATTCCGGTGCTACTAGATCTTTTATATCATAAACTTTCGTTGATAAACTTAAATGTGATAAAATGACCCTGAACGAGGTAATAGATGTTGTAATTGCGAACCAAGAGAAGATTCCTGTAAGTAAATTTTGTCCTAAGTGCGAGATTGATATTTCGGGGCATAAATTTTCAGCATACTTGATACTTTTCAAGTTAGGGGAGTTTGACATAATCTTAGGCATGGATTGGTTAGGAGAGAATAACGCTCAGATAAATTGTAAATCTAAGAAAGTGTATTTAAGGATGAAGAACAGAGAGAAAGTGGTATTTAAGGGTCAGAGGCAAGAGTGATTGTTTCTTACGATCGTCCAGGCTAAGAAATTGCTTAGGAAAGGTTGCGAATCATTCCTAGCCTACGTAGTAGATTCCAAAAGAAAGAGCCTCAGCATGGAAGATATTCCCGTAGTCAACGAATTTCCAGATGTGTTTCCAGATGAACTACCAGGTTTATTGCCCGATCGACAAATCGAGTTTGAGATCAACCTTGCTCCAGGTACGGAACCAGTTTCAAAGGCACCTTATAGAATGGCACCAACAGAAATGAAAGAGTTGGAGAGCCAGCTACAAGAATTGTTGGATAAAGGAGTGATACAGCCAAGTACGTCGCCATGGGGAGCACCTTTTCTGTTTGTAAAGAAGAAGGATGGAAGCATGAGGTTATGTATAGACTATCGGGAGTTGAACAAGATGACGATTAAGAACCGTTACCCGCTACCAAAAATAGATGATTTATTTGATCAACTGAAAGGAGCTAAGTGCTTTTCCAAGATTGATTTGAGATCAGGATACGATCAACTAACGATCAAAGAAGACGACATCCCGAAGACAGCATTCAGGACAAGATACGGACATTATGAATTCTTAGTAATGCCTTTTGGGTTACCTAATGCTCCTGCAGTATTTATGGATTTGATGAACCGGGTATTTAAAAAGTATTTTGACAAGTTTGTAGTGGTATTCATTGATGATATTCTTATATACTCAAAGTCAGAAGTAGAACACATGCAGCATCTAAGGATAACATTGAAGATACTCCGACAAGAAAAGTTGTATGCCAACTTTTCTAAATGTGAGTTCTGGGTAAAGGAAGTTCAATTTTTGGGACATGTTATTGGAAGTGAAGGAGTCAAAGTGGATCCGGCAAAGATTGAGGCAGTTATGAGTTGGGAGAGACCAAAGACACCTACGAAAGTGCGAAATTTTCTAGGATTGGTGGGATATTATAGAAGATTTGTTAAAGATTTCTCAAAAATCTCCACGCCATTGACTAAGTTGACCAAGAAGAATCAGAAGTTTGAATGGAATGCAGAATATGAAGATAGTTTTCAAGAATTGAAGCAGAGGTTGGTTACAGCTCCGGTGCTAGTATTACCAGACAATCAAGGAGACTTTGTGATTTTCAGTGATGCTTCACACAAGGGTCTGAGGGGTGTGCTAATATAACATAACAAGGTGATTGCGTATTTGTTGAGACAGCTAAAACCACATGAATTGAAGTATCCTACACATGACTTGGAATTAGCAGCTATAGTATTTGCACTTAAGATTTGGAGACATTACCTATATGGAGAAAGGTGTGAGATCTACACGGATCATAAGAGTTTAAAGTATATTTTCACTCAGAAGGAGCTCAACATGAGGCAAAGGAGATGGTTGGAATTGATTAAGGACTATGATTGCTCGATAAATTATCATCCGGGAAAGGAGAACGTGGTAGCTGATGCTTTGAGTAGGAAGGAGAGGTTGAATATGGTAGCAATACCAAAGGAATTATCTGAAGAAATTAGGAGATTTAAATTAGAACTTTGTGGATGCGGAAAAGTTGAAGAGATTTGTCATACTATGACTTTTCAGCCAACATTAATGGAAAAGATAAAGAAATGTCAGGAAGAAGTGATGAAGCAGTAGAATAATCAACTGATCGGAGAAGAGACTTGTACTCAAAAGGATGAAAAAGGTATACTAAGGTTTTCTTCAAGAATTTTGATTCCCCATGTGACTGAATTGAAGAATGAGATACTGTAAAAAGCTCACAACTCTAGATTTGCAATCCACCCGGGAAGCACCAAGATGTACCAGGATTTGAAGCAGAGCTTTTGGTGGCCAAATATGAAGCGAGAAGTAGCAGAATGGGTTGCAAAGTGCTATACTTGTCAGAAAGTGAAGGCAGAACATCAAAGACCAAGAGGATTAATTCAGCTCTTAAAGATTTCAGAATGGAAGTGGAAAACATTGCCATGGACTTTAGTAGGATTACCATGAACGAAATCCGGACATGACGCTATATGGGTTATAGTTGATCGCCTTACGAAGTCGGCACATTTTCTTCCGATTAATGATAGATCTTCATTAGACAGATTGGTCCATCTGTATGTTCATGAAATAGTATTACGACATGGCATACTTTCGGACAGAGATCCACGATTTAACTCGAGATTCTGGAAGCAATTTCAAGAAAGTCTTGGCACAAAGTTAAACATGAGTACGGCATACCATCCGCAGACTGATGATCAAAGCGAGAGGACAATTCAAACAATTGAAGACATGTTGTGTTAGATATATTTGATAATGTCATGGCTAATATGATTTATGTTTAGTGTTCAGATCTTACTTAAACAGGATAAATCAGTACTTACTGGAAGTCAGGACTTAAGGATATCAGTACTTATATTATCAGGAGATAATCATCAGAAGATGGATATCAGAACTTAACTGCTGAAGGACGTTCAGATAAGGACAGTAGCTGATTAAAGGAAAGAAGACCGAGATAAACATAAGAAGAGATATGCATGAAGAAGAAATTCTATGAAGAATAGAATTCTTGGAAGAAAAGATATCTGATTGATATATTTTAGGAAGCAGAATTATATTCCATATCAATTAGCGATTATCTTGTAACTGTGTAGTATATAAACACAGACATAGGGTTTACACTATAAGTGTTATCATATTCGAAGAGATTATTGATTGTAACCCTAGTAGCTCTCGTGATATTTGTTCATCATTGAGAGGTAACAGTTCCATACTGTAACAAAGTTTATTGTTTCAATAAAGTTTGTTTTCTGTTATTTGAGTTTTTAAAGTTTGATTTGATTGTACTTTAAACTGTATTCACCCCCTCTAAAGTATGTGTGTGACCTAACAAGTGGTATCAGAGCCTATCTGTTAACGCACAAACAGTTTAAGATCCAAACACAATCATGTCTGACACAGAAACTCCAACTAAGCCCACCAAAACTGAAGAACCTCCAAAAACACAAATTCAAAGTCGGTATGAAACCATTAGAGTTCCCATATTGAGACGATCTGAATATGCCATATGGAAGGTGAGGATGACCATGTTTCTGGAAGCTACAGATCCAGAATATCTTGATAGAATCAAGGAAGGACCTCACAAACCAACCAAGCTCGCTGTTGCAGTTGCAGGTGAAGCAGCAAAGACTATACCAAAGGAGAAGAGTGATTACACTGCTGAAGATATCGCATCAATTGCTAAGGATGCCAAGGTACGACACTTACTGCATAGTGCCATTGATAATGTAATTTCAAACAGGGTAATTAACTGTAAGACTACAAAGGAGATATGGGATGCTCTGGAAATAAGTTGTCAGGGAACTGATACAATTAAGAAGAACAGGAAGACAATACTCACTCAAGAGTATGAACACTTTGACTCAAAGGCTAATGAGTCATTGACTGATTTATATGATAGATTTGTCAAACTCTTGAATGATTTGTCACTGGTTAATAAGGAGTATGATCTTGAAGATACAAACCTTAAATTCCTGTTAGCTCTTCCTGAATGCTTGGATTTGAAGGCAACAACAATAAGAGACGACTACAATCTTGATGAAACAACTCTTGATGAAATTTATGGAATGCTCAAGACTCATGAACTTGAGATGGAACAAAGAAGCAAGAGGAAAGGAGGAAAGTCAAGGACAGTTGCACTTAAGGCTGAAGAAGAATCCCCCAAGGAAGCTACCTCAAGGAAAGACAAGGGTAAAGCTCTTTTCACAAAGTCTGATACTGAGTCATCAAGTTCTGAAAGTGATGATGACTCAGATTCTGAAAGCTTGCCTGAGACTGATGCTGATGAGGAGATGATGAAGTTGTGTGCTCTTATGGTGAAAGGGATCACAAAGATTGCATACAGGAAGTTCAGGAAGGGAAAGAAGTTTTCCAGGAAAGGCACAAGATTTGATAAGAAGAATTTTAGAAGATCTGAGGGCAGAGGAGGAAAGTCTGATAGAGGAGATTATACCAATGTCAAATGCTATAACTGTGGTGAGAAAGGCCACATATCTCCTGATTGCAAGAAAGTGAAGGGTGACAAAGGCAAGGCTCTTGTCACAAAGAAGAAAAGCTGGACAGACACCTCAGACTCTGAAAGTGAGGAGAATTATGCTTTGATGGCAAATGCTGATAAAGCAAGTGCTGAAAGCAGTTCTGAAGCTGCTGAATCAAAGGTACCTCAGACTACTTATGCTTTTCATACTGATGATATTAATGAGTTGAGAAGATATCTTAAAACCATGTTTGTTAGTTATAGAGATCAAACTTTAACATGTGAAAGATTAACTTCTGAAAATCTTGCTTTTAAGAAAAGAAATGGTTTCTTAGAAAAAGAGTTAGTTATGTTCCATCAAACTCAGAAAGATAGAGATGATGCTTTTTATGTTAGGGATGAAGTGCTAAAAATGAATGAATCTCTAAAAACTGAGTTAGAAAAGGAAAGAGAGGTTATCAGGACTTGGACTAACTCTGGCAGAATAACTCAAAATTTGCTAAGTAGTGAAAACTGGAAAGAGGGCTTAGGTTATGGAGAGGATAAGAATGATAAAGGAACTGTAGAAATTAAGCCTATTGTTAAGCAAAAGCCAAAGTTAAAACCTGTTAAGTTTGTAACTGTAAAGTCTGATAATGAGAAATCAGAAGTTAAAGAGGGATTAACTTCTGACAAACTTAAACAGGAAAAGATAGCTGAAGTAAACATAGGTTTAATGACTAAGAAGCAGCTTAAGCATAAGCTGAAAGATGTTAAAAATGCAAACAAGGTAAAATCACCTAGGAAAAATAGGAATAGAAAGGAAGGTGTGAATAAAAGCAATGATTATAAGCCTATTCCTAAAGCTCCTAGGAAAACGTGTCATAACTGTGGAAGTTCTAACCATCTGGCCTCTTTTTACAGGAAGAATAAGAACATAAACTCCTTACCTTCAAAGTCAGGAGTTAAGAGTCAGTCTATTAGATATAAGCCACAAAATCCTTGTTTTCATTGTGGTAGTTTATGGCATTCCATTTATACTTGTAAGGAATATCATAGTTTGTACTATGATTATTATCAAATAAAACCTTCTTTAAAGAAAGTTTCCATTGTTCCTTCTAGTGTAAATTCTGATTCAAAGTCTGATAGTGTAAATTCTGATAAGAAAACTGTTAACATAAACTCTGATGCTAAATCCGCTGCAAATGTTAACAAACTTGATAAGGCCAAAGGATCCAAACAAGTCTGGGTCCTTAAAACTAATCATTAGTGGTCTTTGTGATTGCAGGGCAACAGGAAAAACATCCTGGTTTTGGACAGTGGATGTTCAGGACATATGACTGGAAATAAAGCCCTGCTATCAGACTTTGTGGAGAAAGCTGGCCCAAGTGTTTCTTATGGAGATGGCAACGTTGGAAAAACTTTGGGATATGGCAATATCAATCTTGGGAATGTCATCATTAAAAAAGTAGCTCTGGTCTCAGGACTTAAACACAATCTGTTGAGTATAAGTCAAATCTGTGACAGAGGTTATCATGTTGATTTCTTTGAAGAACACTGTGAAGTTGTGAGTAAATCTAAAGGCAAAGTTATTCTGAAAGGATACAGGCGTGGTAACATTTATGAAGTTAAGCTTTCAACAAGTACTGATGGTTCTGCAATCTGTCTGATGAGTAGAGCATCAATTGAAGAAAGCTGGAATTGGTACAAGAAACTCTTTTATTTAAATTTCAACAATATAAATGAGTTGGTCAAGAAAGATCTTGTGAGAGAACTGCCAAAGTCAGTGTTTGCTCCTGATGGCCTTTGTGATTCTTGTCAGAAGGCCAAACAAAGAAAATCTTCATTCAAGAGCAAGACTGAATCATCAATTCTTGAGCCTTATCACCTTCTACATGTTGATCTATTTGGTCCAGTAAATGTCATGTCTATTGCAAAGAAGAAATATGCTATGGTCATAGTGGATGAGTTCACCAGATACACATGGGTGTATTTCTTGCACATAAATAGTGAAAATGCATCCATCTTGATTGATCATGTCAAACAACTGGATAAATTGGTCAAAGATTCTGTGAAGACAATAAGGAGTGATAATGGCACTGAGTTCAAGAATTTGATAATGGAAGAGTTCTGCAAAAACCATGGAATTAAGCAGGAATACTCTGCTCCTGGAACTCCACAGCAAAATGGAGTTGTTGAAAGGAAGAATAGAACTCTCATTGAAGTTGCACGTACAATGCTTGAAGAAGCAAAGCTTCCAACCTATTTCTGGGTTGAAGCTGTGCAGACTGCTTGTTTTACTCAAAATGCAACACTCATTAACAAGCAAGGAAAGACACCATATGAGATGGTGAAGAAAAAGAAGCCAAATCTGAAGTATTTTCATGTATTTGGATGCAAGTGTTTTGTTCTTAAGACTCATCCTGAACAGCTATCCAAATTTGATCTAAACGCTGATGAAGGAATCTTTGTTGGATATCCACTTTCCACAAAAGCCTTCAGAGTCTATAACTTGAGAACAGAGTGGTCATGGAATCTATCAATGTCTCTTTTGATGACAAGAAGATTACTGGACTTGAAGATTTTATTGATCATGATCAGCTGAGATTTGAAAATGAAGACTCAAATTCTAATACTGATAATCCTGACAATCTAAGTCCTGATACTGCAAACTCTGATGGATTAAACTCTGATGTTATTGAAACTGTGGTGACTACGCCAAAAGAAGATGCACCTATGCAGGGGGAGCATACTCAAGATCTTACCACATCTCAAGAAGCATCAGAACAGACATCTGGCTCTTCAAGTTCTGATTCGTCAAGTTCTGATAAGCCAAATTCTGATAGTTCTGAAAATCCAAATTCTGAAGAATCCAACTCAGAGAGCATAGTTTCAGGGGGAGCATCAGAAAATGACAATGAAGACAACATGGATCATGGGGGAGCATCCAGTTCTAGAGAAAACCTTCCATCTGCAAGGAAGTGGACTAAATCACACACACCTGATTTGATAATTGGAAATCCTGATGCAAGTGTCAGAACTAGAACAGGTACTTCAAATGAATGTCTTTACAATTCTTTTCTCTCTCAGACTGAGCCAAAGAAAGTGGAAGAAGCTCTTTAAGATGCTGATTGGGTGCAAGCAATGCAGGAAGAGTTAAATGAATTTGAAAGAAACAAAGTCTGGACCCTAGTGCCAAGACCAAAGAATAGGTCTGTTGTTGGTACAAAGTGGGTATTTAGAAATAAAACTAACAGTGATGGCATAATTACAAGGAATAAGGCAAGGCTGGTTGCAAAAGGATATTCTCAACAGGAGGAAATTGATTATGATGAAACATTTGCACCAGTTGCTAGATTAGAAGCCATAAGGATATTTTTGGCTTATGTTGCTCACAAAAAGTTTACTGTCTTTCAAATGGATATGAAAAGTGCTTTTCTCAATGGAGAATTGGAGGAAGAAGTATATGTTGAACAACCTCCAGGCTTTGTAGATTCCAAATATCCAGATTATGTCTACAGGCTTGATAAAGCACTTTATGGACTTAAGCAAGCTCCTAGAGCATGGTATGAGACTTTAGCTCGGTTTCTTCTGGAAAGTGGATTTAACAGAGGAACAATAGACTAAACACTGTTCTACCTCAACCATGGAAAAGACTTACTTCTGGTCCAGATTTATGTTGATGATATCATCTTTGGGTCTACAAATGACAGACTTTGCAAGAAGTTTGCCAAACTGATGCAGTCAAGGTATCAGATGAGTATGATGGGGGAACTTAGCTATTTTCTGGGCCTTCAAGTCAAGCAGAATGAAGAAGGCACTTTTATTTGTTAAACTAAGTACACCAGAAACTTGCTGAAGAAATTTGGAATGCAAGAATGTTCAAGTGCATCCACTCCTATGGCCACTGCAACAAAATTGGACAAGGATACTGGTAAATCAGTAGATATTACTGATTACAGAGGTATGTTTGGCTCTCTACTCTATCTAACTGCTAGTAGACCTGATATCATATATGCTACCTGTCTTTGTGCAAGATTTCAAGCAGATCCAAGAGAACCTCACTTAACAGCTGTGAAAAGAATATTCAAGTATCTTAAGGGAACAACTGATCTGGGATTGTGGTATCCCAGAGAATCAGATTTTAAACTAATAGGTTACTCAGATGCAGATTGCAAAATTGACAGGAAAAGCACAAGTGGAAGCTGCCAATTTCTTGGAGGCAGATTGGTTTCTTGGTTTAGCAAGAAACAAAAGTCAATTTCCACATCAACTGCAGAAGCAGAGTATATTGCTGCAGGAAGCTGTTGTGCACAGATTCTTTGGATGAAGAATCAGTTACTGGATTATGGGTTAACATATTTCAAAATCCCTATTTACTGTGATAATCAAAGTGCTATTGCTATGACAGGTAATCCAGTTCAACACTCAATGACAAAGCACATCAGAATTAGGTACCACTTCATAAGGGAACATGTGGATGAAGGTACAGTGGAATTGCACTTTATTCCAACAGATCAACAACTAGCAGATATCTTCACAAAACCACTGTGTGAAGCTACTTTTACAAGATTGGTAAATGAACTTGGAATGGTTTCAGGTTCTTTCTCTAAATCTGCTTAGTTTTGTTCTGATGCATCAGACTTTATGATCAGTATTTACAGAAATTACTCTCTTTGTGTATTCTGTGCTTAATTGAAAATTTGCTTAAGTACTGACTGTTGTCTGATGTAACTTTCTAAACTCTGAAAATGATATGTCTATTTATCTAACTATTCAATCCTATGAGGATACCTGTGATAGATGCTGACCTAGTAGTCTTAAATAAACTAGGGATCCCATGTTAGAAGTAATTATTTCTATGGAAATCTATTTGACACAAGTAAATTCTGATATTGAGCTTAGTTGAGTTTACTTTGTCTATCTTATTACTAAGTCACAAACTAGAATAATGCTTCTCATCTGTTAAGTTCTGACGCTAGTAAATCTGTTGAATGTACTAAGTGCTGATAAACCTATCTTATCCAAAGAAAAAGAAAAGATTCAAGGATTAAAATTCAGGTACTCCTTTGAGATCTAGAGTAAAAATGTGGAAGGAACGACCCAAGTGCATTGCTGGTATTAAGTAAATATGCATCAGAAAAGCAAAATATTTTCTTGGTGACTTTTCACACTCTATGATTACTGGAGAAATACTCTAATAATAGCAAAAAAAATTGATAAGCAGTCGTGACTCACTTACACTGAGAAGCCACTGTAAAATGGAATTTAAAAAGATGCACAAAATTAGCACAAAATAGTTGAGGTGGACTCAAGCATGAACTCATTCAATAGTAGGTTTCAGAATAATGACAGGTTTTTAGTAAAGTTTTAGTTATGCCTTATTTCTAAGATGTACTGAAGTGAATTAGACTTTACTCTTTGTCTGATATTTAGCTTAATGCACACACTCAACACTCCATATGAATGATGAAAATAACTGTGGTGATCTATGTTATTTTAGATGAACAGTTTCTGTGTCACATTACACAAATTCTGAGGACAAGTTCTGATTGCATGTTCTGATGATTATGTTCTAAAGAATCTAAATCAGAATTTGTGTGAGGACTTACTAAGATAGGCATTCATTTTTCAAGTTAAGAAATTATGTTCTGATAACTGTTAAGTTCTGATATAAGTCTAAGTTCTGATATTACATTCTGATCCTTTACTTGACTTATTTTTGGATAAAATCTAAAAACAGTCTCATTTTAAATCAGAACACGTTTGGGTAGAATATTAACAGTCAATATCATTAGGGATAGTGGTTCACGTACATGTACAGTAATTTTTACTTGTTAGTTGTGCGCATTAACCCTGACTTACACTTCCAATGACTATTTTCCTTCTTCCAAGTCTGGGGAGACGAGGTAGAATTAATTCTACCTGTCAGCATTAAATTCCTTTGTGTCTCCTGGCATTCTTTTGCCTATAAAATCAACCACTTCACATCAGCCTTCACATCCACTCTTTTATCACAAACTCATCTTCATACTCTTAATATCAAAAACACCATGGTCAATTACAATATGTTTTTGAACTATGAAACATTCAACATGGAGCTGAGCTGTGAAGCCTGGCAGCAGGAATGGCACATCACTGCCATTCCTGATGAGATATGGGACTCAGTTCCCCTGGAGGTACTCACCCACCTCCTGTTCTTCTACATGGATTACCATCGCCATCTGGAGCGATTGGAGGAGGAAAGGCTGGAAGCTCTCCGCCAGCAAGAGCGAATCATCCGACTCGCTATTCTGTTTGTCGAGAGTAGGAAGAAGAAATAATTTATTTTCTTCTTCCTGTTTTTCTTCATCGTCAGCCTTGCTCTGCTTCTTGAGCTAGGACTAAGGCTGTTGATGTTAGGTTTAGCAGCTTAGGACAATCTTGTAAAAAGTTCTGATGTAATTTAAATTTCATGAATGTATTCTCTTAATATATTAATGAAATTTCTTTTTTTTTTTGCAAGTTCTTGTCTCTGAGATATTCTGTAATGCATTGATAAATCCTGATAAATATTCATATTCTGATGACCATTACAATTTAAATTTAAACTAAGTTCTGATTTTATGTTATCAGTACTTGTTCTCTTGATTTATTTTGGTCATTCTCACTCGAATTTTTTTCAGAATATTGGTGTTGCAGTGAAAAATAATTGAATAAGTGGAAACAATTTCAATTTTGAATTAAAACTGATTTACCTTGATTAATGGAATTACTGGGTAAGTGGAACGGTTTTTCCTTGAAAAACTGCAAGTGGGTAAGTAATGATTACTGTTTTCCCGTGCCCATTAACTATTCATTATTACTGCATGTCTGACAGGTGTCCAACGGTTACATTTTTTTAAAAGTATAAGTAAAACAGAGTGAGGATTTTCTAATCTTTTATTCACTTTTACACTTTATCTCTCTATTTGCTTTTACTCTCTTTCTACTCCTGACGTTAGTTTTTCATTTAGACATTTTATCAAACACCTAACAGGCACTCTTAAATCTCGATTGTTTTGAGAGATGAATTTGACAGTGAGAAATATGTTTCTACATCGGAATCTGTTGTCAAAGAAGCTGAGAAAGTTCCTTCTCAGAAGGATTCTGCAATTGGGGGATCTAGGCTTCTCAAAAGGCTTAGACGAATGACTGTTGATGAAACTCCCAAGGAATCCATATCTTCAAAGAGATACAAGAAACAGAGGGCAAAAAGGCCACTTTCAGATGATGAAGAAGCAGCAGCTAAGGAAGGAGATCAGGAATCTCTGATCTCACAAGAAAAGGAATCTGCTAAAGTCACTATTTCTCCATCAACTCCAACTCAGGAAGCTGTTACTGAAAAGGCCAACACACCATCTGTGTCTCCTGTTTAAAAGTCTGTATCTCCTGTTGACCCAGGCACATGTGCTGATATTGATATCCAGAACTTGGTTGTGCCTGAAGTACTTTACTTAGAAGCTCCAACAGCAACTAATCCATCAACAACACCTGTTACTGATGCTGTTCAAACTCCAGAATTATCTACTACACCTTCTCTGCATCTAGATGCTGATGATCAGAATATAGGTGAGCATCAGGATATGGCTGTTGATCAGAACTTGGATCCAGATCAGCACTTAGAAGATGATGCTGAAGCCTCAATTGTTTCGCATACTGTTGTTTTTTTTGAAGATGCTGATTCTGTAAGTTGTGATGCTGCAAATGCTGGAGATACTGGTGATGCTGCTCTACAAGCAAATACTGATGAAGCAGGTCCTTCAGGATATGTCCCTCAACAAACAGTTCTTAAATCTGAACTTGTTAAGAAGTTTGTTACCAGAGAAGCACCAGTGCCTTGGAGTGAAACTCTTGCTGGTCAGGAGTGGACTAAGGAATGGAACTCAATTACTTGTGTTCCATCTGCAAAGAATCTGGCTGAGCACTTGACAAAAGCTGATGAGATGTTAAATACTGATGATTTCAAAACACAACTTAGAGTCACTGTATTGAGTACTAAACATCTACAAGGTCTCCATTCAACTACTCATGCAGAGCTACACAAGATTCAGGAAGAATTCATCAAACATGAACAAATTCAGAAAATTGACAAGAAAAAATTCTTAAAACCTACCTTTGACCGAATTGCTTATATTGAGAAGACTCAAGAGAAACAACAAGTTCAGATTGATGATATTCTGAAAAATCAAGCTTCTCAGCAATCTCAACTTAGTGAAATCCAAGCCTCAATGGAATTGCTTGTCTCTCTTCTATTACCTGCTGATGCAAAAAAGGGGGAGAGAGTAATTAAGTCCAAATGCAAAACTGATAAGACACTGAAAGGGAAGGATGATGAAAATGATGACCAAGGAAACTCTGGAATGGGTAGAGGTCATAGTCAAGGTAGAGGTTTCTCATCAAGAAAAGCTGAAATCACAAGTCACAGGACAAGTTCTGATGCTGGATAAAGAATTAGTTCTGCTACTGGTAAAAGGATAAGTTCTGATGAACTTTTAGATCTTGATGAAGAAATTTCAAGACAGTTATTTCTTCAGGAAAATCCAGGAATGGACTTGGAGAGTTTAATGGAAGAAGAAGCCAGACTTAAATCAGAAAAAGTCACATCTAAATCTGAATCTTCTGGTAAAAAGACACTTCCAAAACTCAAAGGCATTGTGATAAAAGAAAGGACAAATACTGAAGCAATATTGGCTAAATCACAACCACAGATAGATCCAAGATCCAAGGGTAAAGAAAAGGTTGGTGAACCTATCAAGGTTTATGTGCCTCCTGAGAATGAAGAAATTACTGATGAAGATGCTGATCTTGCTCTGACTTTAAGAAAAGTTCTTAAGACAACCTCTGACATAGCTCAAGTTGTTTAGAGTCACGAGACAGTAAGTTCTGATATTTCGAAGAAGCAAGTAACCTCTGACATAGCTCAAGTTAACTTGATATCAGAAGATAAATCAAAGACACTCCTACCAGGATTCACTAAAGCAAAACAGACTCAATCTTTGAAGACTGCTGCAAGTGGTTTTGAAGCAAGAGTAGTTACTGGAAAGGAAGAAAGAGATAAAACTGGATTGGGAAGTGATGATGAAAGAAAAATACAGAACACTACCAATGATCCAACTTCCTTGAGTGAACCAGGTATTGGAGCAACTCCTGAGAGATTGAATCAACTAGAATCTGTAATAATGGTTTACCATACCTACTTGAAAGAACACATCTTGTTGTACTTCATGACAGATGGTAGGGTTTATCATATAAGGCAAAATGCCATTCCATTGAAGTATTTTGAAGAATTGGAGCATGTACTATTCTTACTTCAAGTGAATGACAGATTGGCAGGAAGTGCTACAAACTATTTGAAGGATCATATTCAGAGACAGAAAAGGCTTTATTCTGTTAAGTCTGACAGCACATATGTTCCAAAGTACAAAGATCACAAGGGTGATATAGTTGAAATGAAGCCCAACACTGCTAAGATTATAACTACCTTTCTGGGTTACAGGGCTGTAGAATTCAATCTTGAGTCTGATAAGGCATATTTGATCAGACTGGATCAGGATATAAGAAAAGCTAAGATTAATGATCTCAGGGCTGCAATCTTTCAAATTGGTGAAGATACTGCAGAGCTTAAAGATGCTAAAAGGAGGATGATTGATGAACTTAGATATGCTGAGAGATGTTTGTTGAAGAATTATCTCAGAACAACTCCTGACATCAGAGAGATCAGAAGATGAAGCCAAGTCAAGATCTACAACTACTTAAATTCTGATATTTGTACAGACTGAAGTTGTTATCAGAAGTTAAATATTGGTAAAGCTTTAAGGACTGTAAGTTGTAGTTATCTAGTCTAATTCTCATGCATTTGTACTTAATGTTTTTGACATCATCAAATATCTGTTAAACTTGTATATTATGTTAATTTACAAGTTGGGGGAGATTGTTAGATAATGTCATGGCTAATATGATTTATGTTTAGTTTTCAGTTCTTACTTAAACAGGATAAATCAGTACTTACTGGAAGTCAGGACTTAAGGATATCAGTACTTATATTATCAGAAGATAATCATCAGAAGATGGATATCAGAACTTAAGTACTGAAAGACGTTCAGATAAGGACAACAGCTGATTAAAGGAAAGAAGATCGAGACAAACATAAGAAGAGATATGCATGAAGAAGGAATTCTATGAAGAATAGAATACTTGGAAGAAAAGATATCTGATTGATATATTTTAGGAAGCAGAATTATATTCCATATCAATTAGCGATTATCTTGTAACTGTGTAGTATTTAAACACAGACATAGGGTTTACACTCTAAGTGTTATCATATACGAGAAGATTATTCATTGTAACCCTAGCAGCTCTCGTGATATTTGTTCATCACTGAGAGGTAACAGTTCCATACTGTAACAGAGTTTATTGTTTCAATAAAGTTTGTTTTCTGTTATTTGAGTTTTTAAAGTTCGATTTGATTGTACTTTACACTGTATTCAGCCCCTCTACAGTGTGTGTGTGTGACCTAACATGTTGCATAGTTGTGTGATTGATTTTTCAAGAATTTGGGACGACCACTTGCCATTGGTAGAATTCTCCTATAACAACAGTTATCACACCAGTATTGGCATGCCACCATACGAAGCTTTATACGGACGGAAGTGCAGATCACCAACTAGCTTGGATGAAGTGGGAGAAAGAAAGATTCTAGGCCCGGAATTGGTGCAACAAATGCATAAGACAGACAAATTGATTTAGAAGAGATTACTTGCTGCTCAAGATAGGCAAAGAAAGTATGCAGACCCGGCACGGAAGGATATCAGATTCCAAGTAGGTGAAGCCGTATTGCTGAAACTATCACCGAGGAAATGAGTGTCTAGATTTGGCAAGAAAGGGAAGTTAACACCTAGATATATTGGTCCTTTTGAAGTTTTGAGTCAAGTGGGAAATGTGGCCTATGAATTAGCTTTACCGCCTCAGTATCAGCATGTGCATAATATGTTTCATGTGTCATTACTTAAGAAGTATAATACTGATGCCAACCATGTGATAGAGTATGAACCTATAGAGATTCAGGTAGACCTGTCATTTGTGGAGCAACCTGTCAAAATACTCGACTGGCAAGAGAATAGCCTTAGAAATAAGTTGTCAAGTTGGTAAGAGTACTTTGGAGAAATCCCAAGGTTGAAAAGGCAACGTGGGAACTAGAGTCGGATATGCGTAGCCGGTATCCTCACTTATTCTCCTAGATTCTGAGGACAGAATCCTTTAAGGGGGAGAGGATGTTACGACCGGTATTTCTAAACCCTATATATATATTTGTGTGTTTATAATTGAGATTTAAATTATGTTGAATTATAAATATGGATGATCTGTATGTTGAGTGCCTATAAATTAAGTGTTTAATGTATTAGTTTATATAAAAAAATTTGAAAGGAAAATCTTATCATTTAGTATTTTTAAATGATAATCAAAAGTACTTCATTTTATATGAAAAATCGATTTTAAAAAAAAATCTTTTAACAACAAATTTTCAAATCTTATATCATTAAATTCCTAAATTCATAAGCTATTTTATGATATATATTTTGTGATTTATGGAAGTGCATTTATATTTATATAATTTTTTTACATAAATTAGTTGAATTTTAATTTGCAATTTACTTAGTTGCCCATGCATGCATTTTGATCCCAATACAAGTTAAGAGCAAACTTGGAAATTTCAACCCCACTAACTCCCACTTTATTAGCCAAATTACTTATATATCCTTGCATGCAAAATGGCACAAGCTTGCTAGAAGGTTATTTTTGTCAATTTCCAACTCCACTCACATTTTAGTCAAATCAAACCATAAAAAAAATATAAGTTGTCAAAATCACTCAACTCCACACTCCACCCTCACCACTCTTCACCCTCATCCCTCTCCGCTCTCTCGGCCATCCCCTCTCTCAGCTCCTTCCTTGGCCGAAGCCCTCACCCCCTTTATCTTCTTCATTTTCATTCACACATTCATCTTCCATCAAATTAATCTTACTTCCTATATCTTCTTCATATATAATCCAAAGAGTTTATGGTGAAAAGTTTATGTTTTGATCTTGCATGTCATAGTTTTAACTAGAACTCAAAATATAATCTTGATTCTCATGGATTTAAGGTTGTATTATTGAGAGAACTAAAGGATGGTGAAATGTCAAGTCATGAGAGTGAAGCTCTTGCTTATATGGTCATTTCCCTTCAATTTCATTCGGCCATGACCATAAGGGAGCCGAATGAATGGTTCGTAATGGTGTTTCTTTGTTACTTTGTTAATTTTTGAATGTTTATGTGATGATAACTTGGTTTTGGAAATAAAAACTTGATAGAACTCTTTGCATACTAAGTGATCACATAGTTATGGTTAATGCTAGGCTTGCATGTTGATTTTATTATGAAATTATTTTGGAAACCATATTGTTTTTGGCTTGTAAATTCGAAAGCATGCATGCATAGATCCAACTCAGGATTTTCAAAAGTTCTTGATCATTTGGATTGATTTTTGTTAATAATCTCTAATTTCAGTTGAGTTGAGATATTAAATATGATTTTTTCTCCTTGTTATGTGTTTTTGATTCGTATATATATTTGGAGGATTTAAGTGTTACTTTCGAATTTGAGATGACTTGTAATTAATATATTGTGTTAACTCTTGTTTTGCTATGTTGCACCTTAGATAAGGATGATATCCACTAAGACAATGTTGTGTGTGGGAGTATTAGTTCAGTAGGTTTCCTTGGTTGAGGTTTGTTTTGGGTTTTGATTGATGTTTGGTTTGGTTTGTCAAGTGAGAAACATAATGAAAAGGGGTACATTAGATTCTGCAGAATTTCAGTTTGTTTCCATGAGGTTTAGAGTGAGATTTGACCATGTCATTGTAATGCACTTTGAGGCCCAAGACACCAGAAGCTAGAACTAGGAATATACTTTAGATTTCAGATGTTTATTAGAGGTTTATAGGTTGTTTGGTTAGGTGCACGAGTGAAAAAACTAAATCTGTCCAGCAGAGGACAGTTTTGTTGCAACTTAGAAATGGAGAGTTTTGACCATGTCATGGGTAGGCCCTTACTAGGCCTTGGTTAGACCTAGTTAGAGGGAGTGCCAGAGAAGTTTTTCCAGCCATAGTTAATAGTAATTGAGTTAGAATCATGTGTCACAAGTTAGTACAAATCAGGATATTTTTCTCTCCAGAAAGTAGGGGAACATTGGACTTTAAGCTTAGGCCCAGGTAGGCCCACGGTTGGCCCACGGTAGGCCCTTGAGCCACACCAAGTTTGGGAGTTGCCTTATGATCAGAAGAGTCTAGTGTAAAATTTGGGGAGGTAAACGTGAAGTGTAAGGGTGTCAATTGTACTCAAAAACCCATTGGTGTCATCCTGAAATCACTATTATTAGCACAATCACTTAACCTTTAGTTTTAGAGCACTTATGAGTGAGGCCTAGGTTTACCATCATAGTTGTAAGATATTATAAGATCATTAGAGTGTAAGGCCTAATTCAGGGTCCATAAGAACTTGATGTTTTAGAAAAGGCACTTCGAGTTATGAGGTCGATATTAAGAGTTTTGGCTAGTTTAGCATAACTAAGTGACTTGAGTAAGTGGAGTGAGATCATCCAAACTTAGTGATGCAATATAGTGTGTTGATATATTATTATGTACTTAAATGTGTTATGTGAGCATATGTGGCTATGTGAACTATTATGCTTATAAGGTAATTGTAAGCGTGTATGTGTATATAGGCTTAAGTGCCAATATGCGTAACTTCGGTTTATAATTAGGTTGAGTTAGTGAGTATATATTATAATGAGGTTATTATTATTTTTGTGTAGGCTCTTGAGATGAGGGTAAACTTGCCATTAAAGTCGAGTGAAGCTCCAGTTGCTCCCACCTGCCAGTCAAGTCAAGCCTTTCTCAAGGCAAGTGTTTTAACCTACCTTTTTGTTTACACTGCAAGTGTGTGATAACCCAGTTCTTATATATGATATGAGTGTTCTAATTCACCTTGATACATATGATCCAAGTGGTTTCAAATCTATCTTTCGTATTATATGCAAGTGCCATGAACCCTCAAGTACTTATTGCAAGTAGTTTAACTTTACTTGAAGATTTCTATACAAGTAAATCAAAAGTCATACCATGCTAGTATACCAAAGTAATTGTGATGTCGTACACTATGCAAGTTATACCCAGTAACCTTATCTTGATACCTAAAAGTCAGTTATTCCTTAAAGTTGTTCATGATTGCTTGATAACCCTATCCTTACCCCTAAAACATGATACCCTGTTATACTTTAAACTTATGCTCACCTTCTTTATATTTTAATACCTATGTCTTATCTGGAACAATTACCTTGAATCTAGTTTGACTTAGTTCCTTTATATTATCCAACAACCCTGTTAAACCTCATTTTCAAATTCCTTGTGAATAGAAAGTTTGCGATTCTATTTGATAAGATATAGTCTGGTTAATCATGGCTTTAAAGTTAATCTAGAGCCTTTGATAAACATGTTCATTGTTTAATAGATTAACCGTCACTTGGCATCAGTTTTTAAAATAAAAAGTTAAAATATGGATTTTCAGTCCCAAAGGGGGACAAATATTTTCTTTAAATAGTGGATCTGGACTGAGACGCAAGTCCTTTCCGCTCTTAATTTGTAGGTTTTAAGGTTGCCTAGGGATCCCATTAATGTTCTAGAACCCAACGAGGTTCGAGATTACTTCGCGGCTAATCACCGGCTGTAATCCGTAGCGTCATAAAATGGTTTTTGATAAAGAAATGGTTTTGAATTGTTCTATTACAAGAAAAGATGCCATCACTCTGAAAGTTTATCTCTTGATACTATATTGTTGAATCTTTTATTTCCATTGTTATTCTTTTATTCTTGTTTATGTATATTATAGCGCTTATTGAGCATTTGGCTCACTACTTGCTTTCACCCTGATATTACAGCTAGCAGATATGGTTAGATTCAAGCAGACAGCGGGTAAGACTTGTGATGCCGATTCGTATGTTCGAGCTCAGGTAGATTAGTGATCATTTTGTGTGAGGACTCGATATTAAAAAATCAGGTTGTAGTAGTTAATAGTATTGGGTTGTTCCAAACCCTAAACTGTAAGATCTTGGATTCAGATGTATTTATTTCCTTTCGTTAACTATTGTAATAATTTGTATAATATCTATTGTTAAAGTTGGGGTGTGCCACTACAACTCTGTCTCTCACAAAGTAGTGGAGTATCTAGACTTAAAGATATGTATAAGCCTATATATATTCTCTTAAAAGAATGTAGAGCTGAAAAGGCATATAAACTGTTACTTGGTGCATTCTCCCGGCATAATGTAACCTAATGAAATCCGTGTGTCAGCCAGGGCATCTGAATAAGAGTCACTACCTCTTGACCTAAATATTTCTTATGCGCACGTGAAATTCACACACAAGGAAAGTATTGGCGAAGCAATTGTTGTTACACCATATCAGGGTCATTAACAATAATTGGATCTTAATCCTTAGATCATGGTCTTAAAAGCCTAATACTTTGATCCTTGTATTAAGGTCATGTTTCTAGATATGTGTTACATATTTTTATGTTATGATCTATGGATTAAGATTACGGAACACTCTGATTTTAAAATTGGGATTTTTCCCTGGATCATTAACTCTGATAAGTCTTCGCAGGCTTTAGAAGAAATCTTTTGATTACTAATGGCATATTACTAGTCACTGATTATCTTCCCAAAATTCAAATCTGGAAATGATTTTGACTTTAGTCAAAATTATAACTTGTAAATGAGGACCTAGATATTAGCTGATGAATTTATAAGGTATACTTCTTCATAAAAATTGAGAGTTATCAGGAATTCTACCACTTAAAATAATCCTAACTTCCCCACTCAGAAGGAACATTTCAGAATCTCTTGACTGAGAGTTTTCACCCTTCAAGGTGCAAGGCAACTTTTCTATGAAAAGGATTTTCTTACAGGTAACACTTGATTGTTTGGAGCTTTTAGTGAGTGACACACTGTGATATTGAGTGACAAACACTTGAGTGTAGAGTGGAGTGAGACACATTGTGAGATCACTAAACAAAAATCACACACTTGCACTGTGAGGAAAATGGTTACTAATTATAATCCCTTCACTTGGATGTGTGGTCATATCCCTCTACTCTGATACATTTTGAAGGATTACTCAATTAAGGGGGGGGGGAGATTATAAGATATCATTACAGAAATATAGTCTTTCTTATGCTAAGGAGGAGATTTTTCACCTTTATTTTACTATGGGGGGGTTCTTTATCTTAGGAGGAGAGATAATAAGAGATCATTACAGAAAACTAGTCTTTCTTATGTTAAGGATGAATGTTTTCACCTTTACTGTACTAAGGGGAGGTTATTCATCTTATGGGGGAGATTATTGGGTTCAAAGTTCCTAAATGTTTTCTTTGTGCTATTTGGGGAGATCTGAAGACTGAAGACATAATTTGGAAGATGTATCTATCTACAACTTCACATAAGGGAGAGAAGAATCAGTTCTCTGCTAAAGCTGAAGGTTTATAGAAGATGCAGTATGTATAAGATACTATAATTTACAAGTTGAGAGCTAAATGTTAGAAGCTTATTGAAGATATATTTTTTGGAGTTCATTGAGTTATCCTCCAAACTGTTTCTTCTTCATTATTATTTGACCATCAAGTGTAACAGTTAAATAGGTGGAGATTATTGAGCAAGATTGAAGCTGAAAGAATAACTCAACAATGCTGATTTAGATAACTCTACATGGAACGAGGATTTTTAAATAATTTATGTTCCACTTGAATCAATAAAGATTAAAGATTGGATATATACATATATGATTCTGAGAATTACAGTGAAGAAGTCGTCAACAGAAGTCCGGGTGAAGTTCATTAAAATGTTCCTCAATCGGAGTAATTAAGTTGAAGATATTCGAAACAGTTCTCAGAATTAGTGTGAATATCTCAATGGTTCAAGTGAAGTTGATTGAAAATTATAGAATACTTAACAACGTAATACAAATATTATAATATGAAGGACTGAGAGCAGAACTAGTCACCTGTGAACCCGACCATTGCACTAGGTGCCAGTGATCCGTGAAAGGAAACTGAGTATTATCTCTAGGAAGATTGTTAAGTGAGAATTTCTATCAAATTATAAAGTCATGTGAATTGTGTGAAGACACTAAGATTTGAAGATTGTAAGAGGAACAACTTAAAAAAAAGATCAAGGTTAAGGGTTCAAGGACAAGAAGGCCTCAGTGGATCACAATTACAAGAACATTCCTTATAATTCTTGTTGCTCAAGACTTAAGATGACAATTAAAAATTTTCTTATAGATTTTATACCTCGGTCTCCATCAAGAACTCAAGGAACATAAGTCTAAATTCCATGTCGACATGATTCTTGTTCCATGTCGCCCTATGGTTACACCTGTGGCACCAGTACCATTAGTACTAGATCTTGTTGTCTCCAAGACCTAAAATATTAAGTAAACTCTTACTTGAAGATTGTTACACCTCAGTCGCCATTAAGATCTCAAAAATGCAAGGTTAAATGCCCATTCGCCATGTTCCTGGCTCCGTGTCGCCTCTTGGCTATCACTTGGTACTCTAGTCATCTTGTGTGAGCTTAAAAGCATAAAATATTTTTAAGGAAAGTCTTGGTCTCCTTCTAGCTCTACATAGAAGCCTGTCGTCACCTTCTGGCTTACAATGAAGTAGGAGTCGCCTTCTAATATCTCAAATGATGATGTAGTCGCTCTGTAGCTCCTTAACTTGCATAGGTTGCCTTGTAGAATCAATTGTAGCCTCTAGGTAGACCCCCTTGCACATGGTTGCATATTAATATATTAGAAGCTTGAAAATTCTAAGGAACATGTACATGGAGACTCGTTCTTTTATTAATATCGCCATCTAGGCTTCCAAAAAGGCACATGTCGCCTTGTTTCACATCAAGTGGTCGCCATCTTCTACTGCAGGGTCACTTGAGATTTAATTACTTGGTGCATATTGATCCACATATCTTCTCTCTTCCCCAAGTCACCTACCTCCTATAAATCAATCAATCAGAAGCCAAAAGTTAATCATTTATCTCAACAGAATGACGACGCTCTGCGGAATTCATTTCTTGGAATAATGTTCGATTCATTTAAGGTTTTTATTAAGAGAAGTGCTGCCCATTTTTAGTCATACCATAAAGTATTCCATTCTTGTAAACGCTCATTATAGATTATATTGATTATCTTTGATAAGAGATTTATCTTCTTAGAATGATATGGAGCATTGGATATTGTATTCTTTGTTTATAAGCAAACCCTCGTGGTTAATTTTCTTAATATAAGAACTTTACCCCGAATATCGTGTTTAATCTTTTTTATTTTAATTCCGCTGCTATAATCTTAAGAAAATGATTAAATTATATTCACCCATGTAATTGGACTTTGGACCTAATAGCACAGATGTTAAGACCTAGTTTATTTTTAGCAGGTGCTCTGATGTCTACTCTTATTAGTAATGATAAGAAATTTTCTTTGGTCTTGTGACTAATCCTTCAGATTATATACCTATATGGCTTAAAAAATATAAACTTAGCATTTTCTACTATTTATGAAGTTGCATTTAGCATATAGAAGACAGTTGTCAAGACGGAAAACTCTCTTCAAATCTAAGTACCTAAGATTAACTTTTCTAGGCATGTTCAACAAATGGAGAGGCCTCCAACTCCAGGCAGGCAGAAGCTATGACATCTTTTGAGAATGCACTTGATATGGATTCTAGCCATGTCCGGAGCTTGATATATATGGCACATGCATTACTCTCTGCAAACTCAATGAACAATCATTTCTAGTTATGAAAAGCTTTTTGACTGATGCTTTGATACTGGATCTAGATAGATCGAATCCCTCTACGTCTTTGTAGGGTACAAACATGAACTATTGTACAAGGTAGAAAATGGTTGATCGGCAGTAGAAGCCGCTCAACTCCATTTCTTCCCGCACACATCTATCAGGTGTATGGGACTGGTAAATGGGATGCTCATTAAAACTATAATTCTATATTTAACCAATTAAACTTTGTTAAATGCTAAATAGAATTGGGTTCAATTTTGAAGTACTTAAGGAAAATTAGTTATATTTTATGTACAAAATTAGTAGCTATTTTAAGAGTTTAAAAGAATAGTTGAAATAATATTATCATTATAATTTTAAATTTATAATAAAAAATCATAATAAAAAAATAGTTCAAGTGGGTTTTCTTAACTTCATCTGAACTTGGTCTATAACTTGTATTCTTATGTTGTGCTCTTCTTGTTTAGATAAATATTTTTTCATTTTATCAGGCTTTGAAAGCGATGAGAAAAAAAAGGTTCAAAACTAAATTATATTTTAAACGTGATAGATAAGGTTAATGAATTAAACGAAAAGTTCTAGAATTTTGTTGTTCCCATTCTGAGAAGAGAAGAGATGATTGAGGAAACTTTCCTCTTCTTCTGATTGATTTTTGTCATCTGTCTATTCAATAATAGTGTTATAATAATGTTAAAAAAATTATTATGGAATTTGAGATGTGAGAGGAAAAGGGTACGAATGGTTAACTACATGAAGTAACTTGTACACTAAGGAGATAATGATATTTTGGCGCAAATAGTTTATGAATCTCTGAACGTAGATGAAGAGAAATTTTTAACCCTAATGTTGGTGGACATAAATAATTCAAGTGCGAGGATTTTTTATAGAAAGTGGATAACTCAAGGGTGAGGATTTTTTTTATGAAAAGTGAAAATTTTCCTTGATGAAGAATGATGAAAGGGACCATTCTTGATTTAATGGAAACGAACGAAATAAGTTAGAGGAGGGAAATATGAGGGTCTTAGTAGTGTTGATAGTGAGTAAATAGAAGAAACAATTGAAAAATGGAGAGATGAAGTAGTTAATAAAAGATAAGAAAAAAGATTGAAAAGGATATCTGCAAGGATTTTAAAGTGACAATGGACAAAGACATTACTTCGTTGGATGTAGTTCCGGTTGATGAAATTGATGCCCCCAATTGATAATAAAAAGTTGTTGGAGTTGTATACGACAAGTGAATTTTCTTTCATCTTTCCTGATTCTTGGGACAATGATGGTATATAATTTTAGAAGAATGATGATAGGTTGAAAAGGGAATGTTTGTCTTTCATGCATTCATTAGTGTTAGCAGTCCTAGATTTTTATCATGACATTGTTCATCCTCATAGAGGTCTTCAAGATCATCGAATAATCAAGTTTTTCTAGTGCATACAAAGTGTTGGGGAAAACCAAAATATTCACTTTCGAATCAAATGATCTAAGCCCCTTAAAATTGAGGATTCTGGATCTTTGAAAGATTTTGCAGCTTACATGCATGAAGTGAAACTCATTTTAAATAAAATTATTCATGGGAACCATTGCATCATGAGATGGTTTATCTATTTACAAAACTTTTACTATGGTCCCCTATTCAAAACCTATAAATCGGAACATATAATACCAGATATTACACTTTTCCATAATTTTCTTACATATGTCACTTTTGTTTAAAGTGATAAAACCTGAAAGTGAAAAAGGAATTGAAATTGAGAAAGATTCAGAGCCTCAATAAAGAGACACTATAACAACAAAAATGATAAAGTATGGAATGGTGGCTCTGTATCATAAACAGAGAGTCTAGAGGTAAGAGACAAATTTAGCTCATTGGACATTAATGAGATTGAAATCTGCATGTCAAATATATTTGAGTGTCTCATAATATTAGCTGCATAAACGGTCATGTGCATATTTAATTTGTTTTGTTGTTAATTGTTAATTTAAAAGAAGCTATAATATAGTTTGAGACATATTTTTTGTATCAACAATTTTACATTATAAAATTAGTATCATTTTATAATTAATATGCTTTAATTGAACTCCACGTTTACCAAACAATAACATTATACTTTTCATTAGAAGGTTTTCTGGATATGTTGTCCGAGATGTGCGACGTTTTTTATTTTAAAATATCTATATTAATATATTTTGTAATTAAAAATTAGAAATATATAAATATTACCGTTACATTCACATATGAATAAAATATATTTATTACACATGTCATCTTGAATTTGAGAAAAAAAATCTTAAAATTGCAATTATTTAAATATTATATGAGATAAAAAAAACCGCAAAAAATAATAGATTCTCATTTAAATATATATAAAGTTATTAATTTCACATATATATTATGATTATTATTTTATTAATACTTGAAAACGATTTTGCTACTGTAGAGTTTATAATTTCATGAATGACTATACTTTTCATAGTTTTTAATTCAACCATTATTCAAGCTTTTTCAGTGCCAAAGACTAAAGCTCATAAAAGAGTTACCAGTTTGATAGATACTGTAATATCCCGTAATTTTTAGAATTAGATTAATAATAGAATTAAAAGGATTTAAATTAGATAAGGACTAGGATTTAAAATTGAATTAGAGTAATGGGCCTAAAATTTAGATCAGATTTTAATATGGATAACATGTAGGTTAAAACATAGGGTTTTATATTGTTATAAATATATCATATTCGTCTTCCTCATTTTAATTATTAAAATTCGTAGGGCTTTTCTATACAAAAATCAGTAATCTTGTAAAATTCGTAAAAAAATTATCGTAAGTCGGAATTCAGTGATCCTGGATTTTTTGGAAAGGTCTTTTCGTTCTCTACAACTTTTATGTTTCTTGTTTTCCAAGAAAATGTCGTTTAGAGGGTCAAAAAGGGTAAATTCAGATCTGGTCAGGCTTTGAGGTAAGTACTATTTGACTTACTTTTGTTTTCGAAAAGTTTTGATACTCTGATTTTCGAATTTCGTATAAGATATAAGAATTCTGTTTCGAACTGTATAAGAAATAAGATACGAGAATCTTTTGAAACCCAGTCTCTACGTTTTTGAACCCGTTCGTAATTTACGCTATAGGTCCGGAACTAACCTTAGATACCGTTATTAGGCGCACAAGTGTGCAACTTTAGATACCTATTAAGGGCGCGTAATTATTGAACTTTGAATGCCGACCACTGGCAAAGTGTGGTATATAGGAATAAAAATAAGATGTCGGCTACTGGAAAAGTGTGGTCGTAGATCAAGACTGTGGTATTTATAAGAATTTTCGTTTCGTTCTGTTTTACTCTGTTCTGATCTGTTTTAAAAATCTGCCCTATTCTGTTTTAAATTCTGAATTTTAAAATATAAAACTTTGGGTTTGATCTATTTTTTGAAATTATTTTACAAAATTATTATTGTTTTGAGAAAAATCATTTTATTAAAAACACCCATTGTTTTTCAGTTAAATAGTTAGTCAATTTGTACTTGCTGAGCTTTGTAGCTCACCCCTTTCAATTTCAGGTTTCGTCATAAAATTCGAGTTGTTCGAGGACTTGGAATTGAGGCATATTAACTGTTGTACTTCCGTTAGCTTCATTTTTGTTATAGTCATCTTTGTAATAGAATTTTGGATTAGTAAATTGTATTTTGTATTAGTTTTCGATTTAGAATTAATAGTCCGGAAGTTCGGGTCGTTACACTTGGTTTCTAGAGCAGGTTGTCTTTCGGAATGTGTTAGGTATGGGACTAGTACATTCCCAAGGATTCGATCTTGTGGACTATAGTTTGACCTTTGGTAGATCGAGGGGTAGACGTGTCATGGATTTTAGGATTGTTGTGAATTTGAGGACCAAATTATTTTTAAGGAGGGTAGTATGTAATATCCCGTGATTTTTAGAATTAGATTGATAATAGAATAATAGAATTAAAAGGATTTAAATTAGATAAGGACTAGGATTTAAAATTGAATTAAATTAATGGGAATAAAATTTAGATCAGATTTTAATATGGATAACATGTAGGTTAAAACATAGGGTTTTATATTGTTATAAATACATCATATTCGTCTTCCTCGTTTTAATTAATAAAATTCGTAGGGCATTTCTATACAAAAATCAGCAATCTTGTAAAATTCGTAGAAAATTTATCGTAAGTTAGAATTCAGTGATCCTGGATTTTTTGGAAAGGTCTTTTCGTTCTCTACAACTTTTATGTTTCTTGTTTTCCAAGAAAATATCGTTTAGAGGGTCAAAAAGGGTAAATTCAGATCTGGTCAGGCTTTGAGGTAAGTACTATTTGACTTACTTTTGTTTTCGAAAAGTTTTGATACTCTGATTTTCGAATTTCGAATAAGATATAAGAATTTTATTTCGAACTGTATAAGAAATAAGATATGAGAATCTTTTGAAATCGAGTCTCTATGTTTTCGACCCCGTTCATAATTTATACTATAGTTCCGGAACTAGCCTTAGATACCGTTATTAGGCGCACACGTGTGCAACTTTAGATACCTATTAAGGGCGCGTAGTTATTGAACTTTAGATGCCGACCACTGGCAAAGTGTGGTATATAAGAATAAGAATAAGATGCCAGCTACTGGAAAAGTGTGGCCGTAGATCATGACTGTGGTATTTATAAGAATTATCATTTTGTTCTATTTTACTCTGTTCTGATATGTTATAAAAATCTGCTCTCTTCTGTTTTAAATTCTGAATTTTAAAATATAAAACTTTGGGTTGGATCTATTTTTAGAAATTGTTTTACAAAATTATTATTTTTTTGAAAAAAAACATTTTATTAAAAACACCCATTATTTTTCAGTTAAATAGTTAGTCAATTAGTACTTGCTGAGCTTTGTAACTCACCCCTTTCAATTTCAGGTTTCGTCATAAGATTCGAGTTGTTCGAGGACTTGGAATTGGGGCATATTAACTGTTGTACTTATGTTAGCTGTGATTTTGTAATAGTCATCTTTGTAATAGAATTTTGGATTGGTAAATTGTATTTTGTATTAGTTTTCGATTTAGAATTAATAGTCCGGAAGTTGGGGTCGTTACACTTGGTATCTAGAGCAGGCTGTCTTTCGGAATGTGTTAGGTATGGGACTAGTACATTCCGTAGGATTCGATCTTATGGACTATAGTTTGACCTTTGGTAGATCAAGGGGTAGACGTGTCACGAATTTTAGGATTGTTGTGAATTTGAAGACCAAATTCTTTTTAAGGAGGGTAGTACGTAATATCCCGTGATTTTTAGAATTAGAATAATAATAGAATAATAGAATGAAAAGGATTTAAATTAGATAATGACTAGGACTTAAAATTGAATTAGAATAATGGGCCTAAAATTTGGATCAGATTTTAATATGGATTACTTGTAGGTTAAGACATAGGGTTTTGTATCGTTATAAATACATCATATTCGTCTTCCTAGTTTTAATTATTAAAATTCGTAGGGCTATACAAAAATCAGCAATATGTAAAATTCGTAGAAAATTCATCGTAAGTTGGAATTCAGTGATCTTGAATTTTTCAGAAAGGTCTTTTCGTTCTCATTAACTTTCGTGATTCTTATTTTCCAAGAAAACGTCGTTTAGAGGGTCAAAAATGGTAAATTCAGATCTGGTCAGGCTTTGAGGTAAGTACTTTTTAACTTACTTTTGTTTTCGAAAAGTTTTGATACTCTGATTTTCGAATTTCGTATAAGATATAAGAATTCTGTTTCGAACTGTATAAGAAATAAGATATGAGAATCTTTTGAAACCCAGTCTCTATTTTTTTAACTCGTTCATAATTTACGCTATAGTTTCGAAACTAGCCTTAGATACCGTTATTAGGCGCACACGTGTTCAACTTTAGATACCTATTAAGGGCGCGTAGTTATTGAACTTTAGATGCCGACCACTGATAAAGTGTGGTATATAAGAATAAGAATAAGATGTCGGTTACTGGAAAAGTGTGGCCGTAGATCAAGACTGTGGTATTTATAAGAATTATCGTTTTGTATAGTTTTACTCTGTTCTGATATGTTATAAAAATCTGCTCTCTTCTGTTTTAAATTCTGAATTTTAAAATATAAAACTTTGGGTTGGATCTATTTTTAGAAATTGTTTTACAAAATTATTATTTTTTTGAGAAAAATCATTTTATTAAAAACACCCATTATTTTTCAGTTAAATAGTTAGTCAATTAGTACTTGCTGAGCTTTGTAACTCACCCCTTTCAATTTCAGGTTTCGTCATAAGATTCGAGTTGTTCGAGGACTTGGAATTGGGGCATATTAACCGTTGTACTTCCGTTAGCTGTGTTTTTGTAATAGTCATCTTTGTAATAGAATTTTGGATTGGTAAATTGTATTTTGTATTAGTTTTCGATTTAGAATTAATAGTCCGGAAGTTCGGGTCGTTACACTTGGTATCTAGAGCAGGCTGTCTTTCGGAATGTGTTAGGTATGGGACTAGTACATTCCCTAGGATTCGATCTTGTGGACTATAGTTTGACCTTTGGTAGATCAAGGGGTAGACGTGTCACGAATTTTAGGATTGTTGTGAATTTGAAGACCAAATTCTTTTTAAGGACGGTAGTATGTAATATCCCCTGATTTTTAGAATTAGAATAATAATAGAATAATAGAATTAAAAGGATTTAAATTAGATAATGACTAGGACTTAAAATTGAATTAGAGTAATGGGCCTAAAATTTGGATCAGATTTTAATATGAATTACTTGTAGGTTAAGTCATAGGGTTTTGTATCATTTTAAATACATCATATTCGTCTTCCTCGTTTTAATTATTAAAATTCGTAGGGCTTTTCTATACAAAAATTAGCAATATGTAAAAATCATAGAAAATTCATCGTAAGTTGGAATTCAGTGATCTTGAATTTTTCAGAAAGGTATTTTCGTTCTCTACAACTTTCGTGTTTCTAATTTTCCAAGAAAACGTCGTTTAGAGGGTCAAAAATGGTAAATTCAGATATGGTCAGGCTTTGAGGTAAGTACTTTTTGACTTACTTTTGTTTTCGAAAAGTTTTGATACTCTGATTTTCGAATTTCTTATAAGATATAAGAATTCTGTTTCGAACTGTATAAGAAATAAGATATGAGAATCTTTTGAAACCCAGTCTCTATTTTTTTAACCCGTTCGTAATTTACGCTATAGTTTCGAAACTAGCCTTAGATACCGTTATAAGGCGCACACGTGTGCAACTTTAGATACCTATTAAGGGCGCGTAGTTATTGAACTTTAGATGCCGACCACTGGCAAAGTGTGGTATATAAGAATAAGAATAAGATGCCGGCTACTGGAAAAGTGTGGCCGTAGATCAAGACTGTGGTATTTATAAGAATTATCGTTTTGTTCTATTTTACTCTGTTCTGATATGTTATAAACATCTACTCTCTTCTGTTTTAAATTCTGAATTTTAAAATATAAAACTTTGGGTTGGATCTATTTTTAGAAATTATTTTACAAAATTATTATTGTTTTGAGAAAAATCATTTTATTAAAAACACCCATTGTTTTTCAGTTAAATAGTTAGTCAATTTATACTTGCTGAGCTTTGTAGCTCACCCCTTTCAATTTCAGGTTTCGTCATAAGATTCGAGTTGTTCGAGGACTTGGAATTGGGGCATATTAACTGTTGTACTTCCGTTAGCTGTGTTTTTGTAATAGTCATCTTTGTAATAGAATTCTGGATTGGTAAATTATATTTTGTATTAGTTTTCGATTTAGAATTAATAGTCCGGAAGTTCGGGTTGTTACACTTGGTATCTAGAGCAGGCTATCTTTCGGAATGTGTTAGGTGTGGGACTAGTACATTCCCTAGGATTCGATCTTGTGGACTATAGTTTGACCTTTGGTAGATCACGGGGTAGACATGTCACGAATTTTAGGATTGTTGTGAATTTGAGGACCAAATTGTTTTTAAGGAGGGTAGTATGTAATATCCCGTGATTTTTAGAATTAGAATAATAATAGAATAATAGAATTAAAAGAATTTAAATTAGATAACGACTATGACTTAAAATTGAATTAGAGTAATGGGCCTAAAATTTGGATCAGATTTTAATATGGATTACTTGTAGGTTAAGACATAGGGTTTTGTATCGTTGTAAATACATCATATTCGTCTTCCTCGTTTTAATTATTAAAATTCGTAGGGCTTTTCTATACAAAAATCAGCAATATGTAAAATTCGTAGAAAATTCATCGTAATGGAAATTCAGTGATCCTGAATTTTTCAGAAAGGCCTTTTCGTTCTCTACAACTTTCGTGTTTCTTATTTTCCAAGAAAACGTCATTTAGAGGGTCAAAAAGGGTAACTTCAGATCTGGTCAGGCTTTGAGGTAAATACTTTTTGACTTACTTTTGTTTTCGAAAAGTTTTGATACTCTGATTTTTGAATTTCGTATAAGATATAAGAATTCTGTTTCGAACTGTATAAAAAATAAGATATGAGAATCTTTTGAAACCCAGTCTCTATTTTTGGAACCCGTTCGTAATTTACGCTATAGTTTCGAAACTAGCCTTAGATACCGTTATTAGGCGCACACGTGTTCAACTTTAGATACCTATTAAGGGCGCGTAGTTATTGAACTTTAGATGCCGACCACTGGCAAAGTGTGGTATATAAGAATAAGAATAAGATGTCGGCTACTGGAAAAGTGTGGCCGTAGATCAAGACTGTGGTATTTATAAGAATTATCGTTTTGTATAGTTTTACTCTGTTCTGATATGTTATAAAAATCTACTCTCTTCTGTTTTAAATTCTGAATTTTATAATATAAAACTTTTGGTTGGATCTATTTTTAGAAATTATTTTACAAAATTATTATTGTTTTGAGAAAAATCATTTTATTAAAAACACCCATTGTTTTTCAGTTAAATAGTTAGTAAATTTGTACTTACTGAGCTTTGTAGCTCACCCCTTTCAATTTCAGGTTTCGTCATAAGATTCGAGTTGTTCGAGGACTTGGAATTGAGGCATATTAACTGTTGTACTTCCGTTAGCTTCATTTTTGTTATAGTCATCTTTATAATAGAATTTTGGATTAGTAAATTGTATTTTGTATTAGTTTTCGATTTAGAATTAATAGTCCGAAAGTTCGGGTCGTTACACTTGGTATCTAGAGCAGGCTGTCTTTCGGAATGTGTTAGGTATGGGACTAGTACATTCCCAAGGATTCGATCTTGTGGACTATAGTTTGACCTTTGGTAGATCAAGGGGTAGACGTGTCACGAATTTTAGGATTGTTGTGAATTTGAGGACCAAATTATTTTTAAGGAGGGTAGTATGTAATATCCCGTGATTTTTAGAATTAGATTAATAATAGAATAATAGAATTAAAAGGATTTAAATTAGATAAGGACTAGGATTTAAAATTGAATTAAATTAATGGGAATAAAATTTAGATCAGATTTTAATATGGATAACATGTAGGTTAAAACATAGGGTTTTATATTGTTATAAATACATCATATTCGTCTTCCTCGTTTTAATTATTAAAATTCGTAGGGCATTTCTATACAAAAATCAGCAATCTTATAAAATTCGTAGAAACTTTATCGTAAGTCAGAATTCAGTGATTCTGAATTTTTTGGAAAGGTCTTTTCGTTCTCTATAACTTTTACGTTTCTTGTTTTCCAAGAAAACATCATTTAGAGGGTCAAAAAGGGTAAATTGAGATATGGTCAGGCTTTGAGGTAAGTACTATTTGACTTACTTTTGTTTTCGAAAAGTTTTGATACTCTGATTTTCGAATTTCGAATAAGATATAAGAATTTTGTTTCGAACTGTATAAGAAATAAGATATGAGAATCTTTTGAAACCGAGTCTCTATGTTTTCGACCCCGTTCATAATTTATGCTATAGTTCCGGAACTAGCCTTAGATACCGTTATTAGGCGCACACGTGTGCAACTTTAGATACCTATTAAGGGCGCGTAGTTATTGAACTTTAGATGCCGACCACTGGCAAAGTGTGGTATAAAAGAATAAGAATAAGATGCCGGCTGCTGGAAAAGTGTGGCTGTAGATCAAGACTGTGGTATTTATAAGAATTATCATTTTGTTCTATTTTAATATGTGCTGATATGTTATAAAAATTTGCTCTCTTCTGTTATAAATTCTGAATTTTAAAATATAAAACTTTGGGTTGGATATATTTTTAGAAATTGTTTTACAAAATTATTATTTTTTTAAGAAAAATCATTTTATTAAAAACACCTATTGTTTTTCAGTTAAATAGTTAGTCAATTAGTACTTGCTGAGCTTTGTAACTCACCCCTTTCAATTTCAGGTTTCGTCATAAGATTCGAGTTGTTCGAGGACTTGGAATTGGGGCATATTAACCGTTGTACTTCCGTTAGCTGTGTTTTTGTAATAGTCATCTTTGTAATAGAATTTTGGATTGGTAAATTGTATTTTATATTAGTTTTCGATTTAGAATTAATAGTCCGGAAGTTCGGGTCGTTACACTTGGTATCTAGAGCAAGCTGTCTTTCGGAATGTGTTAGGTATGGGACTAGTACATTCCCAAGGATTCGATCTTGTGGACTATAGTTTGACCTTTGGTAGATCAAGGGGTAGACGTGTCACGAATTTTAGGATTGTTGTGAATTTGAGGACCAAATTATTTTTAAGGAGGGTAGTATGTAATATCCCGTGATTTTTAGAATTAGATTGATAATAGAATAATAGAATTAAAAGGATTTAAATTAGATAAGGACTAGGATTTAAAATTGAATTAAATTAATGGGAATAAAATTTAGATCATATTTTAATATGGATAACATGTAGGTTAAAACATAGGGTTTTATATTGTTATAAATACATCATATTTGTCTTCCTCGTTTTAATTATTAAAATTCGTAGGGCATTTCTATACAAAAATCAGCAATCTTGTAAAATTCGTAGAAACTTTATCGTAAGTCAGAATTCAGTGATCCTGAATTTTTTGGAAAGGTCTTTTTGTTCTCTATAACTTTTACGTTTCTTGTTTTCCAAGAAAACATCGTTTAGAGGGTCCAAAAGGGTAAATTCAGATCTGGTCAGGCTTTGAGGTAAGTACTATTTGACTTACTTTTGTTTTCGAAAAGTTTTGATACTCTGATTTTCGAATTTCGAATAAGATATAAGAATTTTGTTTCGAACTGTATAAGAAATAAGATATGAGAATCTTTTGAAACTGAGTCTCTATGTTTTCGACCCCGTTCATAATTTATGCTATAGTTCCGGAACTAGCCTTAGATACCATTATTAGGCGCACACGTGTGCAACTTTAGATACCTATTAAGGGCGCGTAGTTATTGAACTTTAGATGCCGACCACTGGCAAAGTGTGGTATATAAGAATAAGAATAAGATGTCGGCTGCTGGAAAAGTGTGGCCGTAGATCAAGACTGTGGTATTTATAAGAATTATCGTTTTGTTCTATTTTAATATGTGCTGATATGTTATAAAAATTTGCTCTCTTCTGTTTTAAATTCTGAATTTTAAAATATAAAACTTTGGGTTGGATCTATTTTTAGAAATTGTTTTACAAAATTATTATTGTTTTGAGAAAAATCATTTTATTAAAAACACCCATTGTTTTTCAGTTAAATAGTTAGTCAATTTGTACTTGCTGAGCTTTGTAGCTCACCCCTTTCAATTTCAGGTTTCGACATAAGATTCGAGTTGTTCGAGGACTTGGAATTGGGGCATATTAACTGTTGTACTTCCGTTAGCTGTGTTTTTGTAATAGTCATCTTTGTAATAGAATTCTGGATTGGTAAATTATATTTTGTATTAGTTTTCGATTTAGAATTAATAGTCCGGAAGTTCGGGTTGTTACACTTGGTATCTAGAGCAGGCTGTCTTTCGGAATGTGTTAGGTATGGGACTAGTACATTCCCTAGGATTCGATCTTGTGGACTATAGTTTGACCTTTGGTAGATCACGGGGTAGACATGTAACGAATTTTAGGATTGTTGTGAATTTGAGGACCAAATTCTTTTTAAGGAGGGTAGTATGTAATATCCCGTGATTTTTAGAATTAGAATCATAATAGAATAATAGAATTAAAAGAATTTAAATTAGATAACGACTATGACTTAAAATTGAATTAGAGTAATGGGCCTAAAATTTGGATCAGATTTTAATATGGATTACTTGTAGGTTAAGACATAGGGTTTTGTATCGTTATAAATACATCATATTCGTCTTCCTCGTTTTAATTATTAAAATTCGTAGGGCTTTTCTATACAAAAATCAGCAATATGTAAAATTCGTAGAAAATTCATCGTAAGTTGGAATTCAGTGATCCTGAATTTTTCAGAAAGGTCTTTTCGTTCTCTACAACTTTCATGTTTCTTATTTTCCAAGAAAACGTCATTTAAAGGGTCAGAAAGGGTAACTTCAGATCTGGTCAGGCTTTGAGGTAAATACTTTTTGACTTACTTTTGTTTTCGAAAAGTTTTGATACTCTGATTTTCGAATTTCGTATAAGATATAAGAATTCTGTTTCGAACTGTATAAAAAATAAGATATGAGAATCTTTTGAAACCCAGTCTCTATTTTTTGAACCCGTTCGTAATTTACGCTATAGTTTCGAAACTAGCATTAGATACCGTTATTAGGTGCACACATGTTCAACTTTAGATACCTATTAAGGGCGCGTAGTTATTGAACTTTAGATGCCGACCACTGGCAAAGTGTGGTATATAAGAATAAGAATAAGATGTCTGCTACTGGAAAAGTGTGGCCGTAGATCAAGACTGTGGTATTTATAAGAATTATCATTTTGTATAGTTTTACTATGTTCTGATATGTTATAAAAATATGCTCTCTTCTGTTTTAAATTCTGAATTTTAAAATATAAAACTTTGGGTTGGATCAATTTTTAGAAATTATTTTACAAAATTATTATTGTTTTGAGAAAAATCATTTTATTAAAAACACCCATTGTTTTTCAGTTAAATAGTTAGTCAATTTGTACTTGCTGAGCTTTGTAGCTCACCCCTTTCAATTTCAGGTTTCGTCATAAGATTCGAGTTGTTCGAGGACTTGGAATTGAGGCATATTAACTGTTGTACTTCCGTTAGCTTCATTTTTGTTATAGTCATCTTTGTAATAGAATTTTGGATTAGTAAATTGTATTTTGTATTAGTTTTTGATTTAGAATTAATAGTCCGGATGTTCGGGTCGTTACACTTGATATCTAGAGCAGGTTGTCTTTCGGAATGTGTTAGGTATGGGACTAGTACATTCCCAAGTGTAAGTCATATGTCATAGACCTATTTGTATATTCGAGGATTCAACTCAACTCAAATAAGAATGTAATAAGTAAATAGTGGATCGACCGTCAGAGAGATCTCGCAAAGTAATATCTGTCAAAGGATTCAGAAACAAGGTTCATCTACAGACTTGAGGAGTTAATTCACTGGAAGAAGTTCAAGAAGTTGATCATGCCTCAGTGATATAAATCAAGATCGTGGATTTAATCAAGTGACAGAGATCTCGTCAGAGTATCATTAATTACAAGGATTTAATCTGAAGAAAATCAAAGCGTCAAAGTCAAGACATGAAGAAACGTCACGGAAGTTAGTCACTCATGAACCAGACAGTACATCGAGTGTCAACATTGAAGTGGTGGAATTGATTCATAATTTTCAGTGATTTTCAGAAGATCTGCAGAAGGATGGGTGCTGTTGAAGACTAGAATTAATTCTCTATTAATTAATTAAGTCATCTAATTTAATTAAGAAAATAAATTATATCTGCGAAGAATAATTTATTTATTAATTGAATTAATTGATTAATTAATTCTGAATTAATTTTAGGAATTTTCAGAATTTAAATTGGATTAAAATCTGCATTAAATCAACAAGACAATTGAAAATGAACTAGCATGACAATCAGGATTGTCATACCGATTGTCATGCTAGGCCATTTTCAATAGTCTCACCGAAAGTTACACTAGGAGGAGGATTGTCTTGCTAGTTCATTCTGATTGTCATGCTAGTTCATTCTGATTGTCATGCTAGTTCATTCAGATTGTCTTGCTAGTTCAATCCATTGTCCTACCGATTGTCTTGCTGAGCTTAGGATTGTCTTGCCAGTTCAATTCTATTCTGTTGATTAAAAAGAAGCAGACAATCAGCAGTTCAATTATCCATCCAGAAAAAAGAAGTCAAGAACATACAGAGAGAAAAAGCAGCCAAATATTTCATCTTATCTGCTAATTCAAAGATCAAATTTCTAGCTTGTAAAGTTAAATCCAATCAACTAGAAATCATTCTCTTGTTCTTGTTTAACAATCTAGCGGATCAAAATCCCTAGAACTTAATCTCAAATCGCGTTTAGCATTTGATTCTAATTATTGCAAAAATAGAAAAAGTTCATGTCGAATTTATTCTAGATTTGTGATAATTGATTTGAGATTAATACCTTGTAATCGATACAGTTGTTGTAACACCTTTCAAGTTTAATAATATTTTTATTTAACTTGAATTTTGTTTCACATTTTTTATTCCGCATTTAATTCGATTATTCGGTACTGTTTGTATTCAACCCCCCCTTCTACAAACACATTGGGACCCAACAATTGGTATCAGAGCCTTCTGATTAACGAACAAATCAAGATCCTAGACTTTTGTGATTTTTCAACTCCTTGAATTTTTATTTATTCAAAAATTCATAATGACTTCACATAAAGTTGGAACCGTTAAAATTCCACAATTTGATAAAGAGAATTATATCATGTGGAAGAAGAAGATGCTATTATTTTTACAAGTTGCAAATCCCAAATATTCAAACTTGTTAAAGAAGGGTATAAAAACTCCGATGGTTATTGAACTGGAGGTAATAATAGATGGTGTGGTGACTACTGAAGCTAGAACCTATCCAAAAGAGCCTGAAGATTTTACTCCTGCTGAGAAGGAAGAAGCCTCCTTGGATGCCAGCCTTCAATTAATATTAATTGATTCCCTTGATCCCTTGATGAACAGACATGTGATGAACTGTAAAAATTCCAAACACATGTGGGAAACTATTGAGGTGATTAATGAAGGCACAGAGGAAGTTAGGGAGAACAAGTTGGAAATCCTAACCTCTGAATATGAACATTTCAAATCAAATCCAGGAGAAGGAATTACTGAAGTGTTTGAGAGGTACAATGCGTTGATCAACAACCTGAACATTAATGGAAAGTATTATTCAATCAGGGAGGTCAACAAAAAGTTCCTTTTAACACTGCCAGCTCATCTTGAACATAGGATCACTGCCATTAGAGAAGCTAGAGATCTGAGTGAGATTTCTTTGGATAGGCTCTATGGAGTGTTAAAAACCTATGAGTTGGAGCAGATTCAACAGAAGGAAGTCTACGGGAAGGATAGAATGGTCAACACATCTACTGCACTTGTAGCTGAAGGTCAACAACAACAACAATCTCAACAGTTAGAAAGAATGGTACAGTTTTCCAAGGGTGAGGAAAATGAGTTAGTAGCAGAATATGATCCTCCTACTACAAATCAATCAAGTGATGATTTTTATTCCTTGGAAGAGCTGGAGCAATTGGAAGATGAATCAATGGCCCAAATTGTCAAGAGATTCTCCCATGTCAGATTCAGGAGGAATCCCAAGCTTAAGTACAAGTCCAACTACAACAAATTCCAGAAAGGTGGATCTTCATCCTCTAACACCAGCAGTGGTGGGTACAAAACAGGGATGGTTGATCAAACATCTGGAATAGGTTATGATTACAATGCTGCTATTGGAGAATTAGGCATAAACTCCCCTCCTCATGTCTGTGCTAAAGGGAGGGAAGTACCACATGTGCTTAAGGGTGTTGATGAACCCCTCTATAAAGCATCAATTGCTGAACCATTTGATGCGACCTCTTCTGTTATTCAGGAAGAAATACGTGCTGAAGATCATGCTAATGAGAAGGTTGTTTCCAAGTCAAGTGTGTCGAAAGTTCTAGTCAAAGTTATGAAAGCAACTGAGACTAACTCAGACACACATGAGTTGGATAACAAAAATGCCATGTCTGCCATGCATAAATTGCCTATTATTAATCACTCTCATAAAGCATGTGGTGTTTCTAATTGTATGTCTTGTGCTTTTAATATGATGTATGCTTATTTTAATGGTAAGCATATTTCTAATGATAAGACTACTCCTCGTCAGCATGTGAATAACAAGAAGCATGATAGGTCTAAGACTGCTAGTCCTTCTAAGGCTAGAAAGGAGACATTTGTGCCTAAGCTTAAACAGAAATTTGTTAAGGCTGTTTACCAGGTCAAATGTTCAGTCATTGAGAAAGTTGGGGCAATTAAAATTAAAAATGTTGTTTTGCCTGACAAAGGACAGTTCTACAAGTATGTCGGGCCCAACCAAGTTTGGGTTCCGAAGAAGGTCTAATCCATTTGTAGTGCAGGGCATTAAACAGGTGTAACCGGTAGTGTGGATTCTTGATAGTGGATCATCAAGACATATGACCGGAGATAGAGCCCTGCTATCAAATGTGGATTGAGAAAGCTGGCCCCCTGGTTACCTTTGGAGATAACAGCAAAGGTTTATCCGAGGGATATGGCTGTTTGCAAGCTGGGAATGTTATCATTGTAATTTTTTATATTGTGCTAGGTTATTATCAGGAAGCAGTATCTAACATATAGCACTAGTGACGAGACTTGAGAATATTACGACATATCAGGCACCTGCTGCACATTACACTTGGAATTGTACTCTAGTAAGATGTGTACAAGTGTACTCCTGTTTGGTGAGTCAAAAGAGGAAGTCAGTGCACCACAGTTCATGGACTTTGTAGCTGCAGATCTATTGGACTATGCAATCTCTTCTTCACAATCTCACTTCAGGTTGGTATGAACTAGTATACTGCTCAAGCAATCATCAAGGACATGGTATGGCACTCTAACAGAAGTTATAATTTTATATGAATAAGTAGAGTCGTCATATTAATAACTATCTTATCACTAAGCACAATCATATTGTTTTATATGTGCAGTGGTATATTGATTATGCAACATAACAATTAGTATCTAAAGTACTTGACAAGTATCGGTCAATGATATCTTGTTCACATTATGTTGCAGATATTTGTAAGCTTTTGACATGAATGAGAATTACTTAGACTTTACCCTAAGTGATCAATGTTTTATCAAAAACTCATTCATATTGAAAAACAAAATTAAACTTCTTTCTACATTAGTGATTTCTTATTTCATGTAAAATCTTTTAAAATCACTATTGTAAATCATTTTCTCTCTATTACCATATATTCTGTGTTACAGGTTCAGTCTCCAATGACTTTCTTTCATTGACAGTCATGAGGTTGAAAACCCACAACGTCTATCCCAGACTGTAAAGACAAACACAAAAACAGAACCAACCAACACTCTCTTACCACAAAATGTAGTATGAATGAGCATGAGGAAGATAGTGCCTTAGTGCACCAAATAAGGAAGGTTCTGTAGTCAACACAATAGCTCTGTCTCCTACATAGATGAGTAGTATTTAAACCGAGACAACTGCTAGCCCCCATACATCTTCTCAAAAAGATGTAATGGCTGAAAAGGCACAAAAACAGTTACTAGATTCATTCTCTCAACGGGGTGCGTCTATTGAATTTTGCCTGTCGGCCAAGGCATCCGATGTAGTGTCACCACTTCAAACATAAACAATTCTTGATGCACAAGGAAAGGTTACACACACAAAGGATGAGTTGACGGAAACAAGAGTTTCGACCATTTTAAGGTCAGATTCGATTGTTCTAGGTTCGTTAGTGGACCAATTGCCTTTACAGGTGTTAGGAGAGGATACTGATCCAAAAGCCATATGTCAGCGGTCAGTGTCTACCTCCCCAGGCTTAAATCCCCTGGATGCATCTGCGGATAGTGGATCTGACATAGGTGCAGATCGGCAACTTGTTGACAATGATTCAGATATTACCTGATAAGTCACAAGGAAATGTCTTCACAGACATTAGAAGGGAACTTTGATCTTTATGCTAAATTCGTTGGATCATTGTTTACCTTCCCAGAATTCAAATCTGGAACCCTAAAAGGGAAACTAGCAACTTGTAAATTATGACTCAGATTCATCTGACGAGTTTAACAAGGATGGGGATTTGTGAACTCCCATTGCACCACCTGTGACCTCCTTAAGGATGGCTAAGGTGATTTTCCTTGCAGGTACAGCTGAATGTTGGAGCTATGAGAGAAGAGTGATACACTTGTGAGAATGAGTGTAAACACGAGTGGAGAGAAGAGTGAAACACATGTGAGGTACACTAAACAGAATCACACACTCACAGTGAGGAAGAAAGAGAAACTACTTGTTATTTCATTTCCAACCAAGTGAAATATGAGAACTCCTTCAGACAACGGCATACATTCCTTCTTTAAGAGGGAGATAAAAGCTTAAGTAATAGTTTGGAGGATTCCTCAACTAAGGGGGAGAAATAGCAGGGAGGAAGAAAAAGATCCTAAAAATGTACACTACACCATACCATTGTTGTTTCTAACTACGGATCCTATTGTACGGGAGAGGTGGTAAACACAAGGTGATTTCCTAGTAAGGGAAGAAGCAGTTAGGGGAGTACCATTGGTTTTTATCTGCGGATCCTATTGTACGGGAGAAGTGGTAAAACGAAGGTGATCTTCTTTAATCAGTTGATTCTCATAGGGGGAGAAGCAAGAGATATGGGCTTCTCAACAGGAAATGTGGTTGTACAAATGAAGATGGAACTACTTGAAGATATGTTCAGTCTAGAGGAACATCTACTTGGAATCTGGAAAATGTTAAATCTCATCCAGAACTTTTCTACTATTTACTTTGCATGTATGTTTATATCTTTTTCTTATTTGTTAGTTGAGTTATCCTCTAGGTATTTATGTGTTATTGTCTAACAAACAAATAGGGGGAGATTGTAAGTCATATGTCATAGACCTATTTGTATATTCGAGGATTCAACTCAACTCAAATAAGAATGTAATAAGTAAATAGTGGATCGACCGTCAGAGAGATCTCGCAAAGTAATATCTGTCAAAGGATTCAGAAACAAGGTTCATCTACAGACTTGTGGAGTTAATTCACTGGAAGAAGTTCAAGAAGTTGATCATGCCTCAGTGATATAAATCAAGATCGTGGATTTAATCAAGTGACAGAGATCTCGTCAGAGTATCATTAATTACAAGGATTTAATCTGAAGAAAATCAAAGCGTCAAAGTCAAGACATGAAGAAACGTCACGGAAGTTAGTCACTCATGAACCAGACAGTACATCGAGTGTCAACATTGAAGTGGTGGAATTGATTCATAATTTTCAGTGATTTTCAGAAGATCTGCAGAAGGATGGGTGCTGTTGAAGACTAAAATTAATTCTCTATTAATTAATTAAGTCATCTAATTTAATTAAGAAAATAAATTATATCTGCGAAGAATAATTTATTTATTAATTGAATTAATTGATTAATTAATTCTGAATTAATTTTAGGAATTTTCAGAATTTAAATTGGATTAAAATCGGCATTAAATCAACAAGACAATTGAAAATGAACTAGCATGACAATCAGGATTGTCATACCGATTGTCATGCTAGGCCATTTTCAATAGTCTCACCGAAAGTTACACTAGGAGGAGGATTGTCTTGCTAGTTCATTCTGATTGTCATGCTAGTTCATTCTGATTGTCATGCTAGTTCATTCAGATTGTCTTGCTAGTTCAATCCATTGTCCTACCGATTGTCTTGCTGAGCTTAGGATTGTCTTGCCAGTTCAATTCTATTCTGTTGATTAAAAAGAAGCAGACAAGCAGCAGTTCAATTATCCATCCAGAGAAAAGAAGTCAAGAACATACAGAGAGAAAAAGCAGCCAAATATTTCATCTTATCTGCTAATTCAAAGATCAAATTTCTAGCTTGTAAAGTTAAATCCAATCAACTAGAAATCATTCTCTTGTTCTTGTTTAACAATCTAGCAGATCAAAATCCCTAGAACTTAATCTCAAATCGCGTTTAGCATTTGATTCTAATTATTGCAAAAATAGAAAAAGTTCATGTCGAATTTATTCTAGATTTGTGATAATTGATTTGAGATTAATACCTTGTAATCGATACAGTTGTTGTAACACCTTTCAAGTTTAATAATATTTTTATTTAACTTGAATTTTGTTTCACATTTTTTATTCCGCATTTAATTCGATTATTCGGTACTGTTTGTATTCAACCCCCCCTTCTACAAACACATTGGGACCCAACACCAAGGATTCGATCTTGTGCACTATAGTTTGACCTTTGGTAGATCAAGGGCTAGACGTGTCACGGATATTAGGATTGTTGTGAATTTGAGGACCAAATTATTTTTAAGGAGGGTAGTATGTAATATCCCGTGATTTTTAGAATTAGATTAATAATAGAATAATAGAATTAAAAGGATTTAAATTAGATAAGGACTAGGATTTAAAATTGAATTAAATTAATGGGAATAAAATTTAGATCAGATTTTAATATGGATAACATGTAGGTTAAAACATAGGGTTTTATAATGTAATAAATACATCATATTCGTCTTCCTCGTTTTAATTATTAAAATTCGTAGGGCATTTCTATACAAAAATCAGCAATCTTGTAAAATTCGTAGAAAATTTATCGTAAGTCAGAATTCAGTGATCCTGGATTTTTTGGAAAGGTCTTTTCATTCTCTACAACTTTTATGTTTCTTGTTTTCCAAGAAAACATCGTTTAGAGGGTCCAAAAGGGTAAATTCAGATCTGGTCAGGCTTTGAGGTAAGTACTATTTGACTTACTTTTGTTTTCGAAAAGTTTTGATACTCTGATTTTCGAATTTCATATAAGATATAAGAATTTTGTTTCGAACTGTATAAGAAATAAGATATGAGAATCTTTTGAAACCGAGTCTCTATGTTTTCAACCCCGTTCATAATTTATGCTATAGTTCCGGAACTAGCCTTAGATACCGTTATTAGGCGCACACGTGTGCAACTTTAGATTCCTATTAAGAGCGCGTAGTTATTGAACTTTAGATGCCGACCACTGACAAAGTGTGGTATATAAGAATAAGAATAAGATGTCGGCTACTGGAAAAGTGTGGCAGTAGATCAAGACTGTGGTATTTATAAGAATTATCGTTTTGTATAGTTTTACTCTGTTCTGATATGTTATAAAAATCTGCCCTCTTCTGTTTTAAATTCTGAATTTTAAAATATAAAACTTTGGGTTGGATCTATTTTTAAAAATTATTTTACAAAATTATTATTATTTTGAGAAAAATCATTTTATTAAAAACACCCATTGTTTTTCAGTTAAATAGTTAGTCAATTTGTACTTACTGAGCTTTGTAGCTCACCCCTTTCAATTTCAGGTTTCGTCATATGATTCGAGTTGTTCGAGGACTTGGAATTGAGGAATATTAACTGTTGTACTTCCGTTAGCTTCGTTTTTGTTATAGTCATCTTTGTAATAGAATTTTGGATTAGTAAATTGTATTTTGTATTAGTTTTCGATTTAGAATTAATAGTCCGAAAGTTCGGGTCGTTACACTTGGTATCTAGAGCAGGCTGTCTTTCGGAATGTGTTAGGTATGGGACTAGTACATTCCCAAGGATTCGATCTTGTGGACTATAGTTTGACCTTTGGTAGATCAAGGGGTAGACGTGTCACGAATTTTAGGATTGTTGTGAATTTGAGGACCAAATTATTTTTAAGGAGGGTAGTATGTAATATCCCGTGATTTTTAGAATTAGATTAATAATAGAATAATAGAATTAAAAGGATTTAAATTAGATAAGGACTAGGATTTAAAATTGAATTAAATTAATGGGAATAAAATTTAGATCAGATTTTAATATGGATAACATGTAGGTTAAAACATAGGGTTTTATATTGTTATAAATACATCATATTCGTCTTCCTCGTTTTAATTATTAAAATTCGTAGGGCATTTCTATACAAAAATCAGCAATCTTGTAAAATTCGTAGAAACTTTATCGTAAGTCAGAATTCAGTGATCCTGAATTTTTTGGAAAGGTCTTTTCGTTCTCTATAACTTTTACGTTTCTTGTTTTCCAAGAAAACATCGTTTAGAGGGTCAAAAAGGGTAAATTCAGATCTGGTCAGGCTTTGAGGTAAGTACTATTTGACTTACTTTTGTTTTCGAAAAGTTTTGATACTCTGATTTTCGAATTTCGAATAAGATATAAGAATTTTGTTTCGAACTGTATAAGAAATAAGATATGAGAATCTTTTGAAACAGAGTCTCTATGTTTTCGACCCCGTTCATAATTTATTCTATAGTTCCGGAATTAGCCTTAGATACCGTTATTAGGCGCACACGTGTGCAACTTTAGATACCTATTAAGGGCGCGTAGTTATTGAACTTTAGATGCCGACCACTGGCAAAGTGTGGTATATAAGAATAAGAATAAGATGTCGGCTGCTGGAAAAGTGTGGTCGTAGATCAAGACTGTGGTATTTATAAGAATTATCGTTTTGTATAGTTTTACTCTGTTCTGATATGTTATAAAAATTTGCTCTCTTATGTTTTAAATTCTGAATTTTAAAATATAAAACTTTGGGTTGGATCTATTTTTAGAAATTGTTTTACAAAATTATAATTTTTTTGAGAAAAATCATTTTATTAAAAACACCTATTGTTTTTCAGTTAAATAGTTAGTCAATTAGTACTTGCTGAGCTTTGTAACTCACCCCTTTCAATTTCAGGTTTCGTTATAAGATTCGAGTTGTTCGAGGACTTGGAATTGGGGCATATTAACCGTTGTACTTCCGTTAGCTGTGTTTTTGTAATAGTCATCTTTGTAATAGAATTTTGGATTGGTAAATTTTATTTTGTATTAGTTTTCGATTTAGAATTAATAGTCCGGATGTTCGGGTCGTTACACTTGGTATCTAGAGCAGGCTGTCTTTCGGAATGTGTTAGGTATGGGACTAGTACATTCCCTAGGATTCGATCTTGTGGACTATAGTTTGACCTTTGGTAGATCAAGGGGTAGACGTGTCACGAATTTTAGGATTGTTGTGAATTTGAAGACCAAATTCTTTTTAAGGAGGGTAGTACGTAATATCCCGTGATTTTTAGAATTAGAATAATAATAGAATAATAGAATTAAAAGGATTTAAATTAGATAATGACTAGGACTTAAAATTGAATTAGAATAATGGGCCTAAAATTTGGATCAGATTTTAATATGGATTACTTGTAGGTTAAGACTTAGGGTTTTGTATCGTTATAAATACATCATATTCGTCTTCCTCGTTTTAATTATTAAAATTCGTACGCTTTTCTATACAAAAATCAGCAATATATAAAATTTGTAGAAAATTCATCGTAAGTTGGAATTCAGTGATCTTGAATTTTTCAGAAAGGTCTTTTCGTTCTCATTAACTTTCGTGTTTCTTATTTTCCAAGAAAACATCATTTAGAGGGTCAAAAATGGTAAATTCAGATCTGGTCAGGCTTTGAGGTAAGTACTTTTTGACTTACTTTTGTTTTCGAAAAGTTTTGATACTCTGATTTTCGAATTTCGTATAAGATATAAGAATTCTGTTTCGAACTGTATAAGAAATAAGATATGAGACTCTTTTGAAACCCAGTCTCTATTTTTTTAACCCGTTCGTAATTTACGCTATAGTTTCGAAACTAGCCTTAGATACCGTTATTAGGCGCACACGTGTGCAACTTTAGATACCTATTAAGGGCGCGTAGTTATTGAACTTTAGATGCCGACCACTGGCAAAGTGTGGTATATAAGAATAAGAATAAGATGCCGGCTACTGGAAAAGTGTGGCCGTAGATCAAGACTGTGGTATTTATAAGAATTATCGTTTTGTTCTATTTTACTCTGATCTGATATGTTATAAAAATCTGCTCTCTTCTGTTTTAAATTCTGAATTTTAAAATATAAAACTTTGGGTTGGATCTATTTTTAGAAATTATTTTACAAAATTATTATTGTTTTGAGAAAAATCATTTTATTAAAAACACCCATTGTTTTTCAGTTAAATAGTTAGTCAATTTGTACTTGCTGAGCTTTGTAGCTCACCCCTTTCAATTTCAGGTTTCGTCATAAGATTCGAGTTGTTCGAGGACTTGGAATTGGGGCATATTAACTGTTGTACTTCCGTTAGCTGTGTTTTTGTAATAGTCATCTTTGTAATAGAATTCTGGATTGGTAAATTATATTTTGTATTAGTTTTCGATTTAGAATTAATAGTCCGGAAGTTCGGGTTGTTACACTTGGTATCTAGAGCAGGCTGTCTTTCGGAATGTGTTAGGTATGGGACTAGTACATTCCCTAGGATTCGATCTTGTGGACTATAGTTTGACCTTTGGTAGATCACGGGGTAGACATGTCACGAATTTTAGGATTGTTGTGAATTTGAGGACCAAATTCTTTTTAAGGAGGGTAGTATGTAATATCCCGTGATTTTTAGAATTAGAATAATAATAGAATAATAGAATTAAAAGAATTTAAATTAGATAACGACTATGACTTAAAATTGAATTAGAGTAATGGGCCTAAAATTTGGATCAGATTTTAATATGGATTACTTGTAGGTTAAGACATAGGGTTTTTTATCGTTATAAATACATCATATTCGTCTTCCTCGTTTTAATTATTAAAATTCGTAGGGCTTTTCTATACAAAAATCAACAATATGTAAAATTCGTAGAAAATTCATCGTAATTTGGAATTCAGTGATCCTGAATTTTTCAGAAAGGTCTTTTCGTTCTCTACAACTTTCGTGTTTCTTATTTTCCAAGAAAACGTCATTTAGAGGGTCAAAAAGGGTAACTTCAGATCTGGTCAGGCTTTGAGGTAAATACTTTTTGACTTACTTTTGTTTTCGAAAAGTTTTGATACTCTGATTTTCGAATTTCGTATAAGATATAAGAATTCTGTTTCGAACTGTATAAAAAATAAGATATGAGAATCTTTTGAAACGCAGTCTTTATTTTTTGAACTCGTTCGTAATTTACGCTATAGTTTCGAAACTAGCCTTAGATACCGTTATTAGGTGCACACGTGTTCAACTTTAGATACCTATTAAGGGCGCGTAGTTATTGAACTTTAGATGCCGACCACTGGCAAAGTGTGGTATATAAGAATAAGAATAAGATGTCGGCTACTGGAAAAGTGTGGCCGTAGATCAAGACTGTGGTATTTATAAGAATTATCGTTTTGTATAGTTTTACTCTGTTCTGAAATGTTATAAAAATCTGCTCTCTTCTATTTTAAATTCTGAATTTTAAAATATAAAACTTTTGGTTGGATTAATTTTTAGAAATTATTTTACAAAATTATTATTGTTTTGAGAAAAATCATTTTATTAAAAACACCCATTGTTTTTCAGTTAAATAGTTAGTCAATTTGTACTTGCTGAGCTTTGTAGCTCACCCCTTTCAATTTCAGATTTCGTCATAAGATTCGAGTTGTTCGAGGACTTGGATTTTGGATATTAACTGTTGTACTTCCGTTAGCTTCATTTTCATTATAGTCATCTTTGTAATAGAATTTTGGATTAGTAAATTGTATTTTGTATTAGTTTTCGTTTTAGAATTAATAGTCCGGATGTTCGGGTCGTTACACTTGATATCTAGAGCAGGTTGTCTTTCCGAATGTGTTAGGTATGGGACTAGTACATTCCCAAGGATTCGATCTTGTGCACTATAGTTTGACCTTTGGTAGATCAAGGGGTAGACGTGTCATGGATTTTAGGATTGTTGTGAATTTGAGGACCAAATTATTTTTAAGGAGGGTAGTATGTAATATCCCGTGATTTTTAGAATTAGATTAATAATCGAATAATAGAATTAAAAGGATTTAAATTAGGTTAGGACTAGGATTTAAAATTGAATTAAATTAATGGGAATAAAATTTAGATCAGATTTTAATATGGATAACATGTAGGTTAAAACATAGGGTTTTATATTGTAATAAATACATCATATTCGTCTACTCGTTTTAATTATTAAAATTCGTAGGGCATTTCTATACAAAAATCAGCAATCTTGTAAAATTCGTAGAAAATTTATCGTAAGTCAGAATTCAGTGATCCTGGATTTTTTGGAAAGGTCTTTTCATTCTTTACAACTTTTATGTTTCTTGTTTTCCAAGAAAACATCGTTTAGAGGGTCCAAAAGGGTAAATTCAGATCTGGTCAGGCTTTGAGGTAAGTACTATTTGACTTACTTTTGTTTTCGAAAAGTTTTGATACTCTGATTTTCGAATTTCATATAAGATATAAGAATTCTGTTTCGAACTGTATAAGAAATAAGATATGAGAATCTTTTGAAACCGAGTCTCTATATTTTCGACCCTGTTCATAATTTATGCTATAGTTCCGGAACTAGCCTTAGATACCGTTATTAGGCGCACACGTGTGCAACTTTAGATACCTATTAAGGGCGCGTAGTTATTGAACTTTAGATGCCGACCACTGACAAAGTGTGGTATATAAGAATAAGAATAAGATGTCGGCTACTGGAAAAGTGTGGCAGTAGATCAAGATTGTAGTATTTATAAGAATTATCGTTTTGTATAGTTTTACTCTGTTCTGATATGTTATAAAAATCTGCTCTCTTCTGTTTTAAATTCTGAATTTTAAAATATAAAACTTTGGGTTGGATCTATTTTTAGAAATTATTTTACAAAATTATTATTGTTTTGAGAAAAATCATTTTATTAAAAACACCCATTGTTTTTCAGTTAAATAGTTAGTGTTAGGTCACACACACACACTGTAGAGGGGGTGAATACAGTGTATAGTACACTCAAATCGAACTTAAAGAACTTGAGTAACAGAAAACAAACTTTATTGAAACAATAAACTCTGTTACACTATAGAACTGTTACCTCTCAGTGATGAACAAATATCACGAGAGCTGCTAGGGTTATAAAGAATAATAACTTCGATAATGATAACACTTATAGTGTAAACCCTATGCCTGTGTTTATATACTACACAGTTACAAGATAATCGCTAATTGATATGGAATATAATTCTGCTTCCTAAAATATATCAATCAGATATCTTCTATTCCAAGTATTCCGTTCTTCACGGAATTCCTTCTTCATGCATATCTCTTCTTATGTTTTATCTCTATCTTCTTTCCTTTAATCAGCTACTGTCCTTATCTGATTGTCCTTCAGCACTTAAGTTCTGATATCTATCTTCTGATGATTATCTCCTGATAATATAAGTACTGATATCCTTAAGTCCTGACTTCCAGTATAAGTACTGATCAACAGTTAAGTACTGATCTATCCTGTTCACACAAGATCTGAAAGCTAAACATAAAACATATTAGCCATGACATTATCAAATATATCTAACAATCTCCCCCAACTTGTAAATTAACAAAATATACAAGTTAAACAGATATTTGATGATGTCAAAAACATTAAGTACAAATGCATGAGAAATAGACTAGATAACTACAACTTACAGTCCTTAAAGTTTTACCAATTTCAACTTCTGATAACAACTTGAATCTGTATAAATATCAGAATTTAAGCAGTTGTAGATCTTCGACTTGGCTTCATCATCTTCTGATCTCTCTGATGTCAGGAGTTGTTCTGAGATAGTTCTTCAACAAACATTTCTCAGCATATCTTAGTTCATCAATCATTCTCCTTTTAACACCTTTAAGCTCTGCAGTATCTTCACCAGTTTGAAAGATTGCAGCTCTGAGATCATTAATCTTTGCTTTCCTTAACTCTTGGTCTAGTCTTATGACATAAGCTTTGTCAGATTCAAGATTGAATTCAAGTCCCTTAATACCAAGATACGTTCTGATCTGTGCAGTATTAGGTTTCATATCAACAATATCCCCATTGTGATCTCTGTACTTTGGAATATATCTGCTGTCAGACTTAACAGAATAAAGCCTTTTCTGTCTCTGAATCTGTTCTTTCAAGTAGTTTGCAGCAGTCTCTGTTATTCTGTCATCCACTTGAAGTAAGAAAAGTACATGCTCCAATTCTTCAAAATACTTCAAAGGAATGGCATTTTGTCTTATATGATAAACCCTACCATCTGTCATGAAATACAACATGATGTATTCTTTCAAGTAGGTATGGTAAACCATCTGTACAGATTCTAGTTGATTCAATCTCTCAGGAGTTGCTCCAATACCTGGTTCACTCAAGGAAGTTGGATCATCGGTAGTGTTGTGTACTCTTCTTTCATCAGCACTTCCCAATCCAGTTTTATCTCTAGCTTCCTTTCCAGTAACTACTCTTGCTTCAAAACCACTTGGAGTAGTCTTCAAAGATTGAGTCTGTTTTGCTTTAGTGAATCCTGGTAGGAGTGTTTTAGATCTATTTTCTGATATCAAGTTAACTTGAGCACTGTTAGAGGTTACTTGCTTCTTCTGAATATCAGAACTTACAATTTCTTGACTCTGAACAACTTGAGCCATGTCAGAGGTTGTTTTAAGAACTTTTCTTGAAGTCAGAGCAAGATCATCTTTTCCATCAGTAATTTCTTCTTCCTCAGGAGGTACATAAGGCTTGATAGGTTCACCAACCTTTTCTTTACCCTTGGATCTTGGATCTATCTGTGGTTGTGATCTAGCCAAAGTTTCTTCAGTATGTATCCTTTCTGTGATCACAATGCCTTTAGGTTTTGGAAGTAACTTTTTACCAGAAGCTTCAGATTTAGATGTGACTTTCTCTGATTTAAGTCTGGCTTCTTCTTCCTTTAAACTTTCCAAGTCCATCCCTGGATTTTCTTGAAGAAATAACTGTCTTGACATTTCCTCATCAAGATCTAGAAGTTCATCAGAACTTATCCTTTTACCAGCAGCAGAACTTATTCTTTTCCCAGTATCAGAACTTGTTCTGTGACTAGCTTGTCTTGATGTAAACCTTCTACCTTGACTATGACCACTACCCATTCCAGAGTTTCCTTGGTCATCTTTTCCATCATCCTTTCCTTGCAGTGTCTTGTTGGTTTTGCATTTGGACTTAATTACCTTCTCCCCCTTTTTGGCATCAGTAGGTAATAAAAGAGAGATAAGTAGTTCCACTGAGGTCTGGATTTCAGTAAGTTGTGATTGCTGAGAAGCTTGATTTGTCAGAATTTGATCAATCTGAGCTTGTTGCTTCTCTTGAGTTTTCTCAATATAAGCAACCCTGTCAATGGTAGGTTGGAAGAACTTTTTCTTATCAATTTTCCAAACTTGTTCCTGTTTGATAAAGTTCTCCTGAATCTTGTGTAGCTCTGCATGAGTGTTGGAATGAAGACCTTGTAGATGTTTAGTACTCAATGCAGTGACTCTAAGCTGGGTTTTAAAATCATCAGAATGTAACATTTCATCAGCTTTAGTCAAGTGCTCAGCAAGATGTAAAGCATTGGGAACACATAAAACTGAGTTCCATTCCTTAGTCCACTCCTGACCTGCAGGAGTTTCACTCCAAGGTACTGGTGCATCCCTGATAACAAACTCCTTTACCAGTTCAGACTTAGGAAGAGTCAGTGGAGGAGTATGTCCTGAAGGACCTGCTTCATCAGCATCTACAGTTGTAGCAGCCTCACCAGTATCTCCAACATTTGCATCATCAGAACTTAGAGAATCAGTATCTTCTGATAAGACAACAGTGTGAGTAGCAATGGAGGCTTCAGCATCCTCTAATTGCTGATCTGATACTAAGTTCTGATCAACAGCCATATCCTGATGCGCACCTAAAATCTGATCATCAGCATCTTGATGCAGAGAAGGTGTTAGTGATAACTCAGGAGTTTGAACAGCATCAATAACAGGTGTTGTGGAAGGATTATTTGCTGTTGGAGCTTCTAAGAAAAGTATTTCAGGCACAACCAGGTTCTGAATATCAATTTCAGCACTTGTGCCTGGATCAACAAGAGACACAGAAAGTGAATTAGCCTTGTCAGATACAGGTTCCTGAGATGGAGTTGATGGAGAAGAAATGACTGGAGCAAATTCCTTGTCTTGTGAGATCAGAGATTCCTGATCCCCTTCCTTAGCTGCTTCCTCCTCATCATCTGAAACTGGCCTTTGTGCCCTCTGTTTCTTGTACTTCCTTGTTGATTTGGATTCCTTGGGAGTTTCAGGAACCGTCATACGTCTAAGCCTCTTGAGAAGCCTAGAACCCCCAATTGCAGAATCCTTCTGAGAAGTTGCCTTCTCAGCTTCATCTACCACAGGTTCTGAAGAAGGAATCTGATCCTCAGAATCTGATTCATCTCTCAAAGTAATTCTCCTCCTCTTTTGAGGTATTTGAGGAACAGTCTTTGTTCTCTTTGGCTTAGAGGATGTAGGTTTCACAGTAGGTGCTGAAGAAGAAGGTTGAGCAGTCTGTGAAGTGGAGAGATAGGATTGGAGATAAGTTCTGAGGGTAGGTTGAGTAGAATGAGAGGTAGGTACTGAGGTTGATGGATTTTGGTTATGGTGAGTTGGTTGAACATTTGAGTAAACAGATTTGTAAGTAGCAGGATCAGCATTTACCAGAATCTGTTTCACAGACTGAGGAATATGTAATTGTCTCACCATTGATTTCTTTGTGTCAGCATTTATCAGGTCGTTAAAGTACCTTTTTGCAACCTTAAAAGGTGGGGTTTGAGTGCTGACTAACTGGGGTTCAGCAGTACAATACGTATAAATAAGTTGACAGAATCTAGAAAAATAAATAACATCTCGATCCTCTGTCATCCTATCCCCAATAAAACCAATTATACCAGTTGCAAAATCAAAATGAGTTTGATGGATAATAGCATACCCGATGTGCTGACTCAGAATTGGGATGGCATCAAAATTTGAACACTTGTTGCCAAAAGTCTTGGTGATGCAATCGAAGAAGAAACTCCATTCTCTTCTGATATTAGCCCGTTTCAACTGTCCAAGTTTCGTCAGACTCTTTTCATATCCCAAATCAGTCATTAACCCCCGAAGTTCTGATTCCTCTGGTATAGAGAAGGTACAATCTTCTGGAAGATGTAATGCTCTTCGTACTGTACCAGGAGTGACTACATAGGATGAATCACCCACTTGGAAGATAATACTGGGAGTTCCTCGTTACC